>NC_053147.1:19653396-19956427 GCF_016808335.1 Panicum virgatum | reverse complement strand
AGAGTGGGTGCAGGGAAGGCTCACGGGGCCAATTAAAGAAGGAGGCCGTGAACCTCGGCGCAGAACGATGGCAGGCGCTCCGGTGATCTCGGCGGGATTGGGTTGCCGTTTTGCGGATCGCGCAGATCACGCAACTGCCCGGCGTGATCCCGATCTCGGGCGGCTTCTAGAAGCGGAGGGCGCAGTTGTACTGGGCGCTGCCTGGTGGGTCTGCAGGGCTAGGGTGGGCCACGGCGCAGGGGTGAAGCGAGCGAAGCGGAGCAGCAGCTCGGCGGGGAAGACGGGGCTGACAGCGGGCCCTGCTGGTCAGCGGCTGAAGCGGGGACGCGGGCGACGCGCTAGCGGGCTGAGCGGCTTGCTTGCGGGCCCGGCTGGCAGCGGGTGCGGTGAGCACGGAACCGGGCGTGGGCGAGCGGCGCGGGCTGAGGCCGCGAGGTGGACCGGGCTGCGCGCGCGGCGTGGGCCGGAGCGAGCGCGGGGAGGGAGGGAGCTCGCGAGCGGACCTGGGTAGAGAAGGGGAGACCTGGGCCGCGCTGGGCCGGCTTGGGTTCTTGGGCTGGGTTGGTTTTCTATTTATCTGGGTTTTCTCTTTTCTATTTCTAATCTTTTCTATTTCTAATTCAAACAAAGTTTGAATTCAAATACAAATTTGAATTCAAACCACACTCAAATATTTAAAACTATGCACCAGCATGAATGCAACACCAAAATTTAAACCTATGATAAAATTTTAATTACTTAAGGAACAAAATTTTAGATTAAATGCAAGTCTAACACAATAGACCTTAGAGAATTAAATAAAGCCATTTAAATTTATTATTAAAATGCTGAAATTTAAACTAGGGTGTTACAGACCCTACCCCCTTAAAGAAATCTCGTCCCCGAGATTTAGCTGGGCTGGCTAGCAAAGAGATCTGGATATGTCTTCTTTAGCTCATCTTCTCGCTCCCATGTAGCCTCAGCTTCACTGTGGTGACTCCACTGAACTCTGCACATCCTGATGCGCTTGTTCCGTGTAACCCTCTCTGATGTCTCTAGAATCTTTACCGGATGCTCGGTATAAGTCAGATCTTCCTGCACATCTACTCCATCCAGTGGTGCCTGCTCCTCGGGTACTCGCAGACACCTCTTCAGCTGAGATATATGGGAGACATCATGAACTCCTGAGAGGCTGAGAGGTAACTCCAGGCGATAAGTAACTTCGCCTTTCCGCTCTAGCACCTTGAATGGCCCCACATACCGAGGTGCTAACTTCCCCTTGACATTGAATCTGCGGATTCCTCTCATCGGAGACACCTTCAGGTACACATAATCACCAACACTGAAAGTCAGGTCTCTCCGTTTGCCATCTGCATAGCTCTTTTGTCTGCTCTGTGCAATCCTCAGATTTTATCGCACAGCCTGAACCATCTGCTCTGCATCATCTATGATCTCAGGGCCAAAGAGCTGCTTCTCACCAATCTGATCCCAATAGAGAGGAGTCCTGCACTTTCTGCCATACAATGCCTCGAAGGGGGACTTCTTCAGACTGGCCTGGTAGCTGTTGTTATATGAGAACTCAGCATAAGACAGACACTTATCCCAACTAGTACCGTACTGAATGGCACAAGCTCTCAACAAATCCTCCAACACTTGGTTGGTTCTCTCTGTCTGCCCATCTGTCTGAGGGTGATAAGCCGTACTGAAACGCAGCTTCGTAATCAGCGAATCATGGAGCTGCTCCCAGAATCGAGAAGTGAACTGAGACCCTCTATCGGATATGATCTTCTTGGGCACACCATGCAAGCAGACAATCCGAGAGATGTACAACTCTGCAAGTCTAGCACCGGAGTAAGTAGTGTTCACTGGAATGAAGTGAGCAACCTTCGTCAGACGATCCACTACTACCCAAATGGAGTTGTACCCTTTCTGAGTACGAGGCAGTCCAACAATGAAGTCCATAGTGATTTCCTCCCATTTCCACTCTGGAATCTTCATAGGCTGTAACAGACCTGCTGGCCTCTGATGTTCAGCCTTGACACGCTGACAGGTGTCACAAATAGCCATGTACTCTGCCACTGAACGCTTCATCCCATACCACCAGAAACGTTCCTTCAGATCATAATACATCTTCGTGCTGCCCGGATGAATAGAGTATGCTGTATCATGGGCCTCACTCAGAATCAATTTCCAGAGATCCTTCACATCTGGCACACAGATCCGGTTCTTGTACCACAAGGTACCCTGATCATTCTCTCTGAAATGGGGAGCCTTGCCCTTCTTGAGCAACTCACGGATCTCCTGCAGCTTCCCATCTTCTTTCTGATGCTGCCTGATCTCTGCCTCTAGAGTGGGTACTACCTCGAATGCTGCACTCGAAGTATGATGCAAGAACCCCAGACTCAACTGCTCAAACTCCTCGCATAACTCTGGAGGCATCTGGAAAGCCACGGCCATGTTGACATAACTTCTCCTGCTCAAAGCATCTGCTACAACATTGGCCTTGCCCGGATGATAGTGAATCTCCAGGTCATAGTCCTTGACCAACTCTAGCCATCTTCTCTGCCGCATGTTCAGCTCATTCTGCGTGAAAATGTACTTGAGGCTCTTGTGATCAGTGTAGATATCACACCGCTGCCCATACAAGTAGTGCCTCCAAATCTTCAGAGCATGCACAACTGCGGCTAACTCAAGATCATGAGTGGGATAATTCAGTTCATGCCGACGTAACTGCCATGAAGCATAAGCAATCACTCTGCCCTCCTGCATCAGAACACACCCAAGACCATCCTTCGAAGCATCACAATATACCGTGAACCTCTTCGTCTGGTCTGGTAGAGTCAGGACTGGCGCCGTAGTCAACCTTTTCTTCAGCTCATCAAAGGCCTTCTGACGCTCATCAGTCCATATGAATGGCACATTCTTCTCTAGCAAGGAAGTCAAAGGCTTCGCGATCTTGGAGAAATTCTCAATGAACCTCCGATAATATCTAGCTAAGCCCAAGAATGACCTGACTTCCTTTACTGTCTGCGGTGTCTCCCACTCGAGTACATCCTTCACCTTGCTCGGATCAACAGCAATGCCTCCCTGAGAGATAACATGACCGAGGAATGGGACCTCGTCAATCCAGAACTCGCACTTGCTGAACTTAGCATACAGCTGATGCTCCCTCAGTCTCTGCAATACGAGTCTCAGATGCTCCTCATGCTCTTCTTCTGTCTTGGAGAAAATCAAAATATCATCAATGAAAATCACCACAAAGACATCCAGATAATCCATGAAAACCATGTTCATCAGATGCATGAAGAAAGTCGGGGCATTAGTCAAGCCGAAGGACATGACCGTATACTCATATAGCCCGTACTTGCAGGTGAATGCCGTCTTCAGAATATCCCCAGGACGGATCCTCAGCTGAAAATAACCCGAACGAAGATCAATCTTCGAGAATATACGAGCACCTCGAAGCAAATCAAAGAGATCCTCAATACGGGGCAGTGGATGCTTGTTCTTGATAGTGACTGCATTCAGCTCCCGATAATCAACACACATTCTCTTCGAGCCATCCTTCTTATCTACCAGCAACAATGGAAAAGCCCAAGGAGAGAAGCTGCGACGGATATAGCCCTTGGCTAGCAACTCATCAATAGTCTTCTTGACTTCTTCATGCTCTATAGGTGCCATACGGTAGGGCCGCTTTGCAATAGGAGCTGTGCCAGGCAAGAGATCAATACAAAACTCAATGGCGCGTTCAGGCGGCATACCTGGCAGATCATCCGGAAAGACATCCGGGAATTCAGACACCACGCGAATACCGTCCGTGGGTCTAGCCTCCATCTGATGAAGAAATCCAGAAGGCTCTGAAGCACTGATTGTCACCTCTTGGCCATCAGATGCCGATAAGTGAACTGTCCGCTGAGCACAATCAATACGGACTCCCCATCTGGTAAGTGTCTCCATGCCCAAAATCACATCTATCCCCGAGGAGTCAATAACTATCAGGCCAGTGCGGAATTCTACCCCCTTTATGACAATACTAAATCTGGAGCATATAGAACATGTACGTATCTGACCCCCAGGTGAGGTAACAACCATAGCTGTCCTCATACAAGAAACCGGTATACGATGCTGCTCGGCAAATGACTTGGAGATGAAAGAATGAGTAGCACCGGTATCGAAAAGCACTGTAGCGGGGTGAGAGTTGACCATGAATGTACCAATAACCACGTTAGGAGCCTCGGCCGCTGACTCGGCCGTCACGTGGTTCACCCGACCCTGTGCTGGCGCCCTGGGCTGAGCTGGGCGCCCTTGCTGTCCCGCCTGCGCCTTCCGGGGGCAAGTGTTGGCGTAGTGCCCCGGCTGGCCGCAGTGATAGCAGACGCGTGCAAGTGTCGAAGCCTGCTGTCCGGTAGGAGCTGCCGGACGTGGAGCCTGCGGTGCTGGCGGAGCTGGTGGAGCACGAGCCGGAGGTGCCGGTAACCTCGGGCCCTGACCTGCCTGCTACTGTCGAGGCGAGTACTGCTGCGGCCTCTGCTGGTACTACTGGGGAGGCCGGTACTGCTGCTGGTACTACTGGGGCGGCTGGAGGCGAGGACGAGTGTTGCTGCCGGAAGCAACGGGGACAATTTTCCTCTTCTTGTCCTCCATCTCCAGGTGCTTGCGCTCAGTGTTGAGCGTGCTGTCAACCAGATGGTTGAAGTCATCGAAGCGGAGGTTGTGCAGCGCGTACTGGAGGTAGTCCTCAAGGCCCTCCATGAAGTGCTCCTGCTTCTTGCGGTCATCCGCAACATCGGCAGGGGTGTAGCGAGCTAGCTGCAGAAAGCGATCACGATACTCCGTGACCGACATAGTCCCCTGAAGTGACAAAGACAGATAGATATCGAAAGATTAACTCAAAATTCATAAGGATAGAACAAGGGGCATTAGCTCAAAAGAAACCGCTGAATGATTATATCTAAGATTACCTGCTTCAGTGCAAGGAACTCCTTCTGCTTCATCTTCATAACGCCCGCGGGGACGTTGTGACTGCGGAACTGCTCCCGGAACATTAGCCAAGTGAGAGCCTCGCGGTCCTGAACTGGGTGGGACTCCCACCAGTCCAAAGCTGCCCCTCACAGCTATCCTGCTGCGTACAAGACGCGCTCACGATCATCGCACTGGGCGATGTCCAGCTGGCGCTCCACTGCACGGAGCCAGTCGTCAGCCTGAAGAGGGTCGGACGTGTGAGAAAACGTCGGCGGGTGACCCCTCAGAAACTCAGCACGTCTGTCGCAAGGCTGCGGCGGTGGAGGAGGCGGAGGCTGAGTGTGAGCCTGCTGAAGAGCCTGAACAGTGTTGTTCAGGGTGGCCATCATCTGCATCTGGAGCTGGAAGTACTGCTCCGGAGTCAGAGGCGGAGGCATCGGGATCCTGGTCCCCTGGGTGTTCTGCCCCTGGTTGTTCTGCCCCTACTGGTCAGAACCACGCCTGGTGTTCACCATCTGATTTTGGACAAAAGACTTCACGAGTAAGGATATTGCAGGAATAAATTCAGATGGATATGATAACTCTTTGCGAAAAAAGACTCAGCCATGATAAAGTAGACAGGATAGAGTGGACTGTTTTACCCCCAACGATCTAACTCATTTTATCAATTAGTTAACTTTAATTTAAGAGTGATTTTCTCTAAACAAATTTAAACTACTAAGCTATACAATCATTCAAAAATCCAAATCAAACATGTAGCATAATAACAAGCAGACAATTTTCACGACTTAGCCGAGTTTAACACACGACTCGACTAACACGACGCGTCGCAGAGCGTGCTATCGTATTATTATAAAAAGGGTCACCTAGTTTATACTCATGGTGGTCAGATGACTGATTCAGGCCAAAATCTATGAAAACCATTCTTTAGAGAGAGAAATCAAGGCAAGATGGGTAAAAGTCATAGAATTCAAGGGGTATAATAGTAAAATAGTTTTAGCAGACAAGGATTGGAGAGAAAAAGTCCTAAAACTCGACCAGTTCTATCTAGGCTTCGTCCTACAGTCGATACGGCTCTGATACCACTCTGTAACACCCGGTTTATAAAAGGATATAAACCGAGCAATCATATACGTGCCAGGATCAAGTCACACGTATATACAACAGAATGAACAGTATATCATAGCACATATCACATAAAAAGATATAATAAAGTGAATACGAATGTTATTTATTACATTAATGACAAAATGTCTGATACAGCGGAAGCGAAGTACAAATACGATAAAAGCTCTCCAAAGCTGAGCAGGGCGCCACAGTGACGTCGACTGGGAGACGAACGCCTAGAAGTCCTCGTAGTCCTGGTAGCGCTGAACGAACTCCCTCGTGTCAGCAGGAACTGAGCAGCAGTAGCGTAGCCAAGAGGAAAAAGTAGAGAAGAGGCAAGAGTGAGTACACAACTTGTACTCAACAAGTATAACACAAACTATGAGGCTCTAAGGTTGGCTGACTCAACTGCATTAGCTTTTAAGTGTTGGCAAATTTTATTAAAGCTATTTACTACGAGTTGATGAATTACCATTAACCCAGTTACATAGTAATTAGTCAAATTTAAACATGATACTACTGAGAACCAAACCGAAACCAAGCCACCCGGGGAAACCTGCCTCGTCAAAGGAAGATAACCCCACTAATCAAAAGGAGGATCTGGGCCGCTCATAACCGTGAGCACGGCTAGTATACCAGTTTTACACTCTGTAGAGGTTGCACATCTTTACCCACAAGTCGTGAGCTACGCTAGAGGTTCATCACACTTCCTTAGGTGAGATGACTAGCGACTCACTACGAGGCCTTTACAAAGAATCTCGTTGGTAGGGAGTAACCGCGAGGGTGGATCGGCGACTATGGAGCAGGTCTAGTGGGCGTCAAGACACGAAGCACAGACGAGGCCACTCAGCACGAGGGGCATAGAAGCTTACCGCCCCTGCCCCGCAGGTAAGTTACTCCAAACCAAAAAGATCTAATTATTACGCCAAGTCTATCCCATTCTAGCCTTGTGTGGTAGCACTATTGTCCCAGGTTGTCGCTCTATGAACCGGTCCTTATGGAGAGTGGCCAACCAAGCACTAAGCACCGTGCTGGCCCCCTAAACCATGTTTCTACAAAAACCATATTTTAACGAGACGTGAGCCACCCAAGCACGAAGCACAGAGGGCCACTCCCAGAATTAAGTTCAAGTAAACCATTAATCAAATTAAATAAAAAGGACTAGAGTGTGTTATGGCGCAGCAACCTAGCACAACTAAACCAAAATGCAACCCCAAGGGATATATAAAGGATATAAAGTGGCTAGGACAGTCCTTATAGGCATACAGTATTAAATGCAGTATGAAAATGTATTTAAAAGTGATAGGTTGTTCATGTTATACTTGCCTTCCTCGTACTGCTCCTGCTGCTGCTCAAACTGGTCAGAAGACGGCTACTCCGGGTACTGGTACTGGGGCTCCTCCGGTAGCTCAACGTCTACTCACGAACACATGGCCAAAATAATGCACAATAATAAGCATACAAGCAAACACTAATAAAAACTAAGAAACAATACATCAATACATAAAAACAGCACAATAAACTAGTCTAAAACTATTCTACGCGTTACAACGATCGCGTGGACATAAAGAACGCCTAAAACGGAGCTAAAATGCATAATCTACGCTAAAAACAAGGTTCAGGGACCTATCTGCGAGAAAAACTAAGTTCCAGGGGATTTTCTGCAAAACCGAGGACTAAAACATAATTAACCGTTAACTCCAGGGTCTAACTCGTAAAAGAACAAGTGCTGGACGGCGGGTACTAATTTGGGAAAGCTCAAGGGCTTAAGTGAATAAAACAGGGCCAAACCGTAATTATTTTTGAACATTCTAGGACCGCGGGTTGAATATGGAAAAGTGGAGGGGCTCTTTATCAAATTTGCCAGGCCGATTCGGTACGGGTGGATTCAGGCCGCTGGATCGAGATCTAGCGGTCCAGATCCGATCGATGTGGGTTCTAATTTCGTGCGTTTATTTTAGATCTGACAGACTAGGGCCATCGGGCACGGGGGCGGCGGCGCTGACCGCCGGAGACCATTCTCCGCGGCGGCGGGGCACTGGGAACTCGCCGGACTTCGGCGTTTCGGCGTTCTCGGGCTCAAAACAAAGCGGGCTTGGGTCAGGGAGGGGATACGAGACATGCGTAGTCCACCTGGACCAAGAGCTGGGCACTAGCGCGTCTGTGGCGGTGCGAGCGGGGACGGAGGCGGCTCTGGGCGGCGAGGCTCGCCGGCGCAACCCGTTCGGGGGTCTACATGGGCTACGGCCTACCAAAACCAGCACAAAAGGGGGCCTGAGGGGGTGCGGAAACTCACCGGGGCTCGGGCTCGAGCAAGGAGGATGTGCAGGGAGGCCGGCGTTGAAGGCGAGCGGCGGCGCACGGCGGGGTTCGGGGTCCGGATGAAGGGGCGCGCCTCCGGGCTCCTGGGTTCCACGTGTAGACGTGCGGTGTCCCTACGAAGCAAAATCCGAGGTCAGCTGGGGTCGATCCGCATCGGCGGCGAGAAATCGCGGCGGAGGAGCTATCTCACCTCCGGGCGGCGCAAAACAGGGGTACGAACAGCGTGCTCTGGCTCTGGATGCGCAGGTAGAGGGAGAGTGGGGTGCAGGGAAGGCTCACGGGGCCAATTAAAGAAGGAGGCCGTGAACCTCGGCGCGGAATGATGGCAGGCGCTCCGGTGATCTCGGCGGGATTGGGTTGCCGTTTTGCGGATCACGCAGATCACGCAACTGCCCGGCGTGATCCCGATCTTGGGCGGCTTCTAGAAGCGGGGGGGCGTGGTTGTACTGGGCGCTGCCTGGTGGGTCTGTAGGGCTAGAGGGGCCACGGCTTGGTCCACAGCGCAGGGGTGAAGCGAGCGAAGCGGAGCAGCAGCTCGGCGGGGAAGATGGGCTGACAGCAGGCCCTGCTGGTCAGTGGCTGAAGCGGGGACGTGGGCGACGCGCTAGCGGGCTGAGCGGCTGGCTTGCGGGCCCGGCTGGCAGCGGGTGCGGTGAGCGCGGAACCGGGCGTGGGCAAGCGGCGCGGGCTGAGCCCGCGAGGTGGACTGGGCTGCGCGCGCGGCGTGGGCCGGAGTGAGCGCGGGGAGGGAGGGAGCTCGCGAGCGGGCCTGGGGAGAGAAGGGGAGACCTGGGCCGCGCTGGGCCGGCTTGGGTTCTTGGGCTGGGTTGGTTTTCTATTTATCTGGGTTTTCTCTTTTCTATTTCTAATCTTTTCTACTTCTAATTCAAACAAAGTTTGAATTCAAATACAAATTTGAATTCAAACCACACTCAAATATTTAAAACTATGCACCAGCATGAATGCAACACCAAAATTTAAACCTATGATAAAATTTTAATTACTTAAGGAACAAAATTTTAGATTAAATGCAAGTCTAACACAATAAACCTTAGAAAATTAAATAAAGCCATTTAAATTTATTATTAAAATGCTGAAATTTAAACTAGGGTGTTACATTAAGCCTATGTTCGTGGATGAGATCAACCTTTACACATCACTCATATCTGTCAAAGGTTTACCCTTTATATGCAATCAATGCTTCATGTTAGGATAGATCCGTTAGATTAGATGGATAACCTTAGGTAGTTCTTTGTCGATCCACAGATTGATAAACTTTGGGGGAATACTCTAAGAGAAAAGCTACACAAACCGTGCGCTTGCGGTATACAAATCGGGGCGCTAAGGAGCGTCAACAAGCTTTTCTGGCGCCATTGCCGGGGATCGGCAACACGAACCCTAAGGCGATCTATCTAGTTTTTGGACTAACCCTAATTTTATTATTGCATATATCCTGTGTTTCTTGTTTGTCCACGAATGCAGGTAAAACCCTATACACAAAGCGATTGAGAAGTTCTCAACGTCCATACTTTGACAAGTCCAACCTCACTCAAGCAAGTTGATGGCTACGTGAAGACCCGCTCTTTAGTGGTAGGTGCTAACTTTCGTTAGTGGCCCAGCATCCGCTATCGAGACCCCACTCCCCAAAGAAAAAGATGATAAATAAGGTATGCCGCTGTGTCAATTGATTTTAAAGACTAATATTTTTGGGAAAAACTGTTTGTTCAAGCAATAGGTATGAAGCATGCCTGCGAAGAAAATCGTGCGTTCGGATCATCATCATCTCCAAAGTGTTACTGTTGTAATGAGTTTTTCGTCCAAGATAAGAGAAGTACCATGAGAAAATAATAGATTATTTTGAAGCTCCATCAAGTCTACTTTCCAACGCATCAAGAATCATGAATTTTGGAGATCGGTGTGAAGAGTTATGGTAAAATCTTTCAATGCTGCGCGTTCTGA
The DNA here is from genome assembly GCF_016808335.1 of Panicum virgatum. Taxonomy (NCBI): domain Eukaryota; kingdom Viridiplantae; phylum Streptophyta; class Magnoliopsida; order Poales; family Poaceae; genus Panicum; species Panicum virgatum. The sequence goes on along the minus strand of NC_053147.1, from coordinate 19,946,098 downwards.
AACATCTCTGGACAGAGCATAGTGCCGGAGTAAAACGACCATAACATCTTCATCCGGAGTCCGTTTGGGATCAATGACCACTCGTTGAAAAGGTAATTTCATAAGGCTTTCCATGGAGTAGAATTTTGGTACATGTTCTGTGCAGGATGATCAAGGAATTCAACGAAGAAGAGGCAGCAACAAACAATGGAGAAAGTGATGACGATGTCGCAAGATGTCTGGAAAACCTTGTGCACAAAAGTTGATGATTTGAAGTTGACCAACACTAGAGGCAACAAGATTAGAGGAACCATGATGCCACCCATCTTCTCCATGGGATGCTCAAGAAGCTTCTAGTCGAGTGCAATCAAAGAAAGACACCGCTCTGATCATCGACACAAAGCACGGGAGCCTCTTTCGATCCCGACACCTTAGGCATAGAAAGAACCATGGAGACAGACCATTGGAGCCATGCTACTCGCTGGTGAATCAATGGTGATGACCTTGAAGCCAAGGACGCACGACAAGACGCTCCAAAGACCACATGTTTGAGATCATTGACATCTTCGGATGAATTCACAAGAAGATACTGTTCTCATCAATATTCTGCTCAACCTCAGAAGAAAATTGCAGTATATTTTTGGATATTCAAAAGCTCCACGAATTTCCGATTCCAACGAATCAAGAATGAAGTCAATTGAAGTTTACCACAAGAAGTTATGGCCAAAACATCGAAAGTCGTGCACTCTGAAATTTTCTGGACAGCACGCAGCGCTAAAGTAAAACGGTCATAACTCTCTCGTTTGGACTCCGTTTAAAGCGAATGACCACTCGTTGGAAAGGTAATTTCATAAAATTTTCAATAGAGCTATATTTTGGTATATGTTCTGTTGAGTATACAGGAGATATTCCACGAAGAAGAGGCAGGAGCAACGCGATGAGAACAAGATAGAGAAGAAGACGATGACACCAATGAAAGGGAGCTTGGGCGATGCCTTCATCAAGCGTACATGATAAAATTCAGAGGCTTGGAGCAGAGGAAGAACCCCAATGACATTGGAAAAAGAAGGCACAAGCGGTCGACCTTCGATAAACGAAGATGTTGCAAACAAACCACGACGGATTACAAGAGCGCAACATTCAACACATGGAGACGTGAGAAGCAAACCACGACGGACCACGAAGAGTGCATCAAGATGACATCTCGCACAAAGAACCACGACTCCAATGAGTATGAAAAAGCTCTGAGGCAAAGGTATACATTGAATTCTCAAGCTTCTATCGGTTTTGTTGATAATCGTTAAAAATCTCATGCTCGAACCGATAGTCGGAATGAAAGTTTAAATTCTATGCCTTGTTCTTTTCATGATGATAGGCTAGAGTTTCTTGAAAATGTTGATTTCATGCTTAAAGAACCTCTGCCTAATAATGAGGTCCGCGCTATACAAGAAACACATACTGCATTTAATTACACCATGCCTTGTTGATGAAATTTAATTGAGGATGCGATTATGTTGCATATGTTTACAAATAATTGCAAATCTCGATCTTGCTTTGCGCTTGGTCAAGCTCATGACCCTAAAAGAGCACATGTCGGGAGAAGCCCCGAATTTCACTAACCATACAGGACATGAAACTCAAATGATGAGGAGGAAAACCGTGCCCAAAATTTTGAACACCATCATCAACATCTTCAAGTTTCAAGAACGGACGTCGCTAAGCCTCATCAATTTTGTGCACAAGTCTAGAGATTTACAATGCAAGAAAGTTGAATATTCAGGATCTCCATCAAGTCCTCGGTTCAACGCATCCATGATCGATACAATTGAAGACCCATGGGAGGAGCTATGTCTCAAACATCGGAGATGCACGTGCTGATATCAGCACGGGGCAGATTGTAGTGACGGGGAAAAAGGGGCATAACTCCCTCAATTGGAATGCGTTTTGGGCAAATGAAGACTTGTTGGAAAGAAAATTTCGTGCACCTTGCATTGGATCGATTATTTGGCACAATTCCCAATCTGGACAGAGAGGAAAATCCGTGAAAAGAAAGGTAGCGACGAAGGACAACAAAGAAGGAGGTGACAATGATGTGAGAGACGATTGGACAAATTTTCCATTAAGCGTGATTGATCATGTCCAACATGGGAAGTGGAATAAGAGCTTCATGGAACACCTTCACCTCTTGCATGAAGGACCATGGCTTCGCATCAATGAGAAGGTATGTAAGAAAGTCGAGCTCTATGACTCTAAATGAAGCGCTTTGCGGGAGGCAACCCGATCTTTTATTTTATATATATTAATATGACCGTCTACATTGCACTCTTTAATCGGAATATCAAGTAACATTGTACCATTGCTCTAACAAAAACCACAACTTCATGTTGTTCATTCTAAATGTTATTGAGGGAGCACTTTGTTATTTGATCTTGGGAAACTTGTAGACCTTTTTGTGTGCCTATTAGCGTTTTGAGTCTTTTTCTTTATGTCTTTTTAGAGGGAAACATGAAGTGTTGCACCACCCTTTGATTATAAACTTGTGTCTAGTTAACTTAGGCTAACTTTTTGTTTTGTTTTAGACAACCTCATCATGTCATTTTGTTCGTCTCACCCTTGCATTGCATTGCATGTTGCATTTATAAAAAAAAATTTCTAAAAACATTGACTAGCCTCGCTTTTGAGATCCTAAAACCCTTAGGAAAACCACTCATATAGCAATCCTAAAACCATAGGTTATGTTTTTCATTCAAAAAAAAATCTAACTTTTGTTTCTCTCTAGTTTTTTTAAAAAAACCACCTTAGATAGAATTTCTATACCCAACACTCTCTCTTCAAAATTTTTGTTTTAAGACAAAAAAATATAGGAAACCCATAAGCCTAGTTCTAAAACCTTGTTAGCTCGGTTGCTTGGTCCTTTTCGATAAATAACCTTTTCATTGACAAAAGCCTCACTTCTTATGAAGTGTCGCGAAGGTTTTTTTGTCACTCTTAGCAATAGTTTTTGAATAAGCTAGTTGTGGAACAACATCGAAAGGGTCCTTTCAACCTTGTTAACACTTGTTTTTGCCAACTTTGCATTTGCACTTGCATCCATTCCATTGTTCATGCCTTCATTTTGCTAGCTTGGTCTCAATCTTATTGATGTATGCTTTCCTATCCATGTAACGCTTATCATGAAAGCATTTACCTTTTGCAATCTTGTGTAAACGTGGTGTTTAAACTTGTTTGCGAACCTCCATCTTTAAGCTCTTATGACCAAGATAGCAATTAATTTTCCTCTCATTTTCACATACACACACCTCCCACTTGCATTCACATACCCCCATTAGGTTTATTTTTCACTAGACCAATTATGCCACAAGTTAAGTATCTTAGGGGATGTTTTTGGTTTGTTGGCAATTGTCTCTACTCCCGACTATCACCTTGGGGGTAGATTGTGCACTTGAATTGTTTTGCAAGCATGACAAAGCACTCCCATGAATTCGTGATCAAAGAAGAAATCAAATTCGTGACCATCTCCAAAGTTCGAAAGCAAGCCCCATTGTTTTCATCAAATTTTGCACATGGACAGAGATGTACAAGGAAGAAAAAGTTGATATTAATAAGCTCAATGAAATTCCCGTTTCAACGCATCCAAGATCAATGAATTTGAAGACCCGTACAAGGAGATATGGCAAGAACATTGGACGTTGTGCGTTCTGAAATTCGTCGAGACAGATTGCAGCGCTGGGATGAAATGGACATAACTCTCTTGTTCGGAATCAGTTTTGGGCGAATGAGGACTCGTTGGAAAGGAAAATTCGTTCAATTCGCAATGGAGCAATGTTTCAGTACATGTTATGTTCTGGAAATTGAAAGAAAAAAATTCATGAAGATGAGGCAGCAATGGGACAATGAGGAATTGAAGGAGGCGGCGACGATGTGAAGCAATGATTGGGACCATGACTTAGTACAAGAAGAAGTTGAAGGAAATTGAGGCAACAAAGGTGAAGACACATTGAAGATGATATTCATACACATGAGGGAAGGACTTCAAGAATTTCAAGATGGTCCATCTTCTCCTTCCACGCCTAGCATCATGCTAAGCATGGGGGAGGATTTCGTGAACAAGAAAGAAAGATATCATGGAGTAAGATAATCACGGTTGCCACAAGAAGCTCATGATTCTTCTTCCATGCTTATCACAATGCTTAAGTATGGGGGAGGCCGCGCTACACTTCATTACGAGCATCGAGAAGGACGGTAATTCTTCCTCAACTCTCTCTTTTTCTAAATGCTTGTACATATATGCCTTCAACCATAGATGCAACCTTGTATATACCTCTCAACCTATCACATGGCTTCTAGGAGGACAACCTAGTTTTGTTTTTGTTTTCAATAAGTGTAGGATCACCATCACTTTGTGCTCACCACATTGATACATTTTGGCAATGCCTTATGCTTATGGAAAAATGATGAAAGTTGCTGCTTTGTTTTACCTACGCTAATGTTGTATATGACTTGACCATTTGCTCTCAATTAAATGGAATTAAAATGATTAAATACCGGCTCTTTTATTTGTGGAGGTTAAATGACTAAATTCTAAACCCACATATTATATGTTGCTCTTTGATTTAAGTCTACCGATGACCTTACACCTTGTGATTGTTTAATTTGAAAACTTAATTCCTATGCTATCTACATTTGTGAATCTCTTGCAAAGTTCTACCTACCAAAGCCTATACATACATATTCTTTCATGATGAAACCTTTAGATTGCAAACTTATATTTTGATGAGAAGATACTCGAGAAGCTGGCGACGCACGAGGTGGAAAGCGTTACCACGCTTTTCTCCCTGGCAGACAAATGTGCCAGGGCCGCTGAGGGCCGTGCATGGCACTCAGCCCCCCAAGACGGAGACGCCAAAGCTGGTGGCTCCGGTGCTACCACCCAGGGCGGTGGCAAGAAGAAGAAGAACAAGACCCGGAGTCGCGGGGAGCCGCAATCCGGCGGTCCAGCCGTTGCAGCAGCGGCACCAGCTGCTGCGGCAGCGACTGGGGGCCAGAATGCGCATGGCAAATGCCCGCGCCCGCAAGGTGGCAGCGGGGGTTCATGCCCAGTGCATCCCACCGCTCACCACTTGCACATGTCCACCTATCTAAATGTGTGTGTTTCATCTTTCTCCCTCTCCAACGTTATTTTCCAATGGCTTTTTTGACTAGTCTCAGTAAATCCAATAGATCTCTCTCTTAGTTTGACAATATTTCAGATATAATGTTTTGCTAAGATTGTTTTTACCTACCAAGCTCCACATAAGCCTTCCACTTTTATATATGAGTAGAATAGGTTGAAGACAATCTAATGTAGGCTTGAGCGACTTGATGAGATGAGTATTTCCATGATCTTTTGCAAGAGAACCTCACTTATATTTGATATGCATTCTTTTGAAAACTCTTCACGATGAAACAAGGTAAATGTTTGAAGTGCGCTTAAGTTTGAGAGCATTGCATTTATTTTTTTATTGTGGCTTGTTCTTTAATTGCTAGTCTATCTTCCATAATGAAAAAGTAGCCGGTCACAACATGAACATAAATGCTAAATACTTGAGAGAGCAATATGTCTTGTTATGTATGACTAAGTGCAAAGAGGACATTGAGGGGCAACGCTGATTTCTTTATAAGCAAAGCTCCTGGACTTACTCGAGGATGAGCAAGGTTTAAGCATGGGGGGAATGTTGGCGCTCCTTAAGTACCCACTTTATCCCTTGTTTATCCTTGATAATGGCATGAATTTAATATCAAAATCACTAACCGTCCTAACCCCGGCCTAATTATTGGTCATTTTCACACTTGCACATATATTTTGGAGGAACTTTGTTTTTGCAGGTTTTTGGCCTATTTTGGAGCATGAAATGACGAGGCCCATGATCGAGCGCTAACACGGAGAAAGACGAAGGCCAAAGCCCAAAGGAAGGACCAAAGCCCATGTTGATTCGAAGCCCATTCATGCACATCCATCCTCCAAGAGAGCCCAAAGGACCAAGCCCACGAAGATGAGATCAAGATACTTCGGGATTAAGCAAAGCAAATGAAGATTTAAGAAAGGATTCCCTATCCTATTCTTTCCTCGAAGATATCTCCAAGATAACGACGTCAAAAGGGGTGCAATCGTGAAGGACATAAACTCTAAAAGATGCGAGGAGTCTGCACGCTAAAGATGAGACTGAGGCGAGCCCGAAAGGGGGTAGGCCAGCCGGCCTAGCCCGTTTCTAAGGCGGTTCGGCCTCCCCTTCGACCGGTGGCTTCCTCGGTTTATAAATAGCTCGCACCTTATTCAACTCGGGGCATCCATTGAAGCGCCCCGACCCGAAGATCAAGGCTAAACCATGTATTAATTACCGAATAAGGTCTTCGGCATAATACATGTTACATCAAGTGGAGTCCAGAGTCATACAGAGCTTTATTTAACACGTACATGAGGAGTAAAGTGACAACACAAAGCTACACAGAACAACCATAGGATAACAACTAGCATAGCGACATGCAGGACTAGCTCTTCATCCATCACGGCTCCACTCGATCAGCTTGGGTGCGGACACGATCTACTCGTAGTCTTCTGGCACAAAGTCAGGATCCTATGGAGAAAAATCAACAAGGGTGAGTACAAAAGTACTCAGCAAGCTCCACCTCACCCTACGGGAGGGGAAATGACATGCACGACGCATAATAAGCACATTCTACTAATAATGCAGCTAATGGTATGAAACTCTTTCCGACACAACACACAGTAGGTAGCTCACTAGTTGTCAGGACCACACCGTAGCCTGTCCATACCGTGGACACGGACCATTCGAATGGATTATACACTCTGCAGAGGTTGTACGCTTTACCCACACGCACTTCACCGTCCAGAGACGGCTCCGTCATAGCCGACACCCAGTCGTGGCTCAACCCCGACTAGTCGCCCCCAAACCCTCGGGTCTGGACCATTCCAGGTCTCTCCCCAAAACATATCCACCTCGGACGACTACCAGGTTAGCCAGTGGGATTAGGCTAAGGTTTGCCCATACAAACTCATGTGGTCGTACTGAAAGTAAGCTAGGTGAGATGTCAAAACAACTCGGTCCTTATGGTTCACCAGGGCAGCAACCATCCCTTAACATGTCAACTCGAGCCTACCACCATGGTAGCACTCACCTGCCAGTCTACCACCACGGTAGCGCCGGCTCCAGCATACCCAGCTGCCCTGGTCTCAGCCAGATCCCTTCTTATCCTATTCTCAGCTCTGGATATGCATGACTACTCAGATGCATGCATGAGCACACTCAATCACTCAAGTACTAGTATATGTAATCGATCCTAGACCCAGGCTACAGCAAAACGTCCTCACATGGATGCAACCGCTCACGTAGGGGTCGATGAAACTTGCCTTCGCTTGCGTACGCGTCGTCGGCGGCGGCTTCCTGCTTGTGGTACGGGTCTTCTGGCTCCTTGGCAGGCTCCTCCTCGGTCACTCCGTGATCTACGGGCGAGAACGGCACAACCGGCAAACAACACAAGCAAGCAATAAAATAAGCTCAAATGGAGATGAAAATAGGAGGAATAGATAATATATGATTTGAGGAGAGTTTAGGAAAAAGAGTTTCGTGAAAAGGAGTTGATATGAAGGAGATATTGAGTTTACAGTATTGATTGGTAGAATGATTTGGATTAAGTGCTCACGGCCTGGTGGGAGTTTTGGGCCTTTATTAGTGGAGTTAATGGTCGGGGGAGCTGCCTGCCATCTCACCTTGGCGCGGAACAGCTCGAGGAAGAGGATCAATTGTTGGAGCCTCGTTTCGTGAGTGAGCTGGGCTCGGAAGTAGTGGTTCAGCTGGTGGAGCGAAGCGGCTCGGTGTGCTTGGGCTGGTGACGGGGCTCGTCACGGCCTTGCTCTTTTATAGGCGAGGAGAGCAGCAGCGGCGTCGCGCAAGGACGGGCGACGGCGTGGGCTGCGGCAGCTCATCGTCAACGCGAACAGTGGCAGCACTGAAGGCGTGAGCGCCGAGGCGGCAAAGCCGGCGAGGGCGCTGCAGCGGCGTGGGTGAGGTGGGGACGCGGGAGTGGGCGGCACGGCATGGTGCCGGCGGCAGTGCGCGGTCCCGTCGTGGGGCCGGCGTGTCGCGCGTGCGCGAGCGAGAGCGAGCGGGTGAGGCGGTTCGGCGGAAAATATCTCGGCCGGCACTGCGCGTGGCGACCCTGATTTATGGCGAGGTGGGTGCTGCCATGACGGGTCATTTCAAGGTCAATGGTGTGGGTACTCTGTGGCTTCCAGGGAATGATGAAGTTATGGCAAAGGAGGTAGGCGCTGTCATGATTGTCTGGGAATTATGGCATGGTACGGTGACTTGAGAGGCTTTTATGGAAAGAGACGAGATGATTTTTGTCGTGGGTGCAAGCATGCGTATGCTGGTTACTGGAGGGAACGAATGTACTAACGCAAGGCAAGAGTATAAAATAGTTTACCTAGTAGTTATGTAATACCTCGTATAACGTTAGTATTATTTTACGTTACTAGTTTAATTGCAACATAAGTTTTATTTTAGTGATTGAGGCAGCCCTACTAAGTTGAGGATCTACACCAACTCACTTCAGAGTCGGTCAGCTTCTAGTTACTTAGTGTACCGGGTCCTTTTGACGGCAGAGCCGCCTTTTGCTTCCGGGAGGCAGAGCCTACCAACAGATGAAGCTGGCTTCCGGGTGGCAGAGCCAATCTTCGATGAAGCCCAGACCCTTTTGTGATCCCGGGTGGCAGAGCCAACCTTCGATGGATCACAACTTATACACTAAGTACTTAAATTTAACCGGGAGACTAACACTTATAAAGACGCTTACCTTATTGAAGCAACAAAGGAACACACCTAGCACACTCTACCTATGCTCACTTCTACCATGCCCTTGGATGTGTGTGGGATGGAGTGGAGTAGTATGGCATGGCAAGGGGTGGCACCCTCCTTATATAGGCACCCATACCCTCTTGGATGAGTGACACTTGTCACAATCTAGGAAGCTCCCTACAAATATCTAAGTTCCCTATAAATATCTAATTCTAGAAAATTCTAAATTTTACCATGGCAAGAAAATATCCAAGCTTCTTGTCTTCTTATGATTTTTGTGGAACATTCTAGAACCTTGTCATGGTGAACAAAATTACGCCATGGTTTATCCTTATTTTTATAGAACCTTCTAGAAGTTTGCATTATAAATTTCAACACTCCCCCTTAATCATGATGAAAACTGGGATGTTACAAACCTACCCCACTTAGGTTGAATCTCGTCCCCGAGATTCAGCTTCACAACTAAAGAGACTGGGAAACTCAGCTCGGAGCGCGTCTTCTCTCTCCTAGGTTGCTTCTGCTTCCGAATGCCAGCTCCACTGAACTCGACAAATCCTGACTTCTGAGTTGCAGGTCCTTCGCGTCACAGTGTCCAGAATTTTTACTGGTACCTCTTGATATCTGAGATCATCCTGCAGGTCGATTGTCTCTGGGGCCACTTGTTCTTCTGGTACTCGCAGGCACTTTCTGAGTTGGGACACATGAAATACATCGTGTACATCTGACATCTCTGCTGGCAACTGAAGTTTATAGGCTACCGCTCCCACTTTCTTGATAATTGGGAAAGGTCCAATGTAACGTGGGGCCAACTTTCCTCGTACCTGGAATCTGCGTGTGCCGCGAATTGGGGAAACTTTAAGGTACACATAGTCTCCAACTTCCAAGCTGAGAGTACGTCTTCTTTTATCGGCATAACTTTTCTGGCGGGATTGAGCTGCCTTTAGATTCTCTCTGATTTCTGCTATCTTGTCTTCTGCTTCTTTAATAAAATCTGGGCCCTCAATAATGCGGTCACCGACTTCGGTCCACATGAGAGGTGTGCGACACTTCCTCCCGTAGAGGGCTTCAAACGGCGACATCTTTAAGCTTGACTGGAAGCTGTTGTTGTAAGAGAACTCTGCATATGGCAAACTGTCTTCCCAATTTTTGCCATAAGTAAGAACACAGGCTCTTAGCATGTCTTCAAGGATCTGATTGACTCTTTCGGTCTGGCCATCAGTCTGAGGATGATAGGCTGAACTGAAGTCCAACTTTGTACCAAGTGCTTCATGTAACCTGCTCCAGAATCTCGAAGTGAACTGGGTTCCTCTATCTGACACAATCCTCTTAGGTACTCCATGCAGCTTCACAATATGCTCAATATATAATTTGGCTAATCTATCACCTCCATAAGTGGTACGCACTGGGATGAAGTGAGCCACTTTAGTGAGTCGATCAACAATTACCCAAACTAAGTCATGACCACTCTGGGTTCTTGGTAAACCGGTGATAAAATCCATACTAACTTCATCCCACTTCCATACTGGGATCGGCAACGGCTGGAGTAATCCACTAGGCTTCTGATGCTCTGCCTTAACCCTATTGCACACATCACAATGAGCGACAAATCGAGCGATATCCCCCTTCATACCATTCCACCAATACTTCTCCTTAAGGTCCAGGTACATTTTTGTAGTGCGGGGTGAATGGAATAGGCTGAGTTATGGACTTCATCCAAGATGGTCCTGCGGAAATGACCTTGCTTAGGCACACATAATCTCTTCTTGAACCACAAGACTCCATCTTTATCTACTCTGAAATCTGGGGCTTTGCCTTCACTGTTGCGACCTTTAATCCATACCAATCTTTTATCCTCCATCTGAGCTTCCTTTATCTGGTCATCCAGGACGGGATGGACACTAAGGTTATAGTTGCAAGAGCGGCGTACAACCCTTAGGTTCAACTTCCTCATTTCTTCACTTAGCTCTGGGGATTGTGTGACTAAGTGATGGCAATATGCTTTACGACTGAGCGCATCAGCCACCACATTAGCCTTTCCAGGGTGGTAATGAATTTCCAAATCATAGTCTTTGATCAACTCCAACCATCTTCTCTGTCTAAGGTTGAGGTCTGACTGGGTGAAAATGTACTTCAGGCTCTTGTGATCCGTGTAGATTTCACACTTATTCCCAATCAGATAATGTCTCCAAATCTTGAGGGCATGCACCACTGCAGCTAACTCCAAGTCATGGGTGGGGTAGTTCTGCTCATGTGTTCTCAACTGTCTTGAGGCATAAGCTACAACTCTTCCTTCTTGCATAAGCACACAACCCAATCCTTGTCGGGAAGCGTCGCAATAAACGACAAAGCTCTTCTGATTATCTGGCAAGACTAGCACTGGGGCAGAAGTTAGTCGCCTCTTCAACTCTTGAAAGCTTCTCTCGCAAGCTTCAGACCAAACAAACTTCGTGTCCTTCCAGAGTAACTCAGTCATAGGCCGGGCTATCTTAGAGAAACCTTCGATAAATCTCCGATAATAGCCGGCTAATCCCAAGAAACTCCTGATCTCCGAGGCTGAGGTTGGTTGCTTCCATTCTGATACTGCCTTGACCTTTTCTGGGTCCACTTCAACACCTTCAGCTGTTAAGACATGACCCAGAAAACTGACTCTCTGCAGCCAGAATTCACACTTGCTAAACTTGGCATACAACTGGTGTTTTCTGAGCTTTCCCAGCACAATTCTAAGATGTTGTCCATGCTCCTCAGCACTCTTAGAGTAGACAAGTATGTCATCTATGAATACCACGACAAACCGATCTAACTCTTCTATAAACACCTTATTCATGAGGGTCATGAAAAAGGCAGGGGCATTAGTCAGACCAAAAGGCATCACTGTGAACTCATACTGGCCATAACGGGTCCTGAAGGCTGTCTTGGAGATGTCCTCTTGTCGCACTCTGAGCTGATGATAAACTGACCTTAGATCTATCTTGGAGAAGAACTTAGCTCCCTTCAGCTGATCAAACAGGTCATCAATCCGAGGCAAAGGGTACTTGTTCTTGATGGTGACTGCATTCAGGTCACGGTAGTCCACACAAAGTCTCATGCTTCCATCTTTCTTCTTCACGAAGAGCACTGGGGCTCCCCACGGAGAAGCAGCAGGTCTAATAAATCCCTTTTGTTGAAGCTCTTCACGCTGCTTCTTCAACTCGGCAAGCTCTGGGGCTGCTAACCGATAGGCATTCTTTGCTATAGGCTTGGTTCCAGGGACTAAGTCAATAGTGAACTGTACATCTCTTTCTGGAGGCATACCGGGTAATTCATCTGGGAACACATCTGCGAACTCCCGAACTACTGGCACATCTTCAGGGGATTCTGCTTGGATGTGGTTCACCATGGAGTCTAACAGGCTAGGCTGGATTTGGCATGTGACTGTTAACCCTTGGCGGTTGGTGACTGTCACTGCTCTCTCAGCACAGGCTATGTTTCCGCGGTGCTTGGTGAGCCAGTCCATACCGAGTATGACATCTATCCCTTTGGAAGTAAGGACTACTAGGTCGGCAAGGAATACTACCCCACTTAGGTTTATCGGGATATCTAAGACACCTAAGTGGCAAGGTATATGACCTCCAGGGGAACGGGTTATTAGTGGCCTCTTAAGGGCTATAGTAGGTATATCAAGCTTTTCCACAAAGTGGGAGGATATAAAGGAATGCGATGCTCCAGAATCAAAAAGCACTGAGGCTATAGCTGATCGGACCAGAAACTCACCGAGAATCACTCCTGGTGCATCCTCTGCTTCTTCAGCATTCACATGATTCACTTTCGCCTTGCCGAAGGACTGTTGCTGACTCTTAGCTGGTGTTGCACGGTTGGCTCCAGTCGGCTGCTTTGGTCCTTGAACAGAGTTGGAGAAAACAGAAGGGGCGGGCTGATTGAGATACGGACAGTTGGCCTTATAGTGTCCGGCTTCGCGGCAGTGGAAACAGGTCTTCACATTGGTTACTTGACTTCCGCCAGTCTGTTGGGTGCGGAAGGTACTCTGGGTCTTCATAGCAGGAGCTGACTGAGTGGGCTTCTGGAAAGAACCGGGCTGCGCTTTGAATGAAAAGGCACCCTGGCTCCTTGGGCCTGAGTGAGCCGGATACTGGGTCCTCTAGAACTTCTCCAACTGCTGGGGCTTCTTGCTTTCAAACCGACGTTTGCGCTCACTGAGCTCTGCCTTCCTGTTTCTCTCAATGGTGATGGCCCTGTTGACCATAGCATTAAAGTCACTGTGGGTGGTGACTTCAACCAAGGTCCTGATTTCAGGGTTAAGCCCACCAAGAAAGGCTTCTTGCTTCTTCTCGTCATCATTGATATCCTCTGGTGCATAACGAGACAACTCTGTGAACTTATGAAGATACTCTGTCACAGTCATACCACCTTGACGAAGCTTTCTGAACTCATCCCTCTTGAGCTTCATAACACTGCTGGGAATATGATGTTCTCTGAAGATCTTGACAAAGTCAGCCCATACCATCTCATTAGCGTTTTCATTTATTTCCCGGTAACTCTGCCACCAAGCAAGGGCTGGTCCCTTTAACTGCTGTACTGCGAGCAAAACCTTGTCTCTATCATCTGCATGTACCACTTCAAGCTTCATTTCAATTTCTCGCAGCCAATCATCTGCCTCAATAGGGTTATCAGATCCTCCAAACTTAGGTGGCTGCAGGCGGTTGAAATCTGCAATTCTACTGCCATTGCCATTATGTTGCATTGCAGGTCTATTGTTGCCAAGATTGCCTTGAGCTTGAGCTGTGAGAGTGGTCACAAGAACTTGAAGGAGTTGGTTCTGCTGCTGCAGTATGGCTGCCAAGTCAATGGGTGCTGGGGCACGGGGAGGTAGCGGCGGTAGTTGTCCATTTTCTGGTGCTTCTGGGGCTACATTCAGAGGGGCTTGGTTTCTCGGGTTGACCTCGTCACCGTCTTCCTGAGCATGGAGTCCCTGGACTCGGCTCGAGCGACGAGACATCTACGGTCAAGGAGGGCAAGATTAGGTGACTCCCCTAGTATAATGCTGGGGTATATTTGTATATATAAAATATTTTGTACCGCACAATGCACACAAACAAATCATTCAAGCACCAAACAAGCATTCATTCAAACAAGCAGGGGTACATGACACGACGGATTACAATAATGCGGCTCGACTTTTAAGGGTCGGCCGGGACGACTCGACTACTGAACCCTACAACACGGTCTTCGGGGTCACTGTTTCCGGGATCTCGGGGAGATGCGGGAGGCGTGGGCGGCACTGATTCACAAATCCTCCTGCGTGGTTGGGACGAGGAACATAGCGGAATTCCCTCTAGGATTGGCAGCTCCGCGGCAGTCCTGGGATGGCGTTCCTTGCGCTTGGCACGGTCCACTAGGTAGACACCCCTAAGGAGCTGACTGTGGCGATCTGCCTGCTCCCTAAGGTTCTCTTCGGCCATGGCAAGGCGGCTTTCAGCTTCGGCTGCTCGGGCTTCTGCCTGGGCTACAGCCAGTTTAGCCCTACGCCAACGGGACTCCGCTTCCTCAGCACGCTGGATTAAATCTCTCACACGCTGATGCAGTTGGTCGCACAAATCGTCGAGGCTAAGCAAATAGCCAGACATAGCGACAACTGTTGGGTTCTTCTCTGTCCCTGCGGGGCTCTCCAGGTTGCGGATCCTCGCCGCCCAAGCAGGACGGCTACGGTCCAGCGGTGGAAAGTACTTCATGGGAGTGGAACCCAAGTGCCATTCAAACATCTGGCACAGGTACCGCAGCGCCTTGCGAGCTGCAAGTTGAATGGTGTCAGGCATACGGGCTCTAGTGGCGGTGACGCTCCAGGGTTGCATCTCTAAGTACTTATCACTGGCGCCAATATGGATAGTGACCTCACAACTTTCGGTGCCATGCTCCACGAACTCGCGACCCACGTACTCCGGTCGTTCCGGAATACCAAGTCGCACCGTGGCAGCATAAAGCACCCTGGGGAATCCATCTTCGTTGATGCAGTAGGTGGTGGTCCAGTCATCCGCCATCTGATTTTGAAGGGTAGGGTTAGCATAACAAGGATAAAGTTTAAGGAGTAATATATTTTCAAGGATTGACCATCCTAGGGCTCCTACGGTCATTGTTTACTACCGGTTCGCGTCCTACAGCCAAGCATGGCTCTGATACCACCTGAAGCACCCCGACCCGAAGATCAAGGCTAAACCATGTATTAATTACCGAATAAGGTCTTCGGCATAATACATGTTACATCAAGTGGAGTCCAGAGTCATACAGAGCTTTATTTAACATGTACATGAGGAGTAAAGTGACAACACAAAGCTACACAGAACAACCATAGGATAACAACTAGCATAGCGACATGCAGGACTAGCTCTTCATCCATCACGGCTCCACTCGATCAGCTTGGGTGCGGACACGATCTACTCGTAGTCTTCTGGCACAAAGTCAGGATCCTCTGGAGAAAAATCAACAAGGGTGAGTACAAAAGTACTCAGCAAGCTCCACCTCACCCTACGGGAGGGGAAATGACATGCACGACGCATAATAAGCACATTCTACTAATAATGCAGCTAATGGTATGAAACTCTTTCCGACACAACACACAGTAGGTAGCTCACTAGTTGTCAGGACCACACCGTAGCCTGTCCATACCGTGGACACGGACCATTCGAATGGATTATACACTCTGCAGAGGTTGTACGCTTTACCCACACGCACTTCACCGTCCAGAGACGGCTCCGTCATAGCCGACACCCAGCCGTGGCTCAACCCCGACTAGTCGCCCCCAAACCCTCGGGTCTGGACCATTCCAGGTCTCTCCCCAAAACATATCCACCTCGGACGACTACCAGGTTAGCCAGTGGGATTAGGCTAAGTGTGACACCCCGGCCTACAAAAAGTACAAGAGAAGTTGAGAATCCCTCAGATGAAACAGAAGAGTTATGCTCTAGTTCCTTTTTCCCGGATTTATGTGACATTTATCTGGAGTTATCAGCAGTAATGCATGTGCAGTGTTATCTAAATAGGATAGAACCTTAAATAATGGAGTTTTTCTCTCTTCCTTGACCTTACCAATCTGTATTTCCTTTTATCCCAGCTCAGATGTCGGCAGAACAAAAAGACCTTGGAGACAGTGCAATGGGTGATGGTGAGAAAGCTTGTCCGTGTTGCCACTTCTATGGCGTTCCTTGTCGTCAAGTTCGTGCGACTGAAGATGAAGCCACAACTAGGAGGAACAAGAGGTTGTTCTCCGGTACAAAGAGAAATAGGTCTCATCAAGAGCAGCTGGCAGAGGATTTCCTTTTCCTCGACGGTCCATCGGTCGATGAGCTACAGACTATCCAGAAAAGAAAGGACCCTAATTGCTCTGCATATACACAGGTCAAGAACCAAGCGCTCTATGATTATGTGGATGGGTTGACTATCACTATGAATGTGATTCTGCCACACGGCCACAAGGAGTCCAAAGAGCAAGCAGCAGAAATAATGCAAGATGTGAAGATAAGTTCACAGGGAGGTCAACCAAGTAGCCCCATTCACCACCACCGCATGTGCTAAAAATGCGGGCAAAGAGGTCATTATGCCAAAAGTTGTCCAGCACCTCAGGCTCCACGGCAGGCAGGACAGCTGGGACGCCCAGCCCAACCCAGGGCGCCACGACAAGGGAAGGTGAACCATGTGACGGCCAAGTCAGCTGCTGAGGCTCCTAATGTGGTTATTGGTACATTCATGGTCAACTCTTATCCAGCTACGGTGCTTTTCGATACCGGCGCTACTCATTCTTTCATTTCCAAGTCATTTGCCGAGCAGCATCGTATTCCAGTTTCGTGTCTGAGGTCAGCTATGGTAGTTACCTCACCTGGGGGCCAGATACACACATGCTCTATATGCTCCAGAGTTAGTATTGTCGTAAGGGGGGTAGAATTCCGCACTGGTTTGATCGTCATTGATTCCTCAGAGATAGATGTGATTTTGGGCATGGAGACCCTTACCAGGTGGGGAGTCAGAATTGATTATGCTCAGTGGACAGTTCACTTGCCAGAAGAAGGAAGAAGAGTTGATGGAGACATACCCGGATCTCTTTGCTAGCCAGCCCAGAATCTCGGGACGAGATTCCTGTAAGGGGGTAGGATTTGTAACACCCTAACTTAATTTTCCTAGTTAATAATAAATTTAATTGGCTTAGTTTGCATTTAATCTAATTTTGTTGCATAAGTTATTAAAAATTATTTTAGGGTCAACATGTTTGTGCATCATGCTGGAGCATTGTTTTAATTGTTTGAGTGCTAGAGTGAATTCGAATTTATTTGAATTCATTAGACTTGATTTTGAGTTAGAAATAGAAAGAAGAGAAAACCCAAGAAAATAGAAAACCAGAAACTAACCCAGCCCAAACAGCCCAATCCCTTTCTGAGCCCAGCCCGCGCTCCCTCTCTCCCCTCTCGGCCCATCCCCTCTGCTCGGCCCAGCTCCTCCCTTCCCTCCTGCACGCCTCCCGCGGCCCGTTTCCCCGCTCTACGCCCAGCCTCACGCGCCCGCTTGCGCGCGGCCCACACCCGCACCCCAGCTCAGCGCTCCGCTCGGTTCGGCCCACACACCTCGCGCGTCACCCACCCAAACTGCCGGGCCCACCCGCCAGCGTCGCTCCGCAGCCGCGCTCCGCAGACCTCTCGCGCCCGCTCCCACCGACCGCCCCTGGCCCACCTGCCAGCGCCCTGGCTCGCTCGCTGACCCGCAGGCCCCACTCGTCAGCGGCCTCCCCCTCCCCTTCCTTTCCCCCTCCGCGCAACGGCCGCGCCCGAGATGACCGGCGAGATCGCCGGGATCCCCTTCCCGCTGCTCCACGCCGCAATCCTCGCCCTGCTCCCCTTAAACCGGCCCGTGATGACCCTGCGCACCTACCCCTCCACGCCCTTGCCGCCTCAAACCCTAGCCGCAGCCGCCGCCTTACCTCTGCCCGGAGCAGAACACCCCGCCGCCGTGGCCACGACGTGCCGCCGTGTCCCAGCCCTGGACAGCCACCACATCTGTTTAGCCTCGCTGCCGTGAAGCCTCCTGAACCCTCTGCACTGATCCCGAGCCTTGCCTCGCCGGGAATTTCGCCTGGAGCCCACCCCAGGCGAGCTCACTGCGCCGGCGCGATTGCTCACCGCCGGTGCCGCTCCGGTCACACTGACCCCTCCACCGGCTTCGCAGGAGCCCCACTCATCAATCCGTGCCGCCCAGACGCCCGGAGGAGTCCCGCAGCGACCCGCCCCCGTGCCCAGCGCCGTGCGCCGCCGCAGGAGCTCGACGCCGTCGATCCCGCGCTGTAGCTTCACTCGTTCCAGGCCTCGGTGAGCTTCGCCTTCCCTTGTTCTTTGTTTTGGACTAGGAATCGTAGCTTGTAGCTTGCTCCAGTAGGGGGAACGCCGCCGCGCCGGTGAACCGCCGCTAGCCATGGCGGAGGCCGCCCGCCGTGGGTAGCCACGCAGTAGTGCCCCCAGTGGCTCTGTAGTGTTGCGCGCTACCTCCCTGGGCAAGCCTCGCCCAGAGCCGCACCCGGAGTGGCGAGAGCGCGCAGCTCCGGTGAACCCCGCCATGCAGACCTGCCGCCACCACCGCTCTCGCCGCCCAGAGCACCCCCAAGCCAAGTTTAGTCCGCAGGTGGATTACGCGTGTTGTGCTGATCCGTTCCGACCTAAACTCCGGCCGATTTGACCCCCGGAGGGCCGGAAACGGCGTACTCCGGCGAGCTTCTGCGCTGCGCCGCCGCGGGAGATGAACTCCGGTGACCAGCGCCGCCAATATCGCGCACAAGCAGATCCTGGCCGCCCGATCTTGAACCAACGCTCCGGATTAGATCATCATACCCCTTCGATCTGGATCGCCCGATCGCAATCCGAAGGCCCAAAATAGAAGGTACCGGTTCGGCCTGGCAATCTTTCTAAAGAGACCCTGCGTTACCTGGTATTCAACCCGCAATCCACCTCTGTTTAGAAATAATTGCAGTCAAGCCCAGAATTTTACACGAAGCCCCCTGGTTTTTCTAGGAATAGGACCCGCCGTCCATAGCTGCTGTTTTTACACGTTAGACCCTAGATTTAGTCTTTAATTACGTTTCAGTCCTCGGTTTTAGCAGAAAACCCCCTGGAACTTCAGTTTTCTTACAATTAAGCCCCTAGAACTTGTTTTTGGCCTAGATTATGCGTTTTAGCTCCGTTTTTAGCGTTCTTTATATCCACGCGATCGTTGTAACGAGTAGAACAGTTTAGACTTAGTTTTTCTTGCTGTTTTATTGTATTGATGTACTGTTTCTTAGCTTTTGTTAGTGTTTGCTCGTATGCTTATTTTCGTGCATTGTTTTGGCCATGTGTTCGTGAGTAGACGTTGATCCATCTGAGGAGCCCCAGTACCAGTACCCGGAGCAGCCGTCTTCGGAGCAGTTTGAGCAGCAGCCAGAGCAGTACGAGGAAGGCAAGTATAACATGAACAACCCATCACTTTTAAATACATTTTCATATTGCATTTTAATACTGTATGCCTTTAAGGAGTTCCTAGCCAGTTTATATCCTTTAAATATACCCTTGGGTTGCATTTTGGTTAGTTGTGCTAGGTTGCTGCGCTATAACACACTTTGGTCCTTTTTAATTAAATTGATTAATGGTTTACTTGAACTTAATTCTGAGAGTGACACTCTGTGTGGCTTGAGTGGCTCACGTCTCGTTAAAAGATGGTTTTTGTAGAAACATGGTTTAGGGGGCCAGCACGGTGCTTACTGCCTGGTTGGCCACTCTCCATAAGGACCGGTTCATAGAGCGACAACCTGGGACAACAGCGCTACCACAAGGCTAGAATGGGATAGACTTGGCTTATTAATTAGGTCTTTTTGGTTTGGAGTAACTTACCTGCGGGGCAAGAGTAGTAAGCTTCAATGGTCCCTGCTCCTCCGGCTTGGTCTGTGCTTGGATTGCGCTCCTGTGCTTGTAACCCCGGAGGTGGGCCCCATCGTCGCTGACCTATCTCTCGCGGTTACGCCTTACCAACGAGATTCTTTGTAACGGCCTCGTAGTGAGTCGCTAGTCATCTCACCTAAGGAAGTGTGATGAACCTCTAGCGTAGCTCACGACTTGTGGGTAAAGATGTGCAACCTCTGCAGAGTGCAAAACTGGTATACTAGCCGTGCTCACGGTTATGAGCGGCCCAGATCCTCCTTTTGATTAGTGGAGTTATCTCCTTCCGACGAGGGAGGTGCTTCTCGGGGTTTACCTTGGTGGCTTGGTTTTGGTTTGGATCTCAGTAGTAACATGGTTAATCTTGATTAATTACTATGTAACTGGGTTAATGGTAATTCATCAACTCGTAGTAAATAGCTTTAATAAAATCTTGCCAACACTTAAAAGCAAATGCAGTTGAGTCAGCCAACCTTAGAGCCTCATAGTTTGTGTTATACTTGTTGAGTACAAGTTGTGTACTCACTCTTGCCTCTTCTCTACTTTTTCCTCTTGGCTACGCTACTGCTGCTCAGTTCCTGCCGACACGAGGGAGTTCGTCCAGCGCTACCAGGACTACGAGGACTTCT
Organism: Panicum virgatum; assembly: GCF_016808335.1. Lineage (NCBI taxonomy): Eukaryota > Viridiplantae > Streptophyta > Magnoliopsida > Poales > Poaceae > Panicum > Panicum virgatum. The sequence goes on along the minus strand of NC_053147.1, from coordinate 19,925,698 downwards.
AGGTGTTCGTCTCCCAGTCGACGTCCCTGTGGCGCCCTGCTCAGCTTTGGAGAGCTTTTATTCGTATTTGTACTTCGCTTCTGCTGTATCAGACATTTATGTCATTATTGTAATAAATAACATTCGTATTCGCTTTATTATATCTTTTTACGTGATATGTGCTATGATATACTGTTCATTCTGTTGTATATACGTGTGACTTGATCCTGGCACGTATATGATTGCTCGGTTTATGTTCTTTTATAAACCGGGTGTTACACTAAGGTTTGCCCATACAAACTCATGTGGTCGTACTGAAAGTAAGCTAGGTGAGATGTCAAAACAACTCGGTCCTTATGGTTCACCAGGGCAGCAACCATCCCTTAACATGTCAACTCGAGCCTACCACCACGGTAGCACTCACCTGCCAGTCTACCACCACGGTAGCGCCGGCTCCAGCATACCCAGCTGCCCTGGTCTCAGCCAGATCCCTTCTTATCCTATTCTCAGCTCTGGATATGCATGACTACTCAGATGCATGCATGAGCACACTCAATCACTCAAGTACTAGTATATGTAATCGATCCTAGACCCAGGCTACAGCAAAACGTCCTCACATGGATGCAACCGCTCACGTAGGGGTCGATGAAACTTGCCTTCGCTTGCGTACGCGTCGTCGGCGGCGGCTTCCTGCTTGTGGTACGGGTCTTCTGGCTCCTTGGCAGGCTCCTCCTCGGTCACTCCGTGATCTACGGGCGAGAACGGCACAACCGGCAAACAACACAAGCAAGCAATAAAATAAGCTCAAATGGAGATGAAAATAGGAGGAATAGATAATATATGATTTGAGGAGAGTTTAGGAAAAAGAGTTTCGTGAAAAGGAGTTGATATGAAGGAGATATTGAGTTTACAGTATTGATTGGTAGAATGATTTGGATTAAGTGCTCACGGCCTGGTGGGAGTTTTGGGCCTTTATTAGTGGAGTTAATGGTCGGGGGAGCTGCCTGCCATCTCACCTTGGCGCGGAACAGCTCGAGGAAGAGGATCAATTGTTGAAGCCTCGTTTCGTGAGTGAGCTGGGCTCGGAAGGAGTGGTTCAGCTGGTGGAGCGAAGCGGCTCGGTGTGCTTGGGCTGGTGACGGGGCTCGTCACGGCCTTGCTCTTTTATAGGCGAGGAGACCAGCAGCGGCGTCGCGCAAGGACGGGCGACGGCGTGGGCTGCGGCAGCTCATCGTCAACGCGAACAGTGGCAGCACTGAAGGCGTGAGCGCCGAGGCGGCAAAGCCGGCGAGGGCGCTACAGCGGCGTGGGTGAGGTGGGGACGCGGGAGTGGGCGGCACGGCATGGTGCCGGCGGCAGTGCGCGGTCCCGTCGTGGGGCCGGCGTGTCGCGCGTGCGCGAGCGAGAGCGAGCGGGTGAGGCGGTTCGGCGGAAAATATCTCGGCCGGCACTGCGCGTGGCGACCCTGATTTATGGCGAGGTGGGTGCTGCCATGACGGGTCATTTCAAGGTCAATGGTGTGGGTACTCTGTGGCTTCCAGGGAATGATGAAGTTATGGCAAAGGAGGTAGGCGCTGTCATGATTGTCTGGGAATTATGGCATGGTACGGTGACTTGAGAGGCTTTTATGGAAAGAGACGAGATGATTTTTGTCGTGGGTGCAAGCATGCGTATGCTGGTTACTGGAGGGAACGAATGTACTAACGCAAGGCAAGAGTATAAAATAGTTTACCTAGTAGTTATGTAATACCTCGTATAACGTTAGTATTATTTTACGTTACTAGTTTAATTGCAACATAAGTTTTATTTTAGTGATTGAGGCAGCCCTACTAAGTTGAGGATCTACACCAACTCACTTCAGAGTCGGTCAGCTTCTAGTTACTTAGTGTACCGGGTCCTTTTGACGGCAGAGCCGCCTTTTGCTTCCGGGAGGCAGAGCCTACCAACAGATGAAGCTGGCTTCCGGGTGGCAGAGCCAATCTTCGATGAAGCCCAGACCCTTTTGTGATCCCGGGTGGCAGAGCCAACCTTCGATGGATCACAACTTATACACTAAGTACTTAAATTTAACCGGGAGACTAACACTTATAAAGACGCTTACCTTATTGAAGCAACAAAGGAACACACCTAGCACACTCTACCTATGCTCACTTCTACCATGCCCTTGGATGTGTGTGGGATGGAGTGGAGTAGTATGGCATGGCAAGGGGTGGCACCCTCCTTATATAGGCACCCATACCCTCTTGGATGAGTGACACTTGTCACAATCTAGGAAGCTCCCTACAAATATCTAAGTTCCCTATAAATATCTAATTCTAGAAAATTCTAAATTTTACCATGGCAAGAAAATATCCAAGCTTCTTGTCTTCTTATGATTTTTGTGGAACATTCTAGAACCTTGTCATGGTGAACAAAATTACGCCATGGTTTATCCTTATTTTTATAGAACCTTCTAGAAGTTTGCATTATAAATTTCAACACTCCCCCTTAATCATGATGAAAACTGGGATGTTACATCCATCCAACCAGAACTCGACGAAAACCTAGGGCCAAGACCGGAGGGAGACGACAGCCGCCGCATGTCTTCGAAGTTGTCTAGGAGATGGCTTAGGCCGCCCCTAGCCGCCATGGCCTCCCTGCGAGGTTGTGCCATGGTGGAGTTCATGAGCTAGTTGGAGTCGTCAATGGTATGTACTCGGTAGTGACGATCCAAACGAATCTATTATGTGAGTAATGATAATCATGTCTTCCGAATCTATTAGCGATCATGTTCTCTCTTTGGATTTCGTTCTTTTCTTTGGGTTTGCTTCATCTTAGATCTATTATCGAGATAGATCGCTTAGCATGATCTTGTAGTCATGGTGGCTAAAGGTTCATGGCGGAACTACCAAAGGGGGTTCGACTTGCTTCAGGGTATTTCGTTCAAAAGGGGGGGCGTCGTGACAGGCCGTCTCCACAGAGTAGGCGGAGTATCGAGGGATCGGATTGGATATTTTGAGTTTAAAGATGCTTTTGATTGAGATGCATGATTTATTTGCTCATTAGCTTGAACTACAACTAGATGACGATAGGTCTAGTCATGTCTTTGGTTTTGCTATGATTAAGTGTAACACCCGGTTTATAAAAGGACATAAACCGAGCAATCATATACGTGCCAGGATCAAGTCACATGTATATACAACAGAATGAACAGTATATCATAGCACATATAACGTAAAAAGATATAATAAAGCGAATACGAATGTTATTTATTACATTAATGACAAAATGTCTGATATAGCGGAAGCGAAGTACAAATACGATAAAAGCTCTCCGAAGCTGAGCTGGGCGCCACAGGGACGTCGACTGGGAGACGAACGCCTAGAAGTCCTCGTAGTCCTGGTAGCGCTGAACGAACTCCCTCGTGTCGGCAGGAACTGAGCAGCAGTAGCGTAGCCAAGAGGAAAAAGTAGAGAAGAGGCAAGAGTGAGTACACAACTTGTACTCAACAAGTATAACACAAACTATGAGGCTCTAAGGTTGGCTGACTCAACTGCATTAGCTTTTAAGTGTTGGCAAATTTTATTAAAGCTATTTACTACGAGTTGATGAATTACCATTAACCCAGTTACATAGTAATTAGTCAAATTTAAACATGATACTACTGAGAACCAAACCGAAACCAAGCCACCCGGGGAAACCTGCCTCGTCAAAGGAAGATAATCCCACTAATCAAAAGGAGGATCTGGGCCGCTCATAATCGTGAGCACGGCCAGTATACCAGTTTTACACTCTGCAGAGGTTGCACATCTTTACCCACAAGTCGTGAGCTACGCCAGTTGTTCATCACACTTCCTTAGGTGAGATGACTAGCGACTCACTACGAGGCCTTTACAAAGAATCTCGTTGGTAGGGAGTAACCGCGAGGGTGGATCGGCGACTATGGAGCAGGTCTAGTGGGCATCAAGACACGAAGCACAGACGAGGCCACTCAGCACGAGGGCCATAGAAGCTTACCGCCCCTGCCCCGCAGGTAAGTTACTCCAAACCAAAAAGATCTAATTATTACGCCAAGTCTATCCCATTCTAGCCTTGTGGTAGCGCTGTTGTCCCAGGTTGTCGCTCTATGAACCGGTCCTTATGGAGAGTGTCCAACCAAGCACTAAGCACTGTGCTGGCCCCCTAAACCATGTTTCTACAAAAACCATATTTTAACGAGACGTGAGCCACCCAAGCACGAAGCACAGAGGGCCACTCCCAGAATTAAGTTCGAGTAAACCATTAATCAAATTAATTAAAAAGGACCATTATGTGTTATAGCGCGGCACCTAGCACAACTAACCAAAATGCAACCCAAAGTTATATATAAAGGATATAAAGTGGCTAGGAAATCCTTATAGGCATATAGTATTAAAATGCAGTATGAAATTGTATTTAAAAGTGATAGGTTGTTCATGTTACACTTGCCTTCCTCGTACAGCTCCTGCTGCTGCTCAAAGTGCTCGGAAGATGGTTGCTCCGGGTACTAGTACTGGGGCTCCTCAGATGGATCAACGTCTACTCACGAACACAAGGCCAAAACAATGCACAATAATAAGCATACAAGCAAATACTACAAAAACTAAGAAACAGTACATCAATACAAAAAAACAGCACACTAAACTAGTCTAAAACTATTCTACGCGTTACAACGATCGCGTGGATATAAAGAACACCTAAAATGGAGCTAAAACGCATAATCTAGGCTAAAAACAAGGTTCAGGGGCTTATTTGTAATTAAAACAGGGTTCCAGGGACTTTTCTGCTAAAACCGAGGGCCTAAACGTAATTAACCATTAAATCTAAGGGCTAGCGTGCAAAATGGCAGGCCTGGACGGCGGGTTCTAATAGGGAAAAGCTTAGGATCCTATTCGTTAAAAACCGGACCTAACTGGAAATATTTTTGAACTATACTGGACGGCGGGTTAAATACTCAGAAACCTAGGGGCTCTTACGCAAAAGGGCCCGGCTGAAACGATACGCACGGATCTGATCCGTTGGATCACGATCCGGCGGCTGAGGATATAAGATTTCGCGATCTGATCTCGGCCGTAGGAAGCGGATCCGATGGCCGAGACAAAACGGGCGCGCGGGGCGGCGGAGCGGCTCGCCGGAGCCCTGCTCCGCGGCGGCGCCCCATCGGAGCAGGCTGAACTCGCCCTTCCCGGGGTCAAATCGACCCGCGCCTGGGGTTGTGGTGATCTACGCGGAGCGTGTAATCCACCTGAGGCCTTTGCGAGCCTCGGGGAGGGTCTGAGCGGTGAGAGCGAGGGCTGCGGCGGCTCTGCACGGCGGCTCTCGCCGGCGAGCGGTGTTCTAAGTCCCGGAGTGGACTACAGGCCAAGATATCAAGCGCAAAAGTACCAGGGGGGCTCTGGGGTGCTTACTGAGGCCTTGGGTCGGCCGGAGCTGTACCGCAGGAGGGATCACGGCGAGGTCGGCGGCGCTGCTGAGACGAAACGCGCGGTCCGGGCGGTGCTGGGCTCGTCCGGGGTCCTGGGCTGCACGGGTCGCCGAGCGATGTCCCTACGAAGCAAAACCCGGGGTCAGCTCGGGCCGATCTGCACCGGCGGCGAGCAATCGAGGCGGCGGGCTGAACGCACCTGGAAAACGTCCGGGCGAAATTCCGGTGAGGTGGGGCCCGATGTCGGAGATGGCGGCCTCGGGGGGGTTCCTGGTGCACTGGCGAAACTTCTGCGGCAGCTCGGGCTGGCTGTGGAGTGGCGGAGCACCGCTGGCATGGCGGCGCAGGGGCTCTGCGCGGCGATGGCGTGACGGAGCGGCGTGCTAGGGTTTGGGCGGCCTTTGGCGTGAGAGTGAGGGTGCAGGGGTCCGCGGGGTGGCTAATTAAAGGCGGCACCGGGGATCTCGGCGTGCGCACCCGATAGGGATGGCCGGCGATATCTTCGGGCGGAGATCGCGGCTGGAGGTTGAAGAAAGGAAGGCGGGGTGGGGCGCTGACGAGGGGGGTCAGCTTGTCAGGGGCGCGAGGGCGACGCGAGGCGGGCGGCTGCAGGCGCTGACGTGCGGGGCCCAGTTGGCAGGGGCGGGGGCGCGTGCAGGCCGCTGCGTGCTGGGCGGGCCGAGTGTGTGCGGGTGGAGTCGGCCCAGGAGAGAGGGTGCGCGGGAGCAGGCCGGGCTGTGGTGTGGGCCGTGCGGGAAAGGGAAAGGAGAGAGGAGTGGGCCGCCGGGGTTTGTTGGGCCAAGAGGGGAGAGGAAAAGGAGGTGGCGGGCTGGGCCACTTCGGGTTTTGGGCTGGGTGCTGGGTTTGGTTTTCTTTCCATTTCTATTCTATTTCTATTTCAAAACAAACCAAACACATTTGAATTCAAAATCAAATTTGAATTCAAAACACACTCACTCAATTAAAAACTATGCACCAGCATGAATGCAACAACAAAATTTAAACCTATGATAAAATTTTAAATACTTGAGGATCAAACATTAGATTAAATGCCAACTAAACACAATAATCCTTAGAAATTAATTAAAGCCAATTAAATTTATTATAAAATGCTGAAAATTAAACTAGGGTGTTACACTTACCTCTTTTGTAACTACCCGAATAGGCGTAGAACTAGCTGCAGTATAAGGAAACTACCCGATCGTGTTGTAGAAGGACTCCAACTGTACTCAGCTAGGACTTTCCATGTAACCCTGTCCCCCGGGCTATATAAGGGTGGGCAGGGACCCCCCTCAAAACACATATACACCTAAGGCAATACAAACCACCACACAGGACATAGGGTATTACGCAACTCGCGGCCCGAACCTGTCTAAATCTTTGTGTTCCTTGCACCATCGAGTTCCAGGACCGTCGATCCCTACCTACAAACCCTACTGCTAAGGGTATCCCTGAGCAGGCTTGGCGGTAAACACCGACAGCTGGCGCGCCAGGTAGGGGACTCGGCGAGTTCGATGGCCACTTTTGCTTTCAGCACCATGATGCCTCCCCGAGGCGCCACCTTCATCCTCGGTTCGTGGGTCTGCGTCGCCAATGGTTCAGGCGGTTTCGATAGCCACTTAACCAACTCTCCCAGGCCGAAGAGCTCCACATCAGAAGACTCCAACAAGCTCGCCAGATCTTATGATCGCGGCGTTATGTTGCTTCCCGACCTCGCCAAGGTGATCGAGCTGAAACTCGAAAACAACTCGAGTTCTATTCAGACTCAGATTGATCTCAAACCAAAATCCACTCGGATTGGGACTCTTATTGCGCAACCCGTCTTTGGTTTGCGCAATTCATCATTTGTTTACAAACAGATGATTAGATCCTCCTATTAAAATAGCTTGCCGGGAAAACCATTTTTGATGTTTACCCAGATCCAGTCGAGTCACCTCTAGACAGCCTGGATTTCATCACCAATGCGCTGGGTAAGATGCAACTCAAATCTTGCCGAGGTCATACCCTCGCAGAACTACTCGACAACATGCGAGAAGTCGCTAGCATTGATGATCTCCCGTTTCAACACGGCACTCCCCTCAAAACCGAGAGGGAAACTGGCTCCGGTGGAACTGTCCTAGCTGATTACGAATCAGACCTAGAAAACTTCTCTCACGAGCGTTTAGTTCCGGTAATCATCCAGCCCGGGGGTGCTCCAAGCCACCATGATCAAAACGAAGCCTTGGATCAGATCTCAGCAGATAATCTGACCCAAGACGCTCCAGCTGATGAAGACGAAGTCACTCGTACAGCCCGCAGGGAAAGGAATCAACGCAAAGAAGTGCGCAGGACTCGTGCGTCCGAACGTGCTCGTCTCCCGCCACGCAACCTCAACAACGAATTCAATAATGCTGCGGATCCTATCTTCAGAACACCAATCGCCGCAATGACAGAAGCAACCCTGCGACTCATGACGATGCCCCAGAATCCCGAGTTTGAACGAGTCATAAATCCCACCAAAAATGATGTTGAACAACTCGAGAGACAGAACCCCCTGTCCTCGCTTCACGGTACGCGATCAAGGGCTACTGCAACAGCAATACCTCAAGCAAACCGTACCCCCGGAGGCCACCAGCGTCAACAGCAGCAGGAACAGCAGAACCGAAGAAACCAAGAGGATCAGGAAGCTGCGAGTAGTCATCGTCCCAGAGGTGGCCAACCACAAGCAAACCAAGCTCCTGGCCCTCAGCCAAACCGCAACAACAACAATCATGGGAACAACAGGGAAGAGGTAGCCGATTCCATTATGGACGCACGGGACATCATCAACGCAAGATGCAGAGCGCAACTGGCGGATAACTCCGACCGCTTCCAAGCCCTGAGCAAGGCTTTCGACAACATCGAGTACCCAAAGGATTTCAAGCCTACGAACATCCAAAAGTACGACGGTAAGCAAGACCCTGCTCAATGGTTACGATTATACTCAACCGCTATTAGTGTTGCAGGGGGAGACACCAACACCAAGGTCCTCTACCTCCCGATGGCCCTGGAGCCCGCACCCCTCACATGGCTCGAAAGCTTGGCGCGCGAGTCAATCCACTCGTGGGAGGACCTCAAGAAGGCGTTCGTCGACAACTTCCAAGGGTCGCTACACTGAGTAGCTACTCGCCACGCCCTATCCATGATTAAGCAGGAGCAAGGCAAGTCGATCAGATCCTACGTCAAGCGCTTCTTCGACACAAGAGCTACCATCCCCAACATCGTCGACGACGACGTCATCGACTACTTCCAGAGCGGCATCACCATCCAGTCACTATACCGCGACTTTGGGCGTAATCGGCCCAAAACGGTGGTAGATCTACGTGACATGATGCAGCGCTGGGCAGATGAAGAGGAGCAAGAACGCAGTCGCTTTCCCCGCCGCAATAACGACAACAACGGGAAGCGCCACAACGACCGTGGAGGGCCTAGCAACCAGCGGGATCCTACACGTAAGCGTAAGCCTGATGACACTGTCGGCACTATGGATCGCACACCGCGTGGTAAGAAGGGCGACAAGCCGCAGGACCAGTTCGACAAGATCCTTCACAACAAAAGATGTCCAATCCACCCCAAGAGCAACCACTCGGTGTGGGAGTGCACGATCCTGCGCAAATCCTTCCAGTCGGCACCTGCAACTGCTCCAAAGAAACAACAAGACAAAGATGATGAAGACGACAAGAAAGACCGTGATGGTTTCTAATAGCAGCAAAACGTCGTCAGCGTCATATTTGGAGGAGATCCTAGCTTCTCCAAGCGAGCTCAGAAGCTCCTACTCAGAGAGATCCTCTCAGTCGAGCCAGTAATTCAGAGGCCACTCAAACATAGCGAGGTCCCCATTACCTTCTCTAGGGAGGATCAGTGGACCAGCTTCTTTGAACATGGAAAGTTCCCTCTAGTACTCGATGCAATCGCTCAGGGCTCCAAGCTTACTCGAGTACTCATTGACGGCGGAAGTGGGCTCAACCTGATCTTTGCAAGCACATTGGTAAAGATGGGCCTCAACTATATGAGTCTGCTTACTCCAAGCAAGGCTCCGTTCTACGGCATCGTTCCTGGAAACTCTTCTACACCAATTGGCTCGGTCACCCTCCCAGTCAATTTGGTACAGAATAGAACTTCCGGACAGAGTACATCAAATTCGAAGTAGCCGACTTTGAGTCCTCTTACCATGTTATCTTGGGAAGACCTGCACTAGCCAAGTTCATGGCAGTGCCGCAATATGTCTACCTGCTCCTCATGATGCCAGGCAACACAGGAGTCCTTTCACTATGCGGAGACCTCCTCAAGTCTTTCGAATGTGACAAGGAAGCAATAGATCATGCGGCCACAATCCGGGTTCCTAGCTCTGTCAGCGAAATACTTGCTGCTGCTAAGGAACTCTCCCTCAAGGAGTCGATGCCATCCAAAAAGCAAAGCCAATCATCGGTTAAACCTATTGGTGATGTGGGCACCAAGACTATCCAGTTACAGGAGGGAGACGACTCCAACACAACCATCATCGGAGCAGGACTGGGTGACAAATAGGAACTCCAGCTCGTCAACTTCCTTAGGGCCAACCGAGACGTATTTGCGTGGAAACCAGCGGATATGCCAGGGGTGCCCAAGGAGTTGATCGAGCATGCCTTGAAGGTCGACCCTAATGCCACACCAAAGAAGCAACGGCTACGGCGTTTCTCACCGGACAAGCGAGAGGCCATCAAGAAAGAGTTGGCAAAACTACTCGCAGAAGGGTTCATCAAGGAAGTCTACCATCCCGAATGGTTGGCTAACCCTGTGCTCGTCCAGAAGAAGAACAACAACGAGTGGAGGATGTGCGTCGACTACACCGATCTAAACAAGCACTGCCCAAAGGATCCTTTCGGGCTACCACGCATTGATCAAGTAATCAACTCAATAGTAGGATGTGTCCTGTTATCCTTCCAATGAAGTAACAAGAATCCAATGAAGATTATAAGATTTGTTACAAGCAGTCTACTCTGCCATGTTCTTCAGAATTTCCTCCGCAATCACTTTTGATTCTTTACAATACTCTCGGAATTTCTCATCAGAGCAATTGGGAGCTATTTCTTTAGCTATCGGAGCTAAATTAAACTAAGGCAAGTACGACTTGACAACTCCTATCATGTGGGTTAGATAATTCTTGGAAGTAGCCGTCATAACATCAAAAATTTTCTGGGGAGCTTCTTCCAAACGCTCCACCAAGGACTTGCTACTTGACGATTCTTCTTCAGTATCAACCACATCCACAAGGGCTTGTCAGACCCGGGGCAGCGGGACTGCTCACAAGCATAGAATATTCTAGAGTAAGGGATAGCTCATAGATGTACCTTACCTCTTTTTGTAACTACCTGAATAGGTGTAGAACTAGCTGCAGTATAAAGAAACTACCCGATCGTGTTGTAGAAGAACTCCAACTGTACTCAGCTAGGACTTTCCATGTAACCCTGTCCCCTCGGGCTATATAAGGGCGGGCAGGGACCCCCTCAAAACACATATACACCTAAGGCAATACAAACCACCACACAGGACGTAAGGTATTACGCAACTCGTGGCCCGAACCTGTCTAAATCTTTGTGTTCCTTGCACCATCAAGTTTCAGAGCCGTCGATCCCTACCTACAAACCCTACTGCTAAGGGTATCCCTGAGCAGGCTTGGCGGTAAACACCGACAGAGGCCGCTGAGGAAGGCCTCGTATTACGCCATGTTGTTAGACGGCGGGAAATGCATGTGCACCACATACCGCATGTGCTTTTCGAGGGGTGAGATGAATAGCAGGCTCGCTCCTATGCCGGTCTTCATCACTGACCCGTTGAAGTACATGAGCCAGCATTCGGCTTGAATCTGGGGTGGGGGCAGCTGAGTGTCGGTCCATTCGGTAATGAAGTCTGCCAAGATCTGGGATTTGACTGCCTTGCGAGGGGCGTAGGTGAGAGTCTCTCCTATTAGCTCCACTGACCACTTGGCAATCCTACCCGTGACCTCCTGGTTGTGGACTATCTCCCCGAGGGGGAAAGTCGAGACCACGGTGACGGGATCAGCCTCGAAGTAGTGGCGCAGCTTGCACCGTGCCAAGATTACTGCGTAGAGCAACTCCTGGATCTGTGGGTACCGTGTCTTGGTTTCGGACAGCACTTCACTGATGAAGTACACCGGCCTTTGGATGGGCAAAGCGTGTCCCTCCTCTTGTCGTTCCACAATGATGGCTGCGCTGACGACCTAAGTCGTTGCTGCCACGTATAGGAAGAGGGGGCTTGCCGTCCACTGGTGGTGTTAGGATCGGAGCGATTGTAAGCGATGCCTTGAGTTTGTCGAGGGCCTCTTGGGCCTCAGGGATCCACGAGAAGCGTTCGGATTTCCTTAGGAGTCGATACAAAGGTAAGCCCTTCTCACCAAGCCGTGAAATGGATCGGCTGAGGGCCGCTAGGCAGCCCATGACCTTCTGTACCCCCTTTAAGTCTAGAATTGCTCCCATCCGAGTGATGGCCGAGACTTTCTCAGGGTTGGGTTCGATGCCCCGCTGGGAGACAATGAAGCCCAAGAGAATGCCTCGAGGGATTCCGAACACGTACTTATCGGGGTTGAGTTTCACCCCCTTAGCCCTAAGGCAATCAAACGCGATCCTTAGATTGGCTACCAGGTCGTCCGCCTTCCTGGATTTCACAACGATGTCGTCGACATATGCCTCTACAGTCCACCCGATATGGTCTTTAAACACGTAGAGCATACATCGCTGGTATGTAGCTCCAGCATTTCTAAGGCCAAAGGGCATCGTGACGTAGCAATACATGTCAAAAGGGGTAATAAAAGAAGTCGCGAGCTGGTCGGACTCTTTCATTTTGATTTGATGATAACCGGAGTATGCATCAATAAAGGACAAAAGTTCGCATCCCGCAGTTGAGTCGACTATTTGATCAATATGTGGCAAAAGAAATGGAACTTTAGGACATGCTTTATTTAAACTAGTATAGTCTACACACATCCTCCATTTCCCACTCTTTTTCTTAACTAGTACAGGATTAGCTAGCCACTCGGGATGGAATACCTCCTTGATGAATCCGGCCTCCAAAAGCTTGTGCACCTTCTCGCTGATCGCCCATCGCTTGAGCTCGTCGAAGCGCCGCAGGCGTTGCCTAACCGGGTTGGAGTTCGGCAGGATATCAAGGGAGTGCTCGGCGACCTCCCTCGAGATGCCTGGCATGTCCAAGGGGCTCCACGTGAAGATGTCAGTGTTGGCACGGAGAAAGCCGACGAGCACCACTTCCTATTTGCCGTCGAGGGTAGCGCTGATCTTCAGCGCCTTGCCGTCGGGGGTCTTTGGGTCAAGGGGGACGTCCTTGGTGCCCTCGGCAGACTCGAAGTTGCCCACATGCCGCTGCTTGGAGTCCATGGCCTCCTCGGCCATCTCCTGTAGCTACGCGGTGAGGGCCTCATTGAGCACCAGTGCCTCAGCATGCTCGACGCACTCGACATCGCACTTGTAGGCATGCTCGAACGAGGAGCTGATGGTGATGACACCTTTCGAGCCCGGCATCTTCATCTTGACGTAGGTCTAGTTGGGGATCGCCATGAACTTGGTGTAGCAGGGGCGCCCAAGGATGGCATGGTAGGCTCCCCGGAACCCCGCCACCTCGAAGGTGAGCACTTCCTTGCGGAAGTTGGCCGCCGTGCCGAAGCAGACGGGAAGGTCGATCTGGCCGAGGGGTTGGACTCGCTTCCTCGGTGCAACGCTGTGGAACGGTGACTTGCTGGGGCAGAGCTTGTCCAGTCCGATCCCCATGACCTCCAAGGTGTGGGCGTACATGATGTTGAGGCTGCTACCTCCATCCATGAGCACCTTGGATAAGCGGGTGTTGCCGATGATGGGATCCACAATGAGTGGATACTGTCCCGGGTTCGGGACGTAGTCGGGGTGGTCCTCACGGCCGAAGGAGATAGTGTCCTCCGACCAATCGAGGTAGGATAGCGTGCCCTTGGTGATGGAGAAGACTTCCTGGTGCTCGTGCTTGCACTGCCGAGAGGTCATGTTCGCCGTCGGCCCTCCGAAGATGAAGAAGGAATTTTCCACCGAGGGGAATTCGCTGTCTCCACCCTTATCGCCCGCATCCTTCTTCTTGTCCTCGTCGCGATGCGCAACGTGGTTGTAGTACTTGCGGAGCATTTCACACTGCTCGAGGGTGTGGTTGACTGAGCCCTTATGGTAAGGGCACGGCTTCTTGAGCATGTTGTCGAACAGGCCACCACCACCTCGAGGGGGGCCTCGAGGACCCTTGCGGTCTGGGGAAGCGACGAAGGCCTCGTCGGACTCCTCTGCTTGCCCCTGTCCGCGCTGGTTCGGTGGGACCGGCTTCTTTCCTTTCTTCCCCCTCTTTTGTTTCTTGGCGGGGGCCTTGGTCTTGCTGTTGCTGCCCTCTGCGGGTGCATCCTCCTTTCGCTTGTTCGCCTTGTTGTCAAAGATGGCATCAACTGCCTCCTCGCCGGCGGCATAGTTGGTGGCGGCATCGAACAACTCGTTGATGTTGGCGGGACGGCTTCGCGCAAGCTCGTGCACCAGGTTCCTGCACGTCGTGCCTTCGAGGAAGGCGTTGATGACTTCGATGACGGTGACGCTAGGGAGCTCGGTGCACTGCTTGGAGAAGCGTCGCACGTAGTCATGCAGGGATTCGTTGGGCTTCTGTTGACACCCTCGGAGATCCCAGGAGTTCCCGGGGCGCATGTAGGTGCCCTAGAAGTTGCCCACAAAGATCTTGACTAGGTCGGCCTAGTCGTGAATCTGGTCCGCGGACAAATGCTCGAGCCACGTTCGTGTGGAGTTGGCGAGGTGGAGAGGAAGGTTGCGGATGATCACGGCGTTGTCCGTTGCGCCGCCCAGCTGGCATGCCAGGCGGTAGTCATTGAGCCAGACCGCGGGGTCGGTCTCTCCTGAGTACTTGACGAGTGGGGTGGGTTGGTGAAAGCGTGGGGGAAAGGGAGCGGTGCGAATCTCCCGACTGAATACACGGGTACCTGGAGGCTCCGGTGATACGCCCCTATCATGCTCGGGGTCGAAGCGGCCACCCCGTTGAGGGGTGTACTTCCTCCCGTTGATGATGTTGCGGGCGTCGCCGTCGTCGGCGCGCCCACACACATCGTAAAGGCGCTCCCTCACAGGAGACTTCTTGATGCGATCGTGCACCGAGGGTGCCCTTGCATCGTCCACCACGGCCGCCTTGCCCTTTCCTCCCGGCGGAGTGTGCACTGAGGCAACGTGCCCCTGGTGTGCTGCCTTACCGGCCTTCGAAACCGCCGAGCGCATGCGAGATGCAGAGCTCTCAGCCTGCTGCACTGCAGCCTGCTCGATGAGCACCTTCGTCTCATTGCGCAGGTTGCGTCCCTCAGTCGTAGAGGGCTCCGGCATGGCTTGGAGCAGATAAGCCACCGCGACGAGCTTCCGGCTGGCCCTTTTCAGTTCCAACGATTTGTCAACATTGTCGTTGGCCAGGATCTGCTCCCGAGCGACGCGCCCCACCGCCCGAGCCCGTGCACTGCGCGCAGTGCGCTCCTGCTCAAGCATGGTATGTAGCAGTCGTGTCTGCCGACGCTCCTCTTCGAGCCTTTTTTCGAGCTCCATGAGTTGCGCCAGCTGCGCCCGCCGCGCCATCGAGCTTGACGAAGCGGCGGGGTTCGGAGGGGACGCCACCACTTGGTTCGCTGGTGGGGGCTCCTCATTGTTCCCGTCGTCGCTCGGCGCTTCGTCAACCACCCCATCTGCCAGCTCAACCATGAAGCACTCCCGGGTGGGATCGTAATCCCCCCGCTAGAGTCCTTGGAGCAGGTGAGGCAGTAGTCCACCGCGAGCTGAAACGACAGAAAGGCATTGATGTCACGAACCCCGGAGTAGTCCCGCTCCGTGGCCGTGAAGTTGTCCATGAAGAAGTTGATGTCATCGGCGATCGATCCCGCCGTATCGGGGTAGGAGTCGTCGGGTGATGATGCGATGAGGTTGCGGATCGAGAGGAGGTGGTGACTTGGCAAGTCCTTGTACGCGCTCATGCTAGTGCTGACTTAGGAAGCATAAGTCGCAGCCGCATTGCACATCCCAAAGGGAAAGGGCGACGGCACAGTCGCCCCCTCCTTGGGAGGCTCCGGGGCTGCATTCGGTGGTGGTGCCGGCGCAGATGGCGCCGGAGCATGTGGTGATGAAGTGACGACGCCGTTAGCTGCGATGCTAGGCTGCGATACGTCAGCCTCAACCCACGTGGGGGAGCTGAGTCGTGCCGCCCTGCGCTGCTCCATGCGCGCTTGCCGCGCGCGTTGGCCCGAGCGCCTATTGCGCCGGGTCGGCGGAGTCGGAGTGTCGGGGTTGGCCTTGGGCGGGAGAAACTCCATGTCGAAACTGTTGCCGGTCACGACAAAGTCGAGGCTCCCGAGCCGAAGCACAGTGCCCGCCGGGAGTGGGCGGGGCTCGTTCGCCATCCAGGAAACAAGAGAGAACGAAGACAAGATGTCACGCAGTGTGTAACACCCGGTTTATAAAAGGACATAAACCGAGCAATCATATACGTGCCAGGATCAAGTCACACGTATATACAACAGAATGAACAGTATATCACAGCACATATCACAAAAAAGATAAAATAAAGCGAATACGAATGTATTTATTACATTAATGACAAAATGTCTGATACAGCGGAAGCGAAGTACAAAATACGATAAAAACTCTCCAAAGCTGAGCAGGGCGCCACAGGGACGTCGACTGGGAGACGAACGCCTAGAAGTCCTCGTACAAAAAGAGTTTATACTTGCCTTCCTCATACTGCTCCTGCTGCTGCTCAAACTGGTACTGGGGCTCCTCAGATGGATTACCGTCTACTCACGAACACATGGCCAAAAGCAAGGCACACAATAAGCATACAAGCAAACACTAACAAAAGCTAAGAAATAGTACATCAGTACATAAAAACAGTACACTAAACTAGTCTAAAACTATTCTACGCGTCACAACGATCGCGTGGACATAAAGAACGCCTAAAACGGAGTTAAAACGCAAATTCTAGGCCTAAAACAAGTTCCAGGGACCTATTTGTAAGAAAACTGGAGTTCTAGGGGGTTTCTGGGCAAAACCGAGATCTAAAACATAATTAAAGGTTAGTTTTGGGGTCTAACTCACCAAAAAGACAGGTCTGGACCGCAGGTTCCATATTTAAAAAGCTCAGGGTGTTAAGTGCTAAAAACAGGACCTAACTCTAATTTCTTTTGAACTGGCCGGAGCTCGGGTTGAAAAGCAAAGAGTCCAGGGACTCTTAAACGAAAGTTACAGGCCGAACCGGTACGCACGATTCTCGGCCGCTGGATCTCGATCTGGTGGTCCAGATCTGTTCGGATCGGGTTCTAATTGGGGGCGTCCACGCGGGATCTGACGGCTCAGGAGGGTTTGGGCGCGGGGAGGCGGCGGAACGCGCCGGCGGCGTGCTCCCGCGGCGGGGGATCGCCGGTGTGTGGCGCTTCTGGGGTTCCAGGGCTCGGCTTGGCCTGGAATTTGGCCGTGGAGGATCAGAGTCGAACGGGTAGTCCACCTGCGGGGGTTGTGAGGGTCCGCGAAGGGTGTGGCGGTGCGCATCGTGAAGGGGGTGACTCGGCGGTGGTGGAGCTCGCCGACGAGCAACGCCCGGGCTCCTAGAGGGTGCTACTAGCCAAGGTAACGAACACAACAGACAGCAGAAGTGCTACGGATGCTCACCGGACTTTGGATCAAAGAAGATGGCCGGGTGAAGTCGACGGCGTCGCTGACCGGCGGCGGAGCAGGGGCAGCGCTCGCGGAGGGGGTTCTGTGGCGGTTCTCCGGGCGCCTGGACCCCGTAGTTCGGCTCGTGGTGCTCCTGCGATGGTTCCATGTGGTCAGGGAGGTCCGAGAGTGGCCGGCGGTGAGGTAATTCCTCGAACCCGATCTCACCTGCGGCGGCAGGTCCGGTGGAATTCCCGAGCAGACGGGCTTCGGAGTCGCGAGCAGGGAACTCGGTGGGCTTCAGGGCGACTATACGGAGTTAAACCGAGGGCCTGCCGGCGTGGAGCTGTAGCGGGATGGCCGGCCCACAGTGGCGCAGCGCGCTGGGCATGGCGGAGCGGAGCAAGGCAGCGGCGCTGGTTCAAATCTGGCTAGGAAAGTGGGCTAGGTGCGGCGCACAGGTTTGGGGAAGGGGAGAGGTTTAAAGATGAGAGCCGGGGATCCTGGGCGTGCGTGCCCGGTGTGATCCCGGCGAGAATCGCGGGATTGACTCCGCGCGCGGTGAAGGCGGACGTGCCAACTGCCTGGCGAAATCCCGGCTCAGGGCGTGGTTTCTAGAAGGGAGGTGATGTGCTCGGGTTGGCCAACGTGTCCACGCGTGGGCGTGGGGTGAAGCGGGGCCACGGGGCAGGAAGGGTGCGGGGGCGAGCGGGTTTCGCGAGTAGTGGAACTCCGGCGCTGGAAGGGAGGAGCTGACGAGGTGGGACCGGCGTGTCAGCGAAGGGGGAAGGGACGCGGCCGTGCGAGCGCTGAGCGGGAGGGAGGCCGAGTGGTCTGGCCCGACAGAGAGGGAGCGTGGGCGTGGGCTGTGGGGTCTGGTGCGGGTTGGGCCGCGCGGGAAGAGAGTGAGGGAGGGGAAGGGCTGGGCTGGTTTGCTTGGGTTTCTTCCCTTTTCCAATTCCTTTGTTTTTCTAAATCCAACACTACTCCAACCATTTGAATTCAAATGAAATTTGAATTCAAACCCCTAATAAATCAAGCAAGATAAAATATGCACCAGCATGAATGCTCAAACATGTTGAACCTATAATAAATTTTAATTACTTTATGAAGCAAAAATAAATTATAAATGCAAGGCTAAGCAAATTAAATCCTAGAAAATTAAATAAAGCCAATTAAATTTATTATTAAATAGAAAAATTAAATTAGGGTGTTACACAGTGTCTCACCCCTACCTGGCGCGCCAACTGTTGGTGTCCTGACCCGGCAGTCCGGCACCAACTAGTAAAATGTTGCATGATCCCTCACCCTGGATGGTTGATGCAAGTGGTAACACAGGAACGCACGGGTTTATCCTGGTTCCGGCCGCGGGGCCGTACGTCCAGCAAGGGTGTGCGAGTACACTGTACTATCTTGCATCGGGGGTGCCTGTAGTAGGGGATACAAGCGAGGTGAGAGATGGAGGGAAGCTCCCAAGTCTCTGCTAGAGGAGGAGATGATTGAGGCAAGTGCCAATACCGGGGCTCCAAAGAGCGGGTGTGTGTTCTGCGAGTCGCGTTGAGTGCTGGAGATGAGATGATGAAGATAGAGCCCGCCTCCTCCTTTTATAGACACAAGGAGGGGCGGAGTACATGTACGGGGGGGAGGGAGTCGTTGTTTCTCCCCGAATCGGGGGTGCACAACGGATTCCTACTGTGGGAGGTACACTGTGGGGTACTGGAGATCGTGGCGCCGGGCGTGCGGTTGTCCTGGGAGTTGTTCTTGGTCTTGCGGAGATCATGTCGGCGTCCTGGCAGCTCCAGCGGGCGGCATGGTGGCTCCTGTAGAGGGTACCATCCCCTGTGCTTGACGTGGCGGTGTTCCGAGGGTCCTGCAGGCGGGGGTCTTGATCTGGTCAAGGCTCGGGCCGCGCCCGAGGGTCGTTCCCATGATGTTCGAGGGTTCCGCAGAAGGAAAAGTACGAGGGAAGGACGGGGAGTTGGCAGCACAGTGGCTGGTGCAGCGCCGAGCACGTCTCGCACCGTGTCGTAGGTTCCCACGTGGCGCCACAGCGCCGGGGATGGCTGAGCAGTGACCGGAGTTGGTGGATAGGACCTCGGTCACAACCATAGTGCAGAGTGGTGGCCTGACGCCGACTGACCCGGGCACTGTGGCAGAGTTGTTAGCATTTAATGCCTCCGTACGGCGGGCGGGAGAGCGGATGGCCGTTCGTCCTTTTCGCCGAGGGGTGGCCTCGAGCGAGGCGGAGTCGATCCGCTTTCTCGGGGGTAGGCTCTCTACCCTCGAGCGAGGCGGAGACGTGGGGTGCTGTCGAGGGTCTCGGCGGGGAGCCCTCGAGCGAGGCGGAGATTGCCTTGCGGGTTTGAGGGGGCTCGGATGGGCCGCACTGTGTACTTGGGCCGTGGATTGGGCTTCTTTGAGTCCTTTCCTTTCCTTCGGATTGGAAGGAGACTGTTGGCCTTCGTGGGCCCATTTGCCTAACATGTGTTTTGCGTTTTAAGGACAATTGGGTCCCCTGATTATGGTGCCCCTAATTATGGTACCCGACACCTACCAAGACAGAAGAACATATTGCTGATATCCTCACCAAGGGCCTTCACAAGGTAAAGTTTGAGAAGTTTCTAAAGGCGCTCAACATGGTCTGCAAGACAACTCTAGAGGAAAGTTTGCCTTGAGGGGGAGTGTTGACAAGAGTGCAAGGCTTCTAAAGTGTTCTTCACAATGCAAGAATGAGATATTTTCTATAGAGCACTCTAGAATTAGTAATAAATAAATTTTGAAAATGTTAGAATGTTTAGGAATTCTCTAGAAGCGGACACTTGTCTCAATATCATGTCCCCCTTGGTCTATAAATAGAGACCCCTCTCTCTTTCCATGGCATCCATCCATGAGCTTTGTAGAAGAGAGGTGGTAGTGCTAGGAGAGAATGGTGAGTGCTAGGCTAGCCACTAAAAGAAGAGAGTGTTGTATGCTCTTATGTAGTATTGTTGTGTTGCAATAAAGTCTTGTTCTTGTAAGTATTGGTCTCCCGGTTAAGCCATATTGTCACTTAGTGTATAAGTTGTGATCCATCGAAGGTTGGCTCTGTAATCCGGGATCACAAAGGGTCTGGGCTTTATTGTAGGTTGGCTCTGCCACCCAGAAGTCAGCTTCATCTGATGGTAGGCTCTGCCACCCAGAAGTAAAAAGGTGGCTCTGCCATCAAAAGGACCCAATATACTTAGTAATTATAAATTTGAGAGGCTGGCTGACTCTGAAGTGAGTTTGTGTGTTATAAGTGTAGGTTCTCAGCAGAGTGGGTATTAGGACCCCATCGATTTCCAACGGTTTAACTAGAACTTGGCCGAAAGTTTTACTATATGGAACAACTTTCTAAATATGTTTCTGATGTGATTCCTTCGATTCACTTCTTTTTCTTTATTGCCTCTTATAGAAATTAACTCTTATAGAACTAGCTATACAAGTATCTCACTGCAAATGGACTAGAATTTAAACACTTTTTAGTCCACTTTTTGCCGTCAAATCGAATTAAGACTTGCATTTTTATTTCCTAGCTATTTGAAGGCGAGTTTTTTTAAAAAAAATAAAATTTTATGAAAAAAAATTGAAGTCCTATTACACCACTAGTTCAAATATTGCTTCTGGACACCATGTATCAGTGATGAAAATCATTTTGATAAAGCTCCACCTTCCAGCACCACCTTCAGGTTGCTGAGGGGAAAGCCCTCGGCCCTCCTCGAGCGGCTGTGGTGGCCGAGCTGGCTGTCGGAGCGAAGAAGACGAGATGCAGAGAAGAAGGAAGGTGGGTCGGGCCCACTGATTGCTGGCCATCACGGCTTGCGAACCCATTGCCTATGGCAGCTCCTGGCCTTGCACATCAGCGCTCGCCACCAGTCATTCAGTGAAAACTGCTGCTTTACCTCGCCACCGGCCAGCCAAAAGCAAGGGAGAGCAGGACAGGGTGAGAGCAGGAGGCCAGGTAGGGAGGGTGGGTTGTGGATAGGTGATTGGTTATTCTCGCTGCCATGCGGGACCCATCTAGTGGCAAGGGCATACGTGCAAATAATCGATATCTTGAGGTTGCCATGAAGCAGCAGTTGTTAGAAGGGAAGACTAGAATCCAAAGGGGATGATGGATGTATATCTTTTGGACACACCACCACCCAATCACCCCTTTCACTCTCTCCACCCTCTGCACCACTCAAACCTGTGGCAGAACCACCTGAATTATCCCGGCTCAAGTGCGCAGGCCATCACCATAAAGGCAACAACGGCTCAAACGCACTTCAAACGGAACAATTCTTGGTCTGTCGGGTAACGTCCCGATACAACCACCGGTTCTCGGAACGAACAAGCATACCCCGCACGAAGGCGAGTCCAGAGATATTACAACCACAATTTTACAATACAGGCAAAGTAATGATTACAAACCAGTTCAAACCATTATTACAAAACCAAACGTAGTAAAGCAGTTATACAAGCCTTAAGTGTAAAACTTCAGAGATTAAAACAGCGGAAGGTAAAACACGACGGCTACAACACGTCGTCAAAGTATACCAGGCTAGCCCAAGCATGGTATCACTCGTCAAAGTCATTGCCGGCCGAAGACGTATCCCACTCTACGGACCAGCCAGGAGGCAACGAGCAAGGATAGGTCAAGCTAGCGATCTGATCCTCAAAACTCATACCTGAAAAAGGGTTTCAACAGCAAGGCTGAGTATTCTAATACTCAGCAAGACTTAACCGCCAACGGGTATATGTAGCCCACTTTAGCTAGACTATGTAAGGTTCAGTGAGGCTCTGGTTTTCCTTTTGCTGAAAAGCAATAAAGAGTAGGTCCATACTTTCAACTTTTAGCTTCCAAGATTCTAGTGGATTAACCATTCTATGTAAGCACTACTATTCAACCACGGTAGATCTTTAAGCAAACATCAAAATTGAATATCATAATGTTGCTCTTATTACTCTATGTGGCAAAGAGATCAAGCAGTCCCAAACTGTGGGAAGCAGACGATTCGAATCGAGTTTGTTAACCTGGCTAGGCAGACCTAACACACACGTTTGGAACACCGTCGGGTCGTTCCCAAACAACCGTTGACCTTTCTTTCCGGCTTGTGGATAGGGTCACTCTCCCCGACTACAGGGCTCCAAGGCCGAACCTTGTCCCTTGAAGTCGTAGTGTTGCGCAACATAAAAATAAAACCTATCTCTAAGAGAGAGTGAAAGGTATATCCACTCCCCGGTCCAATCGGCTACTAGGCTTACCGCGTACCATATTTACGGCATGTGGCTAGTACGTTCAAAAACTTAACCAGCACTACCACACACCGCGACCTTAGCAAGTTCATCAATACAGACGGGGTCTCACACAAAGTCATGATATCGAACACAACCCCGTCCGTCGTCCTTATATTGATAACAGAAAGTAAACAAGCAATTCCTATAAAGCTCGCGAGTGACAGGCAATCACTCGACTTTTACCGGTCCTATAAGCATAGCAAATATTCGAACTCAGGTCTAGTGTTCAGTACATAGGTTCCTAGGATCATGCATCTAGGGTTTCAATTCAAATCCTAAGAACTGTAAATGCATAAGCAAGTAATAACAGTAAATGATAATAATTTGAAATATAGGTTATGTCCGGGGCTTGCCTTCTCGGTAGTCACTAACTATTTCAGCCCTGGGCTCTTCCGAACTTTGGTTCAGGGCTTCAGTTAGTACCGCAGTGTTCACTTGAGCTTCGAGATCACCTCCTTCGGAATCTGGGATCAGCTCGTACGTCCCGTCCGATAAGGCAGTCGTATCTATATGTAATGCAAGAACAGTATTATCAACACACTCACGATGTGGTGAAGCTAAGCAAACAAAATTAAAACACACATGGGCAATCATTTATAGAGTAGTTAACTAACAATTCTAACTACACAAGGCATCATGATCAACAGCACAAGAAAGCTAGACTAACTTCATAAAGTAAGAAGTGGTTGTTTCCTATAGCAATTAAATCATGGTTTGCTAATAAATTAACAACTCAGAGCACAAACAGTAATAAATTTATCAAAAATTACCCTAAACATAATATGAACAGAGTAAGCTATCCTATAAATTTCATGCCAAAACATGTAGCCATTTATATATAACAAATCAATCATTCAGACCACACCTAGAACAAGATTGAATTACACAGATTAAAATAGAGCAAAACAGAAGCTCACAATTTAACAGCAGGCCTACACAGGGATGAATTAGCTACTGTGAATTTTTCATGATTTTATCTACACATAATTAATTTTGAGAAAATAAAAAAAACAGACATAAGATTAACAAGATTTATTTTTAGCTCCTGTTATAGCCATGAACTGGGTCTCAAACTTCATTTAAAAGCTAAAATATTCAAAAAGATCACTCAGAAATATTTTTATGATTTATCATCAGCACAAACAATTTATCATAATTAAAGAATACTAAACAAGGATTAAATCAAAGAAATAGCTACACATGAGAACTGACCACGAAATTTTTATAGCAATACTAGAGTTATATTAAAAAACCATCATAAAAATTTCAGAGCAAGACATGGTTTCAATCATCAGTTAAGAAAAAGATAAAACATCTAGTCTTTATGTACCTAGTGACACAAAACAACTTGTACAGCAAAAACTTGCAACAAACATACACCATATTTTGATTCTACTGCAAAGAGCTACTCTCAAGGATTCCAGAACAACTGGATTTGCTATTTTATGAATTTTCTACGAATTTCTATTGAATTTCAAAATTCACTGCAAAAAATACAAAGGAGCCCTTGCTGCTACTATTCATCTGAGTCTACGGCTATTCAAATAACCCGCTGGGGTTTCTGGAATTTCAAACCCGAGGTCCTTGGCCGGGTCAGAGAGGGGGCGGTGGTTGACCGGCCAAATCCCGGCGAGGGGGTCACCGGCGGCGAGGGGAAAGAGGAGTGGGAGCTTCACCGGGTCAAGGCGTACCTCTGGGTGGTCTTGGGGTACGGGGAGGGGCTCGGAGGCGGCGGCTCGACGGAGCAGGGCGGCGGCGGCAGAAGTTCGACGGCGGCTAGGGTGCTCCGGTGAGGGTTGGGCTAGGGGAGGTGGTCAAGGAGCTGCGCGGGCTCACGGCAGAGCTTGCTAGGGGGTCAGTGCGGGCGGTGGAGCTGCGGTGAGGCGGCTCCGCGGCAGCGTCAAGCTTGCCGGCGTTCGGGGTGGAGAGGCGGCGGTGTTCTGGGGCGTGGGAGCGAGGAATGAGCGGAAGAAAGAGGGGAATGGGTTTCTGGGGTTCTTTTATTGCTCGTGCGCGTGCGAGGAGAAGGCGGCGGCCTCTGCAGCGAGCTCGCCACCGTGGCGGCGAGGGGAGGTTCCAGCGCGAGGCAACAGGCGGGGGAGGAGGAGCAGCGCGACGCGTGGGTGCCAACGCGAAGCAGGAGGTGGCCGGCTGGTTCTCCACGGCGCCGGCGGGCGGCGCTCTGCACAGCGGCGGCGAGAACAGAGCAAAGGAGCTGGAAGAAGGGGAAAAGGGCTTAAACGAAATTTCAGAAATTTCCAGGGATCAAACTGTAAAGCAGAGATAACTTTTAAAATAGGGCTCAAATGAAAAAGTGCCCAACATGAAAGTTGTTCAACTTTTCAAGTCTACAACTTTGATGTTGTGCAAAAATTTATTTGATCAAAGATTCAAGAGCTATTTTTGGAAACATAGGAGGGATTTTGAATTCCAAGGAATTTTGTCTTTTTCAATGCAAATTCACTTTAAACTTAAACTTAAAAGCAAAATTTGCTGCCATGTAATATATGCACTGAATTTTGCAAAAACACCCTCCACAAAAGCTATAATACCACAACCTATTCAAATATAACTATAGAAAGGACCTTGCATAAAATCATAATTACACATATAACCTTTATATTTACAAAAAGATCTTTTTTCAAGCAATTCAAGCATATGATGCATATAATATATACACAACTACTGTGCAGACACCTAGAGTGTTACAAAACCCCCGGCTCTTCCTTCATTTACCCTCTCCTCTCCTTCCCTCTGGACACCAGCTTCCCCGGCCAGCTGCCTCAAGAGCCACCAGGCTGCAGGATGGCCGTAGTGATGAAGGCTCTCGCTGTTGGCTCGCTGGTCTCAGCACGAGCACAAGCCTGTAAGTGCGTTGCACATGCAGTCCCCTTTGAAACTGCATTCTCGTTTCTGTTTTGTTGTCAAGTCATGTAGGATAATCACTTGTTGGGTGCCTAGGAGCAATGCGCCAATATCTGCATGTAACATATGAAGATCTGTGTTGCATCATGCTTAAGGGTTTCATTGAGTTTGGGGGTAAATTGTGGTTAGGGAGCTGCATCTGAAACTGTAAAGAAAGATATTTGGAATAGCTAGGTTTATGATGAATTGGTAGTCAGTCCCATGAACAAACATAAGGATGTGTGCATAAAGATATTTACTCCGTGCAGTCACACTGCTGCTTAACCAAGATGCATAAATTTTTTGGGACGCAATTTAGGAGTGAATGAAGTCGATCCCTATCTCTTCTTAGCACGCACAAACTGGATTGCCCATGTGATGATGTGAATATTTTCAATTCAAAGGAAGTGTTTCAGAAAGAGAAGATATTCATTGGGCTTGCCTGTTTACACACATCAGGGAGCCATTTCTTTTTTCCTTTCTCGCACTAACTTGTTCCAATGACCTTGAGGACCTGTAAGGCTGTAAGCACAAAACCTGGTGAGATCAATTCGGTCTACAGATCAACCCGGTTTATACATCTTAAAAATAGCTAAAAATCACACGACCCTAAGTTTCTGAATGTGCTCATCTCCAGCATAATAGCATGCATGATGGATCGTACACTACTACAGCCACCCCTATCACCGCCGGTTCTAAAAGTGCATCACCAACGGTTTTGGGTACCGTTAGATTTAAGTCGATGGTGATAGCGGGGCCATCACCGCAGGTTCATAAACCGGCAGTGATGCATGCGCCAACCGTTGGTGATGTGCACCCATCACCGCCGGTTCGTATCTGGAACCGGCGGTGAAGACCTTTTTCCCATCAAAAAAAATATTTTTATATAATAATATTGTACATTTGTACGACATATATAATATATAATTATAGT
The DNA here is from genome assembly GCF_016808335.1 of Panicum virgatum. Lineage (NCBI taxonomy): Eukaryota > Viridiplantae > Streptophyta > Magnoliopsida > Poales > Poaceae > Panicum > Panicum virgatum. The sequence continues at coordinate 19,899,438 of NC_053147.1, read as the reverse complement.
AGTATAATTCAACCATATGAGCTCATACATCGAGATTAAACAAAAGAGTTCATACAATCACCTCTCAGCCTTCTCTCAGCCTAAGTAGAAATAATTTTCAGATATCTAGTAGAGAAGTTGAGAAGTGACTTTTTCTTGTCGATGTCAGGAATATCACTTCTCTCAGCCTTCTCAACAATCACCTGCATTGCACAAATCAACAGAAGTTAGACAAAAGTAACCATGACAAAACTAACTATTGCTGTGAAACAGACTCTTAATCGATAGAGTCTCAAATGTTGCTAAGTGCAAATTTACCTTATCTGCTTCTTAAGGAGAAGAAAATGTCCCATAAACTCCCAGGTACGAAATAGTAACAAATTGACATAAATGGTAGTACACATGTTCTACTAGGAAATAGTAACAAATTGACATAAATCATTATAGTTACTAAATGCAGCTTATAAGAGTTACATTATGCAGTGTGAACTGAAAACCAGCATGACACAGTGTGCCTTTGGATTCAGTCTAGAAAACTTATTATTTGATATAAGTAACTAGATGTTGACAGAAGCACCATTCGAGATCTGAGATGCAGTCATAAAAGAACAACTTATACTAGATCCGGGATGCATTGGTAAAATAAATAACAGGCAAGTACTACTAATACTCGTTACTCACTGCTCGGCCTCTAGTACACAATAAGAAATAGTATTCAAGTACTCGGACTATTAATTGCTAGCGAAATAGAAGGTGATCAGCAAAACTAATACCTCTCTTCGTCAGCACGTGGCCCTCGATGTGGCGGCGACCGAGTTGCCTGTGGAAGCACTGCATTTTGGGATCACCTTCATGAAAATAAAAAATTTCAGGGGTGTTTTTCATTACTCTCACAAAAATGGAGCCCTCATGGTCATTGTTGACACAGGCATGCATGATGACAATGTGATGGCATTTTGTTTAGGTACACACGGTGTCCGGTGTGTGTGATAGCATTTTGTTTAGGTACAAACATATGCATGCATCCAGCCAGCATGTTGAGAGGCTCAGGTGATCTGCTAACGCTTGATGATTTCTGCTGCCAGCTCACCTTGGCGTGGTCACAAGATGTAAGCAACCAAAATTTACAAATCTGCATCTTCTTTTGATCTGAACGACTGAACCATTATGCTCCCTCCATTTCACAATATTTGTCAAAGTGTGGTCTAATATTTTTAGCAGCTAGGCGGCATAATATTTGTTATCAGAACCATGTCAAATCTATTCTCATTGGATAGATCAATAGTTCATCTAGCGATCAATAGACCAAGAGTGTTCCAATTTCGCAAAAAAAAAGATACTAGTATATTTATCCTTTGAGCTTCCTAGGCATGCAGGAAATTGTTGTGAATCGGAGGTAGAATATTAACCGGCCAAAAAAGATTTGTAAAGCTTCAATTTCAGGTAAAGCTTATATTGGAAGAACCCAAACCTAATGTAAAGCTTCCTAGCAGGGGCTGATAAGCTTCCTAGCCAAAAAAAAGATACGTATATTGCAAGAACCCAAACCTAATGTAAAGCTTCAATTTCAGGTACGATAATGTTCCAATGGAGATTAACCGGCTAAGATGCAGAGTCAACTACCATGCTCTAAAGTTTCATATTGAAGAGATGGCTGATAAGCTTGCGGCAAGGATGAGGAACCGAACTGGCAGTGTAAATCCATACATGTAAGCTATAGTTAACTACCTTCTGCTCGTAGAGGCAGAACGCGACGGCGGCCCGGCGGCTCCTAGCAGGGGCGGCGCCGGGACTCGGGGACGGCGCCGGGGCTCACAGATGGCGGCTCCACTCGGGGACGGCGGCGACGGGGCTCGGGGGAGGCGGCGTCGGGGCTCGGGGACGCGGCGGCGACGGGAGTCGGGGGAGGCGGCGCCGAGACTGGGGGGCGGGGCTGGGGGTCGGGGACGGCGGCGCCGGGGCTCGGGGACGGCGCCGCGTCTGGATCCCGGGGCGGGGGACGGCGCAGGGGCGGCGGCCGGGCTTCGGCGACAGCGGCGGGGATTGGGGCGCGCGGGGCGCCGCATCTGGACTGGATGAGCTGGACAGGACCGATGAGATTTGGGGCGCGGGCTGGGAAAATAAAAGGAAAACAGAGCTACACCGTTGGTCCCAGCCCTCAACCGGCGGTGGTGGGCCTCTACACCGCCGGCTCGTGTTACCAACCGGCAGTGATGGTCGGCGACCTCGTCACCGCCGGTTCATGTTACCAACCGGCGGTGATGATGGACATCACCGCCGGTCCCAACGGCCACCAACTTTGAATCCGGCGGTGATGAGGCATCACCAATGGTTCGAAACGAACCGGCGGTGATAGTCCGTTTGCTATGACTAGTTTTGTAGTAGTGGTACCTTGTTTTTTTTCGGGACCTTTGTTCTACACCTGTATGGTTGTATGACAAATACATACATGTAGGTCCTTTGTTCTTGTACCCTTTTCTGTTGTCTTTTTGCTCTTTCCTTTTGTTCGTTTGTTTGTTTCTTTGTAATTTTTCCCAGACTTCTTTTTTATTAATATATTCTAGCCCTTCCTGTTTTCCTCTAAAAAATACAAAATATTTTAAATCGCGGGCTATGGCAGTTAGCGGAAACTCTGATGAAATGCTAAGAGCCGCTATAGCGCGCTTTAGTGGCCGCTAATCCAATTAGTGGATTAATTAAGAAAAGAAAAAAATATTAATTAATGTAAGAAATACGAAGGCTCAATGAGAAAGAGATGGCCCAAAACCCTCCCCTGCCGGCTGAACTTTCCCTGCTATTGCTCCACATCCCCACACTGCCAGCTAGCCTTATCTTCATCCCTGCCGCTGCTCCTTTACTCCTGACCCTTTCTAGCTGCCACTCCTTCCCCAATCCCCACCTGCTGGCCTGCTGCTCCCTGCTCACCTCCGGCGTTGGCTTCAAGCTCGATGGCAGGAGCACTTCCTCGTCCTGCTCGAGTGCCGCGCTTCGTAGACCTGCTAGACGGTCGTGCAGCTCCCTCCTCTCGCCGGAGCAGCCACACCCCGCACAGCTTTCTCGCCCTGCTGGTGCACCATGTCCAGTGCCCCCTTCCTCGTCCTGATGGAGCGTCGCGCCACGCTGCTTCCTCAGCTCTGATGAGACAAGGCATCCCTCGATTCCACCAACCATTTTAGTTGCATGTGTAACTTTGTTTCAGTTTATATTACTATTTGCTATATATGTGCACTGAGACCATTTTAGCTCTCTGGCTACGTTGTCTTAAACGTGCGACTGTACTCTCTACTTCCATGTTTAACATTGCCATGCCGGGGTCTCAAGATCAATTTCTGCTCCGGAAGTTAACCTGACATTACTGCCAATCTGACGATGGAGCATCTTACACCCTGTTCCTATCTATTTTCAGGTGCCGCTAGCCAGCAGCAGAGCCTGCAGTCATCCTTCAACGGCGTGTCCCTGCGGTGCCGGTGGTCATCGCGGCCGCGGCCGTGCGGCACACCCCGGTCGTCGCCGGTGCAGGTGGTGATGATGGCGAAGCCGTCGATCCAGTTCATACAGGGCACGGACGAGCAGACGATCCCTGACGTGCGGCTGACCAAGTCCAGGGACGGCACCAACGGCGTGGCCATCTTCACCTTCGAGCAGCCGTCGGTGTTCGACTCGTCGGCGGAGCTGGGTGACATCACGGGGTTCTACATGATCGACGAGGAGGGCGTGCTGCAGTCGGTGGATGTCAGCGCCAAGTTCGTCAACGGGAAGCCGGCGCGGATCGAGGCCAAGTACGTCATGCGCACGCCCCGGGACTGGGACCGCTTCATGCGCTTCATGGAGCGCTACTCCCAGGCCAACGGCCTCCAGTTCGTCAAGAACTGAGCTCTCTCTCTCATGGCTGGACTTGGAGGTGGAGGTCTACGCCATGGCAATGCTCCCCGTTGCCTGCACATGGCTTCATTGCTCTTTTTATTTTTCTCTTTTTCTGACACTGCCTCGAGTTTCTAGGAGCCTGATTGGTTGGATGTAAGCTTTGCAGACTAAAATCATGGCAAGCCAAATAATAGGCAATATCAAATTATAGCTATTGTTAAATTGTGCGTAAGGTATTTATGTACTCATTTGGTTGAAATATGACAACCAATGTTTTTACCGTTGTAAGGTTTCTAATAACTTGCCATAGTTTTGGTCTCCATGCACTGCTCTCTCTTTCCACGCTCGAAGCCGAGAGCAGAGAGCAATCTTAAGAACAACTCCAATAATTTATGTAAATCACCATAGATAGGTAAAAAAAGAGAAAAGATCCTAAAACTCAACAGCTTATGCAAAATCGTGGCATCGCTATCTCCTTTGCATCCTGGCTTTCCCGGTAGGCACCTTTGCCGATGCCCCGCCGTTCGCTATCCTCCCGTTCGCGCGCGGCCCTCTCATTCCTGCGCGCCCGTCGCCCTCCCGCACCTGTTTTCGCGCCGGTTTCCCACTGCCCTCGGGCGGAGCTCGCATCGGCGGGGCCTGCCACCGGGACGGGCGGCTCGCGCGCGCAGGAAGGGGCGGGGCGGCACGGGAGTCGGCGGCGGAGCTCGGACCCGCGGCGGCGGAGGTTGCGCCTGCCGGCGACGGAGCTCGGACCCGCGGCGGCGAAGCTCGGACCCGCGGTGGGGGAGCTCGCGCCCGCCAGCGGCGGAGCTCGGACCCACGGTGGGGGAGCTCGGACACGGACCGGCGGCGGAGCTCGGACCCGCTGCAGTGGAGGTCGTGCCCGCCGGCTGCGGAGCTTAAACCCACGGCGGGAGCTCGGACCGGCGGTAGGAGCTCGACGCGGGCCGCAGCACTGGCGGGATCTCGACGAGAGAGAGGGAACGGGAGGGAGGTGATTTGGAGAGCTAGTTTGGATAAACGGTTGGTTTCCTACCCTTTGAGAAGCTATTTATTTTTTTACTTAGTTTTTTATCTCTTCATTTAGCTAGAATCTTTAAGGGTGTGTTTGGTTGGTGGGTCGAAATGGGTTGGGACGGGTTCGACCCACATCGACCCGTGTTTGGTTGGTGGGTTGTATGGGTTGGGTTGGTCCCTGGAGAGGAATATACTCCTTAGATGCGGGTTGAGTTGATCCGTCCGATTCGAGCGGACTAACTCGACCCACATCAACGTCGTCTTCCTCCGTGAGTCCGTGAGCGCGTGGGAGGCGTAGCCCAGCTCCGGCGCGCGCAGCCGTGGGCGTTGGCAGGAGGTGGGGCTGTGCGGCTCGCCCGTGGGCGAGGAGGAGGCGCCATGGCGACCATGGGGGCCGACCTCGAGCTGGGGGCCATGGGGGCCGACCTTGATCTAGGCGGCCATGGCGGGCGAGCTCGGGCTGGGCGGCCATAGCGGGCGAGGTCGATCTAGAAGGCCATGGAGATGCTCTAAACATTTGAAGATGCTCTAAGTCGGCAGCGATTCTTTTCGTATCATTACGCGCGCGGCTCTTTGTGCCGCCAGGCCTTCCCGTACGTAATTCTGTTGGTTGGTGTAACAATCCGGTTTTCAAATTCAAAATAAAAATGCAAATTCACCAAGATTTGAATAAATTCTACCAAATTTGGAGCTTACACCTAGGCCCCACTTGTCATACACTACACTGCCTCTCCCATGCATTCCCTGTGCTCAACAGAGCACGGTACGGAGGTAGGAGGCCTCCCGAAGCTGCTCCAACGCCGTGCGTGGCCGTCGGAGGAGCTCGCCCTGTTTTCCCGGCCAACGACGTCGCCAAGTCGTCCACGCCCTCCTTCCCGAGCTCGCCACCTGCCTTCACTGCTTCGTGCGCCCTCGGTTTCTTCTTCTTCCTCCTCTGTTCGCCATGGAGAGCAGCACGCATTCGTCGGCCGATTATGCGAGCTCCTCCCCACGAAGTCCAAATACATTGCATACGAAGCTCCCTCACCTGCTTAGCTCCCTCCCCAACCCCTCCAATCCCAGCCCCAACCCCCTCTTCGCCGGGAATCAAAGCTTTTCCGGCCGCCGGTCTTTCGTGCGCCCGAGATCCACCTCGACGTCGAACTCCCATCTCCGGCCATCGTTTCCACCGCCCAGCAGCTCAAATCGACAATACATGAGCTCGTGATGCTTGTGCTTCCCTCATTCTTCCACGTTCGCGTTGTTTCCGAGCTCGTTCCGAGCCTTGCCGACGGCCGGTCCGCCTGCTTGCCGCCGCCGCACGCCGCGGGCCGCGTTCGCGCGATCCCGCGCCACGCTGTCGCGCGTACCAGGGCCGACTTTCCACACTGGTCGTCTTCCCGCGCCGTCCCGACGCCGGCCGGCGCTGTCCTGACCGGAACGCCGCGCCACTGCCTTGCGTCTGCTGCCGCCGTGCGCCCTGTGCCACGCGACCCTATAAGCCACACCAGTCGCCGCCCCCGCCCTACGCGCCGCCGCCGCCGGCTAGCCGCCGTCGCCGGCCATCGCCGCTGCGGGCACCTCCGTACTCGCCCAAGCTGTCTGGACTCGGCTTTTTGCTTCATGGTGCATGAATCAATCTTAAGACGTCCCTGGGATGTCACCCTTCCTTCTTCGCTACCTGGCGCTCTCAAGGATGATGTTATGATTCTCATTCACATCTGGAAAGCTCGTAATTCCAAGATTTATGACCATCGGAACTCCTCCCCTGCTGAAATTCTTCGCCACATCGCTGCTGATATTGATGCTTGGAGTTGTAGATATAGGAGGCTAGCCGCGGAACTCCATGCTTGGCAAGAATGGATTGTAACTTGCTAGACACCTCTCCATTTTCTTCCTGCTCTCCTCATGTATTCTCTCTGCTCGGGATGCCGAGTACTATTTGTAACCGGACTCACAAGTTTCAAATGAAATAGTAGGTGGGATCTCCCCCCATATATTTCAAAAAAAATCTGGAAACTTTTACTAATTCGCAGTAAGCTGAGGTGCAAACACCAAAAAAAACTCGGGTAGTACGAGTGTACTACTACTGTTGCGGCAGCTGCGACCGCGACCCACCGCTCCAGAGCCACATTGTGGGGTCCGCTCTCTTAATGGCCCCACGTGTCATGGCAGACGGGGGGCGTATAATTAGGCGGAGATCCGGGGATTAAATTTAGGCGAGCGAGTTCATTTCCCGGATCCGTTTTCTCGTTATTTTTTTTTTCTCTTCGTTCCTTCTCTGTCCTCGCTCTCGCCTCTCTACGCTGCTCCCCACTTTTTCCCCGCACCCCCGCAAAAAAAAAAAACACTTTTTCCCCGCACCCTCCCGCTCGCGCCAATCTCCTTCCCCATCTCCGTCTAGAATCTTCGAGAACCTTCGGGGGGCGGAGATCGGCGCCCCCGGCCGCCCGGCGATGGTCTCCTGGCGGCGCAGCGCGTCCTGGCTGTCGTCTGCCTCCCGCTCCTCGCTCGGCGGCGCCGTCGGCGGGGTGGCGAAGGTCACGCCGGAGGTGGATCCGGCGGCCCAGGAGGTGGTGGAGGAGGAGGAGGAGGTCGACGAGGAGCGGTGGTCGCGCCTGCTCCCGGAGCTGCTCACGGAGATCGTGCGGCGCGTCGACGCCGGCGCCGAGCGGTGGCCACTGCGGCGGGACGTGGTGGTCTGCGCCTGCGTATGCCGGCGGTGGCGGGACGCCGCGTTCTCGGTGGTGCGACCGCCGCTCGAGGGTGGGAGGATCACCTTCCCGTCGTCGCTCAAGCAGGTGAGGCCCCGCCGGGACCTTCTCGTGTCATTGATCTGTTTGGGTGACTGGCCTTTTTCTGTGTCGCGCGAAATGGTTGTGTGATTTGAGGATCTGAGGCACATGGTTATTGTGGTCCTGCGTTTTCTTAAGTTCCATTTCTATCCTCGTAAAAATAGAGTTAGAAAAAAAAGAACAATGGTTGTCTTGGATTTCAAGCTGTAGATGCAGGAGATGTCTTCTGCGCCTTGTTCTTATCCAGGTTGACTCGATCTATGGCGATCTCTGGATCAGTCCTCTCATTTATTTTTTTTCCTTTGTTAATTTTCTGTTTCTGTACTACCGTCTATGCCTATTCAATTTCATTTTACGCAAAAAATGCTGAGATTTTATTTGGTAGATTTTATATTTTCTCACGGGTCGCAGGATTTAGTAGATCCATGACTGCAGTCAACAATTTGAGATATTTATTTATTTGAGATCTTATTGTTGTCCTTGCTGTTGTTCTTTGTGATGTTTTGTTTTAGAAGCGAGTGACATGTTTATCTTCATCATTATCCTCTTTGTTTTCTTTGTTTGGCTACATAACACTATAGTTTTTGGTGGCTAGTGCTAATAAAGTATGTAGTGGAGAAGTTGGCACGAATAAGGAATTCCTTATTTTCTTATGTGATAGCTGGATTTTGTATTTGTATGTAAATGACAATATGGTAATACCTAAAAGCTTACTTCTTCGTTTGGGCTTTCAACATATTGATTTAATAGATGTGCATATTTTCCTTTTCTTTTGCACAGCCTGGACCCAGGGATGCACCGATGCACTGCTTTATCAGGAGGGACAAAAAGAACTCAACCTTTTCTCTCCACCTCAGCTTAACGCAGGGTGAGTAGGCAGAATAGGTTGCTTCTTGTTCTTTGATGCTTATGACTTAAATAGGTAGTGCCAAGTAAGCAAGTAAAGAGGACACTTAACTTACTTCCTGAGGTTCCTGATTCACCTATGATATTTGACATTCGAATCCTACAGTTCTGGCAAACCTTGCTTAGAAAATTGAAAGTGTAGCAGGTACTGCCAAATAAGCAGAAGTTACAGCTGTTGCTTCTGCAGAGGTCCTTTCGCATATGACTTTTTGACGATGCACAATTGTACCTAGTCTTATTTAGAAAACATGAAAATGATCATATATTTTTTTATTGCTGTAATCATTTACAGCTTTCTTATACCATTTTGACAAGGACCCGTACGTTGCCATCTCCACCTACAATTTTTTAAGGGTGCTGCTTAAATATAATCGAAGCCATGCTGTAGGAAGATATTGCGTGTCATTGGTCATCGATTTTGTTCTTGGCAGTGACTTGACATCTGCTTGATTTGATCCTAATGGTCAATATAAATTCTTGGAAACACTACCTTACTGGCATGATATTACATAGTAGAAGCTGTGAAGTGGATCATTTGCAATGTTAACGAAGTTCTTGGAAACTCTACATGATGCCTTTCATAACCAATTCAACCTATGATCTGTCAAAGGAAGAGGATGTGCAGCACTTTGAATATACTGGCTCTTGTCCTGTCAAGTGTATGATTCACCATATAAATGGGGTCACAGTTTAACATGAGTATGGTATGTGGGCATTGCGGCTTGGGAACTAGAAACAAAGGAAAGTGCAGCATTAGTCCATTTTATCTCTTGGGTGTTCTTATAAATGTAGTAAAACTACTGGCAGGGAAGAATATGAGTAGATAACTCACAGTTATGGTAGAATTGGGTTGCATATTTTTGAGGTCATTTGTGCATAAAATCTCTCCTTAGAAATACAGTGTTCATAGCATTGTTTAAAACCGGGGTCCATAATTGATGTTCATATTTGATTAGGTCCCTGCAAAATTAATTGAAATTAGTTTGTTCTAGAGATTATGGCACTAAAATTATATGCATCCTTCTGTTGTAGACTGTCTGAGCACTTTGTCTGAAATTCTTATATAAAAGCCAGACTGCAATTTCATGTGATCTTTAATTTACTTTACTCTCTTGGCAGCCCTAACGGATAAAGGGAAGTTTCTTTTGGCTGCTCGAAGGTTCAGACAAGGAGCACATACAGAATATATCATCTCTTATGACTATGATGATCTTCACCCAGGAAGCACTTCATATGTTGGAAAGTTGAGGTAAGGTCTTATCGTTCCAGAACCTAGTTTTTCCAAATTGATAGCCTGATTTTTTATTATGCATGGCCGCTAGGTTAAATGTTCATCTTTGTTAGGAGGATAGAGTCCTTTGCGTATAGGTCAGAGTCCTTGATTTGTACCCCTACCCCTCATGCACTCATATATATTGCCCCTATGTGGCTATGAATACAAGTAACAATCTTTTGACTATATATTAGGCTTTTAGCTGAGGTCTGTGTTATGGGCAAAGAGATGTACTGATGTAGAATTTGTGTCATGTGCCTTGTTTCCATTGCTTGTGATTCTATTATTTTTCAAATACTTTACTAACTTCATCTCTTTGCTTCTGGTAGTTATTGTCTATATGCATTATCCACGTTCATATGTGTTATCAAGTTCTGTGGTTGAATAAGCTTATGAGCAAATTTCTGGAATGAGTGCAGATGCCATAGATTCCTGTAGTATGTAGGATATTCTGCTAGCAATCGCTGAAATCCTTCTAATTGATAGGTTGACTTCTTGCCCAGTTACTTCTGATGGGGGTTTGGTAGCTTTTTCCTCTGTTTTTTGGTAGCAGTACCTGTTAAAAAGAGCTATTCGTGTGAAAACAAGGAACAGAGTTGATCTTTTGGACAATCTACTCCAAAAACAGTCCTGTACTCCTGTTAAATTCACTATAGGGGCACAGTAAACAGTATTGCCTCGCCTCTGAACTTCCTTCAAAAATGGCCCATCCGCGTGTATTAATACCTGATCCAGATCTAGATCTAGGTCTGCATTATACAAGGTATCTCACACTCATATGCACATCCCCCATCATTGCATTAATTAAAAGTTATGAATATTGAAAGAACTAAGCATTGTATATCCAGAAGGGAGTAGACTGTAGAAGCTGAGGAAAATGCAAACATAATCTTATAAATTGACGCAATTCCCTTTTGAGATTTGGATTTTTGGACAGTGAGATTGAACATAAAACTTTCAAAAACACTAATATTTATGTAGAGGTGGAGAAGCATCAGCGGGATGTTGTACTGTTTAGATTCTTAATTCTAATAGCATAAAATGCTCAATTACGATACAGGTGATTATGAAATTAGTGGGAGAGTAGGCAGATAATGTCGCAGCATACAGTTGATTAGGACATTCATCTAGATTCATTCGTGCTGTCAACAATGTGGTGACATCTGGAGGTCTGGATGTCAGGGAACAGAGTTTAGATTGCCATAAGCAAGTACATGCTAACTTTCAAGCCCTAGCCCAAATGAAACTCCTCCAGTCCTGGAGACATCGGCTTTCTCAATCCTAGAAACACTAGCTCTAACCTATATGGAGAGACACCAGACTTCCTACCACTTTCAAATGCATTTGATCCAGCATCAGCAATGATGGTAATGAAGTTATAATTTGGCAATTTATGCAAGTTTCTTATATTCTCATTGTTGTAAAGGCTTGCAACGATGCTGATTTGATCCTGTGCCTTCTGCTTGTAGATCTGACTTCCTGGGGACAAAATTCATCGTCAATGATAGCCAGGCACCATATGATGGTGCTAAGCCTTCGAGGAGCCGATCTAGTCGCTGCTTTGCAAGCAAGCAGATAAGCCCACAGGTTTCAGGAGGCAATTACGAAGTAGGACAGGTGACATATAAGTTCAACTTCCTGCAATCAAGAGGACCAAGACGAATGCAGTGCAGTATCCAGTGCCCTGTAGGTCAGGGTACTGCACCAGATCCTTTCAAGGAGAAAACACACGCCCCGAATTCCTTAGATCTAAAGAACAAAGCTCCACGATGGCACGAGCATCTGCAATGCTGGTGCTTGAATTTCCATGGCCGGGTGACCGTCGCCTCTGTGAAGAACTTCCAGCTCGTTGCCACGGCTGGTTCTGGTGGACCATGGGGCGTTGGAGACGAGGAGACGGTGATCCTGCAATTTGGTAAGATAGAGGACGATGCGTTCACGATGGACTACCGTCAGCCTCTGTCAGCCTTCCAGGCGTTTGCCATCTGCCTCACCAGCTTTGGCACGAAGCTGGCTTGTGAATAAGTGACTCGGGTTGTTTACCTTGTTATATGGGTGCGTGGGGGTCAAAATGTAGCTGGTAGTCTGAACTAGTTGCCCTGAGCTGGGAGAAAAAGGCGACAAGAAAGAGTGGGCACATGTTGCCCCTAACTTGACGGTTTTCTTGTGATCGCCTAATGATTTGAGTTATATCGATGTGCGTCTATGTTGTTTATGAGATGATGACTTATTTTTATATAAATGTTGCCCCCCTTTTGGTGAGATTACTCGTAATTACTTGTTGCCATCTAGTGTGTAGTTAAACTTCCCTTGGATGGAATCGCATTCACCAGAGTTTTTCTCGCCGAAACCCCCGACCCCCGAGTCGCTCCCAGGCGACTCGGGGGGCCTCCGCGCCGCCGTCCGTCCCTCCACCTCAGGCCGCCTTAGGTGGCAGCAGCCGCCGCCGGCGACCGTCCGGGCGGCGGAGGCGGCCTGCTTCCCCCTCCCCTCTCTCTCTTCCTTGCCCGTCTCCCTCACTCCAGCCCTCAAACCTCGACGCTCCTCCGCTGGCCGCCGGGACCGGTTACGGTCTCCTTGCCGGATCTGCGGCTTCCCGGGCCGGATCCGTCGCCGCCCTGCGGTGGCGTGGTTGGGGACTCGTCCTCGTCTTCTCGTCGACGGTGGCGTGGCGCCGCTCGCCTCGGGGCTCGTCCTCGGCTTCTCGTCGACTGGTGCTCCGCCGCCGGCCACCGGGGCCGGATCCAGTCGCCTCCTCGCCGGATCCAGGGTCTGTTGGGTCGGATCTGGCCGGGTCGCTGCCCCCTGCCCCCTCTCCGTCCGGCCCTGTTTCGGCGGCTTGGTGGTCGCGGTGGCCATGCCGCGCCGACGCTCGCCGCCGCGGGTGGCCGTGGGGGGCCGCGGGTGCGCGGTGTGCCCGTGTGGCCGCGCCGTTCGGTTGCTCGCCGCCGCGGGTGGCCGCGACATGCCGGGCGCTCGCTCCTCTCGGTGGCCGTGGCTGCCGCTTCGCTCCGTGGTCGTGCCGCCGCTTGCTCTGTCGGCCGTCGGCTCTGGGTTGGAAAGGGGCGGTGGCAAAAGCCTTGGATCCGCTTACGGACCGATGACGACGACACCCTCGGGCGCCGTTTACCTTCTTGAAGGCGTCATCTTGCTGCCCTTTTCCTACCTCTCCAGCGAGCTTTCCGGGTGAAAACCTAGATCATGTTGATCGCACAACGACGGCGCCTACGGCGTCGTTTCCTTCCTGGAGGCGTTGTCTTGAAAGCTTTGTTGGTGGCGGTCTTTGCTCTCCTCGGAGAGCTTCTGCTTCTGCACCTGCCTTCGCTTCATTTCATCTGCATCGTCCGGGTCGTGCTTGGTCGTCGGCTTCTCTTCGCTGGCGGATGCTTTGCCGCTGTCGTCGCGAGTTCGGGTGGATGCTTTGCCGCTGTCGTCGCGTTGGTTGAAGTTCGGGCGTATGCTTTGCTGCCGTGGTTGGTTGTTTGGGTGAATTTTTGGCCACCTTTGTTAGGTCGTTGACCTTTGCCCCTGGACGGTGTTTGTTTCTGCTTGCAGGTTCAGTTGTAGGGTTGTTGCTTGAGACGTGGGTTGTGTTCTTTGTCTTCTCTGTGTTGCTTTGCTGATGTCTGTGTTGTCGTTGTGGGTCCTTGTTTATGTGTGCGTTTTTTCAGTGTTTATCTAGTTTTAGTCCTTTTGTGCTCTTGTGTTGGTCAAGCTCTGTTTGGTCACATCAAAATTATGTATGTAACTGTTTTCTTCTTAATGAAAAACGTGCTCAGGCACAGTCTCAAAAAAAAAACTTCCCTTGGTCTGCATTCTTCAAAGTCGATGGTTGAATAGTTTTTTTTTTAATAAATAGTCATTGTTGAGACATGATCGATTATGTACGCTCTCTGTTTTGAAATGTAAGAGATTTTTGTTTGGTTTAAGTCAAACTATTCTTAGTTTGATCGATCGAGTTTATAGAAAATAGTAATGATATTTTGAATATCAAATGAGAATAATTAGATTTATTATGAAATATATTTTCACAATATACTTATTTGATGTATTATATATTGATATTCTTCTCTTTAAATTTGGTCAAACTTAGATTGCTTTGACTTTGTATAAAACAAAATGACTCATTTCAGGATGCATGGAGTATCAAATTGTGTTTGCTGCTAAAATGGTATTAACATGCTAACAATATATTACTGCGCAGCATGAGCAATATACTATATTTTACATTTCAACTTACCTCGTAGAACATTGTCGATACGGGCATGCTATACGACATTAGAGATCACTAAGAAGTACTGTACGAACTAAGAAGCCATCTCTGCAGCATATCCTAGATAAGCACCTGCAGGCAGCAGCAGCTAGTTGACAGTTGGCACGATCACGCAAAGCCGACGCACAGCATAATGCCAGGGTAGGTTCCATCATTTCTGTAGATCGTGCACGCGTCTCTGCCGTTGCCCGTCATGGTCGACGCCCTTGCCTGAATCAATGGAGCACCACGGCAGCGGAGCATGTTTCTTGGACTGCACATGGAGGCCCAGGAAAGACGCCGCCGGGGGCCGCCGCGTTGACACGGAAGGCAGCGCGAGAGACAGCCACGACTCCGAGGGCGACTTGGGCAGCGGCAACGAGAGCAGGGGCCGCGGCGACAGCGCCATCTCGCGCCCGGCGACGGCCGCCGCGTCTTCCAGGAGCAGCGGGAAGCCGTACTTGACGGCGGCGGCGTCGGCGACGCCGCGCCCGAGCTTATTCCCGGCGCCGCTCGGCGAGCTTTCGGCAGTGGCCGGCGGCAGCAGCGCGGCGGCGTCGCCGGTTCTAGAGATCTTCCGCGCCGACGAGCCGTGGCACCCGCGGCCGCAATCCTCGTTTGACCTGTCGAGGACCAGGAGGAGACCCAGATGGCTCGCCTTCGGCTTGACGGCCTGTCCTCCTCGGTGCCTGCAGAGCTCCCGCACTGTCCTATCCAGCTCCGACGCCACGGCGGCGGCCGGTCCCATCAGGCCGCCGCCGCCGCCGCCTGATCGGAGCAGCGATTTGATGTACACCTCCTCCAACGATTGCTGCGAGGTTCCACAAGAAGATGTGATCATGCGAATTGTTAATGCATGAATGTGAAATTGTGTGAATTCTACGGCACGCAAGAACTGAAGTCCATGCACGCGAGTGTATGTAACAGTAGCAGCGATGCCATTACCATGCCGGGATCGTCTCCAGTTTGCTGCGGTTGCTGCTGCCCGTTCCGCGATCGCCGCAGCAGCGGATCCGTCTCTCTCCGGCTTCCGCCGCCGCTGGACAGGAACGGCCTGCCTGCCACTCGCCGCGCTCCGCGGGAGAGCAGCCTGGCGCTCTTCACGCACCGGCCGGGGAGCAACCCGCACCTCCTGGGCGCGAAGCCCGCCGTGCTGTGCGCGTCGGACCCGGCGTCGTCGTCGCCGCCGTCCTCGTTCTTGCCTTCGGGAGGGAGCGGCGGCAGGCGATACGCTGCAAGGTGTTGGAGCGGCAGAGGCCTTTGCGCCGGCGACCTGCCGCCGCCCGTGCGCGCGCTGCTTGGCACTGCCGGCGATCGCGTGGTCGGGTCCCGGGCGGACCCGGCCTTCCGGAAGGTGCTCTGCGGGGAGCTGGCCGCCACGGCGTGCGCGGCCGGCAGGAAGCGGTCCATCATGACGCTGCCGCGGGCGCCGGGCGCCGCCCGCGCCCCCGCCCCCGCGGCCCGCGGACGCGGCGTCGCTGAGCCCGGTCGCGCTGCAGTTCACGGTGACGCAGCTCACGTCGTCGCGGGAGAGCGCGTCCGAGAGCCGCTCCTCGTCTCGCGCGCGCTCGGGCTCGGAGGCCGCGGTCACCGCCGCCGGTTTCCACGCCACGCGCGAGGGCGCGCCGGCGATCGTCAAGGGCGGCGCCCGGCGGGTGCGGACGCTCTTGGGGTGGCCGGGGCGGTGCTCCCACCCGAACGGCACGGCGCCTGTGCCGGTGTGGCCCAGCAGGGGCCCCGACGTGGCGTCGTCCGCCCTATACGCCGGCAACCCCGTGGGCCCGGTGCCATCGCCGCCGTGGCGCCGGACTGAGATGAGTGGCGCTGCGAGGTTGATGCGCTTGTTGGCGTCGGCCATGCCCATGGCGCAGACACGATCGGTGCGAGCTCACTGCCGTGCTCCGGAGCCACCTGCTGCACGTCTGCACTGCACTAACCCGCCGATTAAATAACGCGGGGCGCTTGGATCGTTCTGCTTAATGATTCCTTGTAGGCTTGTACTCGTTTTCAGTGCAGAGCCTTGCATGGTGGTATCGCCGTACACGCACGACGTGGCAGGAAGCGGCCAAACTGAACTGCCAAGTTGCTCTGACTGACTCCTGTAACACCCAAGAGAGAAACAAAGAGGGATTTGGTAAGGAAGATACCAGTGCCTCCGTGGAGCATGCTCGTGCTCCTCCTGCATTGCTTATTTGCTTTACACCCACCCTGTGGCAGGTGAAGATTGTGAGTGAGATCACCTGCCGGCTGCAGCCATTGCCGGAAGGAGGAAACGGTTACAAGCATCTGACTGACCACATTCTTACTACCACATTCCTCGTCCTCTGAATCTCTGATTGATTCTATCATTAACGCTGCATCAGCATCAGCGACGACGAATGTGGCCGTGGCCACGCGGAGATTAGCATAACAACCGGTTGGTGACTACGGCGTCAGATGGACGGATGGATGGATGGCTTTGTCAGCAGCGGATGGGGAGTCGCCGTCGCGTTCATAACTGCCATGCAGGCTGCTGCGAGGCCGGCCGGTCGTTTTCTCGTCGCTGAAGAGGTGGGAGAAAGAGTCGAGCAGCACCGACACAAAATGCTGTTCCCTTTCCCCTGGCGTGGGAGGGAATCACAGTCGTTTGTAGTAGTATTCACTATTCAGCATCGTCAAGGTGTGTGAAATTTCTCCACGGCCCTAGCTTGTGCCTGAAACTTGGCTACTGTTTGAAAATTCAGAAACCTTTGCTTGTACAAATGTCTAACAACTATCACCGAGTCGCTGAGAACTAGAATCCTATCCCGAAAATGTTTGAGTGCTAGACTTGCCACTATCGCTCGCCTATTATCTTTGCCCTAGCTAGCTAGCGTGACAGCCGACGAGATGGGATAAATGGTAGAGAACGAGGATCCTAACTAATGCGGCAATGCTAATCGTTTGCTTGATTGGCTAGCACAATTCTATGCACTGTTTGAGTAATCCAAAACACTAGGTGCTAATCATTGCCAATAGTGGTTTTAGGTGTCCGAACTTTGCATTTAATTAAGCTGGATATGGGCCTCTAACAACTCTATGATCTGCATGACATGTCTCGTTTGTTTAGCACTCAAGAGCACATTTGCATGTGTCTTGTGATGTAACGCCTTTTCGTACTATTTCCAAAACGAGATCTCACAAAAAACAAAGAGAATTTAAATGAAGATAAAACAGCAAAAACTTTCATTGATCAGCAAAAGGAAGAATTCCACGAGCATGAGAAGCTGAGGACTGAGGTGATGAAATGAGGAGTAGGGCACAATACGATTTGCAGTTCCCAAATAGTGATGTTTGTATATATGGGTAAACTTCAATGTGATTGAATGATCAATCATGTTAGTATGGATAAAATTCGGGTCATGTCAGGTTTCGGATTAAAAAAAATTCAGCCAATTGCTAGCCTATTTTTTATGTCGGGTTGAAATTTCGGTCCAAGCCCAGCTCACGCATTATCAGGTTGGGTCGGTCAGGTTTTTTCTTTTCAGACGGGCTGGATCGGATAGCCTGTGATCAGGTATATTTAGTTCCCGTCTAGCATTCTCGGCGCTAAGAAAGGGGCCACTTCCATCATAGTAGCACTATAGCAGGATACTATACATCATCTTTCATGAAACAAAGGTCGATGATGCCTGGAAATTTAAAATAAAAATAGTCCTCAACATGAGGGTCACTCTTTTTCCAAATGCAAGTATGTCAAGAGATGTTGGAGAGAAGTAGAAATGGAGTCCATCAGAATGGCACTCGTGGAACCGGATTCGACACAAAAATATGTACCGTCGCTGAAAGAAGATAAACTCTTCGTCGTTGGTCTCTTGTGGACTTGATGGGATGCAGGAAACAAAGCTAATGTGGGTGAACAGATGAGGCAAATGGAGGAAGTTATTTACAGAGCTAGATTCATGATTTCTGATATTATCTTAAATAGGTAAGATCCACCATGCATGGCGCCTGCTCATAAGACCAAACGGTCTCCTCCATCGCCGGACATCCGGAAGATTAATTTTGATGGTTGTTTTCTAGATAAGGAGAAAACAGGAGCTTGGGGCTTCCTGGTAAGAGATCATCACGTACCAGCTGTTCTTGCCAGCGCAGGCAATCTTCCAATGGTTTATGATGTTCTCTGTCACTGCTGAAGCATACGCATGCCTGGCCACCCTAGAAGCTGCTTCCATGCATGGTATCAGGGATGTAAATGGTACGGATATTTTTTTACCATATTCGAATTTGATCTGGTTTGGAAGAATTTTTATCTGTTCATATCTAATTTCGGATATTTAATATCCATAACCAATCTGTATCCGGATACTAAAAGTTACATTTTTATAATATTGATATTCATTACAACCTTATTCGGCAAAAACTAACACTATTTGTATCTGACTCTGTATTCAAACAAAAATATAAAAATAAATATGATATCAATAATGTCCGTCCATATTCGATCCGTTTACCTCCCTACATGGTATGCTGCAATCCCATTCTAAGTCCTGGTGAACGCCCTCAAATCAAATTTGCACGATCAGTCCATTGGTGTTGTTTTGTTCAGGGATGCAAAATACTTGATCTCCACACAATTTCATATGCCTCTCGAAATTACTTGCTTGCATTAGTTTGAGTTGGGAACCAGATCAATCTGTTATTTGGGTAGGTCCCCTCCCAAAGCTTGTAATTTCTCTGTCATTCGTGATCTCACTGAACCAGAGGTGACGCAACAAACGCGAGCTCTCTGTGATTAAAAAAAAAAGTTAGCCTCCAACCTGATAAGTTGGACCATAAATAATTCTTTTCTCGTCCCCTTCCGCCAAATAAAAAGAACCCTATTAAAAAAAGAAATAAAAAAAACTCGTGCACTTGTTTAAGTAGGGAGTGTTGGAATTTCGATGGTCAGAAAACGCCGATAAGAAAAAGAAATGGGAAAGGAGAACAAATCCAAAAGAAGCATGTTAAGCGTCCTAATCGAGGGCCCAACTAGCCCATGGTTGTGACCTCAGGACACCCAGCGCCATATAAAATAGGGGTGGGGGCCGGCACTTTTGACAGTAGCAAAAACCTAGTTAGATGCCTAACCTAGTTGGCTATTCAGACGCCGACTTTGCAGGTTGTGTTGACACTAAGAAGTCGACATCAGGTTATGTCTTCATGCTTGCAAATGGAACGATTTCATGGAAAAGCTCTAAGCAATCGCTTACAGCAGCATCTACGATGCAAGCTGAGTTCGTGGCATGTTATGAGGCCGTCGGGCAAGCTGTGTGGCTTAAGGGTTTTATTCCCGGACTAAGAGTGGTAGACAGCATAAGCAAACCACTAAGATTATACTGCGATAATAAAGCCACAGTTTTCTATGCTAACAACAACAAATCGAGTGGTGCTGCCAAGCACATTGATATTAAGTATTTTGTTGTAAAGGATAGAATCCAAGATCATACTATTGAGTTAGAGCATATAAGTACTAAGGAAATGCTCGCGGATCCATTAACGAAAGGCTTACCTCCCAATAACTTTCATGAACTTATTGCCGGCATGGGATTATCGGATAGCCTGTGATCTTGGAACAAGAGGGTCATGAGACAACCATCTCCCATCAGGATGAGTAGTTTGTGTACCGTGGATAACTGTGTAACAATGGGATTAATTCACTATTGTGACACATTGTCTCTTTACACAACTCTACTTTAAGTATGGCTTTAGTTATCGACCTTTAGACCAAAGGGAAGAATGTTGGAATTTCGCTGGTCAGAAAATGCTGATAAGAAGAAGAAACGGGAAAGGAGAACAAATCCAAAAGAAGCCCGTTAAGTGCCCTGATCGGGGGCCCAACCACCCCATGGTTGTGACCCCAGGTCACCCAACACCATATAAAATAGGGGTGGGGGCCGGCAGTTTTGACAGTAGTAAAAAACCTAGTCAGAGGCCTAACCCTACACCCTACAGCTGCCCGATCTACGGCGGCGCTGGAGTCACCTGAAGGTCACCGCCGCCCCGCTTTCGTCCTGCCTTCGCCGAGGGGACAGTGTCGCTGGAGGCTGGAAGGACGCCGGTACCCGCCGCGGACTTCCACGACTCCGGCGAGTACTATTGCGCCGACGACTACGCCGACCGAGATGGCCAGCGCATCCGCTACGAACCCGATGCCACTACTCGCTGGTCTAGATCTAACTTTCTCATGTTTTACTTAAGGGTTGTGCGTACTTAAGTAGATGTAGATCTCATATGAGTTTAAGTTTTAAGTTC
Source organism: Panicum virgatum (assembly GCF_016808335.1). Taxonomy (NCBI): domain Eukaryota; kingdom Viridiplantae; phylum Streptophyta; class Magnoliopsida; order Poales; family Poaceae; genus Panicum; species Panicum virgatum. Next base: position 19,879,118 of record NC_053147.1, on the reverse strand, counting down.
TAAGCATGTTTAGATCCTACATTTGGTATCAGTCGCCTAAACATCTACTCCGTGAGCCATTAGAACCCTAGATCTAGATCCAGTTTTAGATCTTGGTTGGTTTATACTCTCGGTTCAAATTTTAGTTCATGTTTCAAGTAGATCTATAAGTTCTCAATGTCGATCTCGCATGCTCAGTACTAGATCCGAGAAATAAGGAGGTGAAATGAATAAATATTAGATCCAATGTTTCCCACCCATCAGAAACTCCAAAGCCCTCAGATCCGCAAGCAAATAAGAGCACCATAAGACCGCGCGGGGCTCCGAGGCTCCCGCGGCAGTGCGCCATAAGAAAATAAGGCCTCTCGGGGCTCTGAGGCTCCCACGGCGGCGCGCCATAAGAAAAGATGGGGCTCTGAGCCGCCACCGTGAAGCACAAAAAAAAGCGGCTCGACGGCCAGCCATGAGTTACGGCCGCGCGGGGTAACGAGGCTCCCGCGGCGGCACGACATAAGAAACCATGGGACTCTGGGCCGCCACGGCCCGCATAAGAAACAACAAAAAAAAGGCGGCTCGAAGGCCGGTCATCAGTCACGGCCGCGCCCGCACCACCACAGTCACACCCGCGCACCTAACGGCAGCGGAGCTCAAAAACCGTGGTGGCGAATTCGGGACACTGGCATTAGCTCGGCGCGACACCGGCGACCGTGGAAGCCGGCCAACTCCATGGCGCCGTGAGGCCACCGGAGCCGGCTCTGCCGCCGCGGCCGCTTCGGCCACGCCTCAAGGGACAAGAAACTGAGGACGAGCTCTAAGGCACAGATACGCGCGCGCTGTAAGGCCGCCGGATGAGCTGCTCCGGCATGCCGCGCCATGTGCGCACGCGGCGCAAGGGCCGCTGCGGCTCAGGCCGGCGGCGACGCCATGAGGAGCGGCGGCGGCTGCTCAGTGGAGAGAGGGGAGGAGAAAATAGAAATGAGCTAGGGTTTTGCCATGAGATTCGGCCAGTCCTTTTATACCCACGAAAATCACTCATGTCCGTCGGATTAAGGGTTAGGAGATCCAACGGCTCAGATCTTTGGTCCGTTAGGGGAGCCGCGCCGGGCCGAATGGCCGGCCCAGCCATTGGCTGTTGGGCCGCCGGCCCAGGCGGACTGGGGGGGGGGGGGGCTGGGCCACTTGGCCGGCCTGTCGGATTTTGTGCCACGAGCCCACTAAGCTTTAGGCCCTCCTGAATTTTCGTATTTTCTTCAGTTTATTCATTTCCGAATTGTATTTTCAGTGTATAATTAGTTTAAATTCACATAAGCTCCGAATGAATTTAATTTTGGGCATGTTTACACTGAAAATTATGAGAAATTTTATGAGTTACTATTCTTAGTAAATGAAACCAACGTGAATTTTATTTGGAATTGTTTAAAGTTTATCTTGGGCATTTATTTAATTTCTGACCAATGTTGTTATTAAATAATCGTCATAAGTTGTTAACTTTAATTTAAGTTTATTTTGCTTCTGTCCAACGGTGATGCAAAATTAAGTTTCCGCTCCGTTCATTATGCTAAGATTATTTTGTTTCTGCCCAACGGTGATGCAAAATATTATTCATGAGTTAAATAAGTGTTTAATTTGTTTCTGCCCAACGGTGATGCAAATTACTTTGTTCATATTTTAATCTGGCCAATGCTGATTAATTCATTTATTTATGTTGTCATTACTGATTAAATTCTTGTTTATTTATTCATACTCAGATCCCACTCCCGCTAGCATCATAGCTTATGTCAATGGTGTGGAGAAGCTTTCTGGCGATAACTTCGCCAGATGGAGCCGTGAGATCCATCTCATTCTGGTGATGATGGATAAGGACCACTCTATGAGAGACCCAGCTCCTATAGCACTAGTTGCACAAGGGACTGATGACACATCCCTTGCTGAGCGCACCGCTGCTTATGAGAAGGAGAAAGAGCGTTGGGAGCGCTCCGACAGAGTGGCGCTCATGGTCATGGACTTGACCATCAGCCCCACAATCAGGGGAGCGCTTGAGAAGGAGCCTAAGAATGCTAAGAGCTTCATGACTAACATTGAGACGTACTTTAAGGGCTCTGCAAAGGCCGCATCCAATACTCTCATGTCTCAGCTCATGAATTCTAAGTACTACGGGCAAGGCAATGTCAGAGAGCACATTATGGGGATGGTCAACATGAGGGATAAGCTTCAGGACCTCGATTGCCCCCTTAATGATGCTACATTGCTTCACCATGTTATGATCTCACTCCCACCAGCCTTTGAGACCTTCAAGGTAAACTACAATGGTAGTGATCAGAAGTGGAACATAACCACTCTCATGGCTAAGTGTGTCCAAGAGGAAGAAAGGCTTCGCACTCAGAACCCTGATTTTGTTAACCACATTAGACAAGGTGGTCGCAGAAACAACAACAACAACAACAACAACAACAACAACAACAACAACAACAACAACAACAACAACAACAACAACAACAACAACAACAACATGGTCTCTCGCTCCAAGAAAGATAAGAAGGGTAAGAAACCCTATGATAGTCCTAAGCAAGATGGCTCCTCTTCCTCTAAGACATTCAAGTGCTACCACTGTGGCAAAGAAGGCCACATCACTAAGGACTGTGAGGAGTTTAAGAAGTGGTGCGTTAAGAAAGGTAATGACAACATTATTTCTTTAGTCCACGAGTCCTTTTATGCATATTTTTTCCATAAGTACTTGGTGGATTGACTAAGGTGCCACTGTTCATGTTACTAATTCCCCACAGGGATTGTCTGGCGTGCGGACTATAAGAAGGGGGGCCCGAAGTCTCAGGGTCGTGTAACGACCCGGCCCGGGAGAACGGCTAAGATCTACTCTGCACATTGAGTAAACCACACCTGCTAAGTAACTCTCTTGCGCTTTCGTCCTCGCTTTGCGCAAAAGGTTGCAACCGGAGTTATTCAGCTTCCCTGAGCCTGGTTTATAAGCTGGTCTGGGTCCACTTCAACTTCCAGTACGGGACTAAACCGCGATGCTACAGTAAAACGAACAGGTGCTGCAGTAACTCGCGAATTTGGCCTAACCTAGTTGGCTATTCAGACGCCGACTTTGCAGGTTGTGTTGACACTAAGAAGTCGACATCAGGTTGTGTCTTCATGCTTGCAAATGGAGTGATTTCATGGAAAAGCTCTAAGCAATCACTTACAGCAGCATCTACGATGCAAGCTAAGTTCGTGGCATGTTATGAGGCCGTCGGGCAAGCTGTGTGGCTTAAGGGTTTTATTCCCTGTAGCAGCACCGTCCAAATTAAACCGGCTTAAATGTACTAACCATAATCTTAATACTTAATCAAGTTACTGTGCACTTAAAACGGTGTAACCTGACAGGCTGTCGGGTAAAATCCCGATTAAACTACTGTACTCCAGGATCACAATTGCACTTAGACCCGTACGAAGACGAGCACAGGTGTTACCAGCATACAGAAATCTTCAAATTAGTTTACAACACATGTTTTACATAAAAGTTTTAATACAAGCGACAGAGTTTAAAACACAGCGGAAGTTTAAAACTGAGTTCGAAATACAAAACGATAACTACGACGACGATAAAAGGTGAGCTCCACATCCTGCCCACCGATGTGACGCCAACCTGCCCAACCTTCATGGGGAAGACGGGGCCCACTCGACGGTCCAACCCGGAGGAAGCAGCTGTCCAATCCAGGATGCACAGACCTCCTCGAAGTCAGCGGGGACGCAACCTGCTAAAAAGGGTACAACAATAACCCTGAGTATACTAATACTCAGCAAGGCTTACCCGACTTTGGGTATACTTAGCCCATTACCTAGACATGCAAAGCTTTTTGGCTCTGGAGTTCTTTTGCTGAAAGGCTGCTGGAAGTGAATCCTTACTTTCAATATTTTAGCTCCATTTAGTATACCAAGTATTAACTAAATTCACCTAATCATCTAGAGCACACATGGTAGATCAGATTAAAGTCTTCAAAACAACAGGTACAACATTCCATCGCTACCTTCAATACTTATTCCACTTCTTACTACGATGTGACGCAGTGACCAAGGTTCTCTTAACCGAGAGAGACGGCGAATCGATCCGATTTAACCTTGCAAGGTGGACCTAACTCACATGACGCATGTAAACCCCGTCGGATCACGCGCGTCAACTGTTTCCATCATTACCACGGCATCTGAACTACGCCTGCTAAAACCCAGGTGATGGGCCCCTCGCGGTGAACTCCCGGAGAACCCGGAGGCGGCATCCTATCCAACACCCGCCAACTCCCACGCCCAGCGTAGCATGACGGAATTCAAATCACCGCTGTAAAGTGGTACATAGCTCACCGGTTTCGACTACCTCCTACTTCCGGTATGTGGTTAGTACTGTTCAAACTCGGTCATCAGGGCCAACAATGGTACGGTCCTCAATCGACACAGGCGGAAGTTCATTTTCTCATCTATTCCAACTCATTCCCGCCCGGTCTCCAATTCTTTTTACTCATCAACGTATTTCCAAGCCAAAGCTAAGGGATCAAGATCCTAAACTTGCGAGTGACAGTAATCACTCGACTTCTACCGAAATCCTATTTAGCAAAGTATTTCTATCGACACCTGCATACTAGTATAGGCCCACGGTACCTAGGGAAAACATGCATACTATGGTTCCATTCAACTCCTAGAACATAAATGCACAATACTTAAATAAACATTGAATAATTTAAATTATGGTTATGCTTCGGGGCTTGCCTTGCAGGTCAGCGGGGTTAACGAAAACCTCTGGAGCGGGCTCAACGGCGACCTTCTACGGCTCTTCTGCTCGTGGCTCCTGGACCGGCTCAGCGATCAGCTCGTGGACAGCTTCGTTCGTGGCATCTACACGAATAAAAAAAATATGCCATGCACAATTAGAACACAGTGCAATGCATGAGCACCTAATGCGATGAAAAGATTAACTCAAATTAGCCTGAAGTGTTTCCTTCCAAGAACAACTACTAACAACCTTCTATAAAGAAAAGAGCATGGCTAGGGCAAACTATAAGCAAAACCCTAACTTGCATACACGATCTAGCAACACCAGGTACCAGCTCAACGTGAAAGCAATACGGCATGACACCCAAACCTTCCCAATATTTACTGCTGCTAACAAAGCATTTAAAACCCTAGCAAGGTAAAAGAAATATAAATAGATCTACCCAAAAGTGCATAGCAACAGGCCATGAAGCTTTTACAGTGGGCTACTCATGAAATGAGTAAGCCACTGCGAATTTTCCATAATTTTTAGAGCCCTAGAACAACCGGTAACAAATAAACTAGGTTTAAAGCAAACTGAATTTTCAGCAGAGCAAAAGTGATAAAATGCATGTTTAAGTATTTTTCCTCTGAAGATCATGATTTTAGAAACCTAACAAAAAATTTTTGGCATTTTTTGCATTTTTTTGTGATTTTCTACGCAATTTAGAACTATCAGCCGAAAATGGGATAAATACACAAAATTGAAAACATAAAAAGGGGGGCTGACAGCCGGGCCCCACTTGCCAGTGGCCCAGCCCGCCCCCCACCTCTCTGCTTTGCGCCGCACAGCCCAGAGCCATGGCCGGCGGCGCTTCCAGGCGGCCTGCGGCGGTGCGCGGCACCGGCCCCCGCCGGCGGCGGTCGGCCAGCAACACGCCGCGGCCAGGGCGGCCTGCAGAGCCGCGGCGCGCGCGCAGGGCGGCTAGGGCGCGTGCGGGGCAGCGCGGAGGCGGGCGCAGGGCGGGGGCGCGCGGCGGCGCGCGGCGGTGCGCGGCCGTTCCGGCTGGTGCAGCACAGGGCGGCGGAGGGAGCGGGCGGCGCGAGCTTCAGGGATGCCTAGCGGCCTAGGGGTGCGCGGTGGGGGCCCGCGGGCTGGAGCAGAGCTGCCCCGCGGTGGGCGCGCGCGGCGAGCAGCGTGTTCGCGGCGGTGCGGCGTCGATTCGGCGGCGGTGGCGCCGAAATCAAGTGGGGAAGGGGTCGAGGAGTAGGAGTAGGCCGCGATTGAGCTCACCGGGGGTTCGTTTTGCACGACGGAAGGCCGGAAGGGGGTCGTCGACGTGAGGGGCGAAGCTCGGGGCGGAGCTTGACGAGGACAGCAATGGCGGACGACGTCTGGGGCTTAACTTCGGTCGGGGTAGGGCACGGTCGCGCTCGTGGAGGGATGGACGAGCTTCGGGGCGAGGTCGCACAGCTCGGAGTGCGACGGATTGAGGTGGGGCGGCGAGGGTTGGCCGGAGCGACGAGCGGCGGCGGCTTCGCTTGGTTCTGCTCGCTCGAGCTCGACCTAGCTCCGAGGAAGGAGAAAGGAGGATTTCGACGGAACGGGAAGCTTCGAGGCATGCGTGAGGAGAAGAGCGGCGCTCAGACGCAATTGCCGACGCGTGGAAGCGGCGCGCCGACGGCCACAGTCGCCGGTATGGCCGGCGAGCTTCACAGTGCCGAGCAGGAGATCCACTGTTTCTTTGTTTGAATGATTTTGACCCGAAAACGACTAGCTAAAACTCCAAATTTCATATGGGAACATGAAATTTGGCCAAAATAAAAGTTGTAGAGAACAAGAAGATCTACAACTTATGTTTTGGGCGAAAGTTGATTTGGAGCTCGAATCGATGACAAAAACGAGATCGAAAACGGCTAAGCGGATGTTACTAAGCGAACGCGATTAGCGCTAACGACGAATTGAGTCCACGATTAGCGAGATAAATCGTGATTAGCGAGCATGATTAACACAGGGGTGTTACATTCCCAGACTAAGAGTGGTAGACAACATAAGCAAACCACTAAGATTATACTGCGATAATAAAGCTGCAGTTTTCTATGCTAACAACAACAAATCGAGTGGCGCTGCCAAGCACATCGATATTAAGTATTTTGTTGTAAAGGATAGAATCCAAGATCAAACTATTGAGTTAGAGCATATAAGTACTAAGGAAATGCTCGCGGATCCATTAACGAAAGGCTTACCTCCCAATAATTTTCATGAACTTATTGCCGGCATGGGATTATCGGATAGCCTGTGATCTTGGAACAAGAGGGTCATGAGACAACCATCTCCAATAAGGATGAGTATTTTGTGTACCGTGGATAACTGTATAACAATGGGATTAATTCACTATTGTGACACATTGTCTCTTTACACAACTCTACTTTAAGTATGGCTTTAGTTATCGGCCTTTAGACCAAATGGGAGAATGTTGGAATTTCGGTGGTCAGAAAACGCCGATAAGAAGAAGAAACGGGAAAGGAGAACAAATCCAAAAGAAGCCCGTTAAGCGCCCTGATCGGGGGGCCAACCAGCCCATGGTTGTGACCCCAGGTCACCCAGTGCCATATAAAATAGGGGTGGGGGCCGGCACTTTTGACAGTAGTGAAAAACCTAGTCAGAGGACTAACCCTACACCCTACAGCCGTCCGATCTACGGCGGCGTTGGAGTCACCTGAAGGTCACCGCCGCCCCGCTTTCGTCCTCCCTTCGCAGAGGGGACAGTGTCGCTGGAGGCTGGACGGACACCGGTACCCACCGCGGACTTCCATGACTCCGGCGAGTACGACGACGTCGACTCCGGCGAGTACTATTGCGCCGACGACTACGCCGACCGAGATGGCCATCGCATCCGCTACGAACCCGATGCCACTACTCACTGGTCTAGATCTAACTTTCTCATGTTTTACTTAAGGGTTGTGCTTACTTGAGTAGATGTAGATCCCGTATGAGTTTAAGTTTTATGTTCTAAGCATGTTTAGATCCTACAGGGAGTGTCTAGTTTATGTTGACAGATTTTATATGGTTAAACACTACTGGAAAAAGGCCCAAAGACGCCGGTTAGGAAGGGGCTTAGGTACCGGTTTTTGAACCGGTACCCGGAAACCGAGACCAAAAGTCACGATCATGAGTACCGGGTAAAATAATCGGTGCCTTAGGCTAGTATTTTTTTGGCAAAAATGGTTGGCCGGATTCGAACTCAGGATCTATTGCCTCGTGTGTACTTTTCTTACCATCTCACCTACACATAACTTCTGATGAGAAGATAGATATTTTCTTTTTGAAGTAACACACGAATGAGTCTAAGATACCGGTTGGTAACACCAACCGGTACCTAAGGCTCATCCATAGTTTCCATCCACCCTAAAAGTATAGGTACTGATTTATCTTCGTACTGGTACTTTTGGGGTGGACCTTTGGCGTGTTTTCTAGTAGTGAAATTTGTCAGATTTTTATATAATCAACCTAGTGGACAGTTGTACCACAAATCCTAAAACACGATCAAACGTATAAAATCTGACAGATTTGGTAGAAAAATAATCTATCAACAGATAAATAGCAAGAATCTAACTATGACTTTGCTATATGCTAAACCACCAGCTCCGGCGGGAAAATCCACGTCAACCGGCTGCTACTGCAGTACAAATGCCTCTGCGGCGGCAGTCTAAACGGCCGACGAGTCCGGCATCTGGTGTCGAACACATCGTCAGTGTCAGCGAAGTATATGAAGCCCGCCCTGATGTCTCCTCGCGCAGGGGTAGACCTGCAGAAGGAACGGCTGAGGAAGAGAGCCTCGTCTTCGGCCAGCCCGTCGTCGGTGGACAGAACCCACTCGCCTGCATCGAGGTCCGCCTTGAACACCTCGACCCTGCGAGTGTAGGAGCTAGTAAACGGAGGCTCCTGCACCTGCCTCCTCACCATGAGCAACTCCCTGTTCCGCGACCTGACTATTTTGCTCGTGGTAATAGTGTAGTCGTTGGCTTCATAGGGCTCCCCGTCTTGCTCTACCACTTCGCCGTCTGAAATAATGTCATCACCGTTAAAGCTCTCATCATCCTCATCTTGGTTCGGTGCCTTGTCAGCTACTTCCTCTTCCACCTCCTCCCCCTTATCATCATCATCATCATCTTGGTTAGGTGCCTCATCAGCTACCTCCTCCTCCTTGCCGTCGTCGTCCATCCAGCTCAAAAAGTCGAACGTACCATCGGCCAACGGGTGCTTGATGACACGCTTAAATTTGGTAACGGGGGGCTTGCCATCGCCATCCTCCCCGACGCGGAAGGCGAGAAGGTCTTCCCCGGGCGTGATCCCATACAGCCAATCTCCGAGGAACTCGACGCGTGCACAGCGTAGTCAGGCAGCACGAAGGTGCCTCTGCTGGGGCGGCACAGGATGATGTTGCAGCGCGTGCTGCTGGTCATGAAGGCGATGACGTCGTCGCCGGGAGCTGACGTCGACCGCACCAGCACCTCGCGTACCTCGAACACCTCGGAGACAACGCCGGCGACGGCGTCCAGCTCGGGGAGCGGCACCGTCGCGCCGGAGAACGGGTTGTGGAGGAGGTACGCGTGCGCGTGCTTGATGTCGCGGCTGGGCTCCCGGAACGCGCCGGAGTACATGTCCCGGGCTCTGGTGCGCCGGTGCGCTTGGTCGGTGCGGTCGAGGGCGAGCCAGCCGTCGGTGGAGTCGACGCAGGTCGCGTCCTCCGGCAGACCCGGGATCGTCGTCCGGCCGTGGAAGTGGTCGCCTACGGTGACAAAGGATCCGTCCGGCAGGACCAGCCACGGGAGCTGGCTGCTCACGTGGCGGCGCGCGGCGGAGTGCCAGCCGCGGCAGACGACGCGGAGGCGCGCCCGGTCGGCGGGGAACGGGAGGTGGGCGATGACATGGCCTAGGAGCTCCGGCAGGAGATCGGACCACGGACGGAGCGACGCCGGCGAGATTGTCATTGTCGTCGGTGCTGTTTCGCCCTTCCGGCGGCTGGAACGATCGTCGTCGATCGAGATACAGACACGATGTCTGTTGTGTCTCTTGTGTCTGATGGCTAGAAGATTCGCAGGCAAGTAGCCTGTCCCAACTATATTAGGCCGCAAGCCCAAGATTCGGTCCATGTAGTATATTTAGATTGTTAGCTAGGCTTTTCCTCGGCCCAATAGAAACGAAACCCATCGCGGGCTGTATGCGTCACGGCATGGTGGGTTTGTTTTTTTTTTTTGAAAGATGGTGGGTTTGAACAATTGGTGTTCAGTTCAGAGACAGAGACTCGAGCAGATCGAACGACAGGTGATCGTTTCTTCAGGGAAACAGTTCGGTAAATTCATGAGGATAGCCTTTGCGATCGAGTTGCCGGGCAGATTAGTTTTTCCTAGCTATCAAAGTGCAAGCAAAGCTGCTAAGTGCTAACTGCTTTTGCTCCAAAAAAAAGCAGGGCATGCATGGTTCGGCACTTGGGGCTTTCCAACCAAAAAGATTTTCACTTTTGGCACTGCCCTCATCAAAAGCCACTGGCTAGTGATTCGTACCATATGGATAAAGACCATATCGACCCTCAAAAGCTTGCGCTTTGTGGAGATAAAGTAAAGGCGAGAATCTTGCTTAGGGTGGGTTTTACTGCTTTTTGAGAACTTTTATGCCACAAACGCAAAGTGATCAGTCGATGGAAAAGGGAAGGAAAAGATTAGGAAGGTGCAACTGGTAAGCAAGTATGCCGGCTTTAGGACCTAGGTTGACTCTAGGGGCTCTTACCATTACGCTAAACATACTACTCGATTGGGGTGGATTATAATAATCTTGTTCACAAGTGCTTGCAGGCTTATTGATTGCAGTATGTTGCAGTGATTCTTTTACTTGTAAAAATAGCAAAACTTGAAACAACAACGTTTACTACTCTTATCAGCAATTCTTTTGGTTGAATCCAAAAAAGTGTCAAGATTATGGAAGCATCTATAGCTTTGGAAAAGACTGCTTTGGTGGTTCCAAATTGATGAAAAGATGAATTAATTGAGCAATTGTGCACGTATTGGGTGCGTGCGTGCGTGTTTAAACCCATGTTCAGTTTTTACATTTCTAGGTTTGCAGTTGTAGGCAGCTCATTCTGCGATGCGAGTCCGGAAAATGACTTTGCAACGAGGCACGGCGTACGTGCAGGAACGCCGACCGCGGCCAAAAGGCGCCACGGCGCAAATCATGGTGTCCACAGCGCGCGCGCGCACCCGAGCACTCACTCACCCAGATGCTATTTATACCCATGGCCAGAGGTCCACACTGGATGGCCGATGCGTCCGCCTCCTGCTCTTCTTCAGGAACCATCGAAAACCAGCCGGCCAGCCAGCACACGACACGACACGACTCGCGCGGCATGCTGCCTCACGCCGAGGTGCCGGCCAGGGCCGCGGCCGCGGGCATCAAGCTGTTCGGCAAGGTCATCACCACGCAGCAGCAGCAGGCGCCGCACCACGCGGGAGCCGGCGCCGCCGCTGCGTGGAGGGCGCCGCCGAGGCTGCTGCCGCAGGCGGCGGCGTCGGGGCGCGGGGGCGCCGACCTGCTGGAGGAGGCCGCGCGGGCGCGCGCCGCGGCGGCCGAGGCGCGGCTGCCGTGCCCGCGGTGCCGGAGCCGGGACACCAAGTTCTGCTACTTCAACAACTACAACGTCAACCAGCCGCGCCACTTCTGCCGGGCCTGCCACCGCTACTGGACGGCCGGCGGCGCCATCCGCAACGTGCCCGTCGGCTCCGGCCGCCGCAAGAACCGCCCGGTGCCGCTGCCGCCGCCCCCAGCCCCGGCGCCGCACGCCGGCGACGCCACCGGCACCCCAACCAGCGCCGACCACGTCTCGGAATCCGGGTCTCCTCCGGTGTTCACGACCGCGTCTGTCGGCCTCGCCGTCCCCTACCGCGGCTCGCCCTTCCACCTCGCGCCGTCGCCGGCCTGCACCGCCGCCGGCCTGCCCGAGACGGCGGGGCAGTACTGGTGGCTCGTGGCGGGTGGCGCGGCGCGTGCGGTTGCGCCGGACCGCGCGTTCTGATCCGAGAAAAACGGCGCGTCCTTTTTTTGGCGATGGCTCGCTCCTTTCACGGCTCGGGATGGAGGAACGAGCCTGGCCGTGGCCGGTTGCACGGTGAATAGGGGGTAGGGTTTGACCCGGTGAGGACGCTCGCCGAGCGATGGAGAGGCACGAGGCTTTTTAGGTGTAACCGTGTGGTCTTTGCACAGGAATCGAGGTGTCTGTTCTGATTCTTTTCTTTTGACTTTGCATCGAACTTTTGGTGAAAGCTGTTCTAACCTTTTTTTTTTGGGAACTTTTGTGAAGATGGGCTGTAATTCAACTTTCAAAACAGTTGTGAGGAGGGTGCTCGCCTATTGTTTGAAGTAGGAACACGCTCAGTCGCTCACGAAACCAATGTAGGGATCGGATGTCTCGAAGTAGTAGTTGGACAAAAGTCCTTTCATGAACGTGGACAGTAGCTCACGCAGAAGTCGGAAGTGTGTGGGTTTGTTTGGGAAAAAAAAAATCTATATCACCCCCTCATCTATTGGGGTGGATTACATAACTCCCCAAATTATGAAATGGTCTATATCACTTCCTGAACTTTCCAAAACCGATCAAATTAACGTCTAAAATAGTTTTAAAAAATCATAGTAATCACAGAAAAATCATAAAATCAAAAATCCAATTGTTTTAGACTCCAATTGAGTAGATCTACACAATAAACGTATAATATGATATGCTTTAGTATATTTTTTTCTGTAGCTTTAGATCTATGCTTTTCTTCGTAGCTGTAAAAAAATGTACTAAAGCATACCATATTATATGTTCACTGTGTAGATGTACTCTTTCGGAGTCCAACAATTAGATTTTTCTGTGATTTACTATAATTTTTCAAAACGGCTTTAGGGGGTAATTTGACCGGTTTTGAAAAGTTCAGGAGGTGATATAGACCATTTCATAGGTTAGGAGGTTATGTAGTCCATCTCCCATAGGTGAGGGGATGATATAGACTTTTTCCTTTGTTTGGGAGTTGTACAGAAGTATGATGTTTGAGGCGAGATGGACATGGACGTGGGCTCCAATTTATCGCAAGCTTGTTGGGCTATAGTTTAGTGTAGCGGATGGGAGAAGGCCCATGAGAACATTCCGAGCAGCGTCCTCGTGCGATGCCATCACCTGAAAGTCGCGTTTAGATGATTTCAACCCAATTACTCGGTCCAATTACTCCCACCGCCACTCCTTTCTTGTGCTCGCCGCTCGCCGTCGGGTTTCTGGGCAGGTCGGCCCGGCGGAGGAGGCGGGTGCGGGGGCGGCGAGGCCGGTGGTGGGGGCGCCGCCAGCCGGGCAGTGTGAGATGGTGGTTGGATCGACGTCGGGGTAGGAGAGTCGACGGACGATGACAGCGGTGGACAAAGGCCGCGGTGATAGAAGGTGGCAGCAACGGTGGTACGAGGGCGGCAGGCATGGGCGGGCTAGAGTACCGCCGAAGCTGCGCGCCGGCAGGACCCTAGCCCGCCCACACCGGTAGGTTGAGGGAGGGGCTGGGCAGATGACTGGTGGATGGCGGCAGCCGGAAGTAAAAGAAAGGGTGAAGCGAGAAGATAGAAGCCACTCGTGGACAACACTCGTGAACCATCACTCTAAGCGACGCCAAGCCGCACTCCTCCTGGCAGGTAAACCATGTAAAGTCTCGACATCATCTAAAATTCTGAATCCTCCAGCTGTGAGATCATACTCTGGGATGTACTCGGCGAGGCTCGGTGATGGTTACGGCGGGAAGCGGGAGACAGCGGCGGCTGTTGGCCGGAGGAGGTCGCCGCGCGAAGGATGCAGGGATGGGATGTCGGGCGGCGGTGGTTGGAGGGCACGAGCATCGAGAGATTTCGTTATTCGAGTTCCAGTTGCCCTAAAAAAATCGGAGAAAAAACATAAAAGTCTTAAAAATTTTTTTGGGCTTGGCCTTACGGGGTAGCAGCCTGGGCTGGCTGGGAGCTGTTGCCATCTGCGGCCAATTTCCGCAACAGCGGTGCGTGGGCCAGAAACGTGCGGCCCGGTTCAATATGGTGGTCCATTAGCTGTCAGCCTGTCTGTCACCGTTCAAATGCTTAGCTTGGAGATGAAATGAGGTCACCGAACAAATTCGCACCATCCGTCCGTCCGTCCCATCCGCGCGCCTGATCTTGTTTCTCGGACGAAGACGTGGGTTCTAACCATAATTCTCCCCCGCCGTACTCGTGAACGCCCGCGAGCTGCAAAAGCTTAGAAGCTAAAAAAAACGCCCGTGCAGCCCAGGACGCGCTGGTGGCAACTCGCATCACCCTGGCGAGCCAGATCACTCACTTTGTGCTTGCGGAATCTAGCTTCCAGCGACCGGCAATGGCGGGAATGCAGGTGAGAAACTCCGGTGGTCGTCGTCGCTCGCTGCGGTGCACGCATGATATGTTCTGAAAGTTATTAGCAGTGCAGGTACAGGAGAGTGATGAGGAGAGGGGGAAAAATGCCACGGGATATGGCTCAACTTCTAGGCGTTGATGGATCATCTCTCCATGAGCATGAGCATGAAGGCAAGAAGGGAAAATGAGAATGAAAGAGAAAGGGAAAATTCACATCCTAATCTGCTACTACATACCTAAGCTCCGGACAGATTAATCTGTTCCAAGCAAGTTTCCAATCAGTACCGGATCAGCATTAACATCGGGAGGTAGACGCGCGCACCAACCAGGCGTCCTCGGCGCTGTTCCTTCGACGATATAATTGCCAGATTTCAAGTCCCGTCTCGTCGGTGTGCTTCAACTCTCAACGGGCCTGCTCTTGCTGTTACGATGCTAGGACACACGGCCGCCAATGGCAAGAAGAGCAGCAAGTTCGAGGACTCGGACAGTCGCATGCCGAGGCCCAGGTATAGTCCGGCACCTATTTTTTTCTAGCAATTTTTCACGCTCCGATCCAATCCGAGCCTTTTCTGCTCCGATATCCGGAGGCGGCGATCGAATTCACGGGCAACTCTGCTTCAGGGCCGTGTCTGAGCAGCCGCAGCGTCCAGCGCAGCGTCAGAAGTCGTCGGTGGCGGCAGCGGGCGCGGAGGCAACCGGCGCCGCGGCGCGCCGCGCTCCCGGCGTCCGGGGCATGGCGCCGCGCAGCCCGTTGCACGAGGCAAGGATGTTCTTGTGATCGAATGGACGGCGCAAACACCATGTAGTACGTGTTGTCAGTGACGTGGCGTTTGTGTTTTTTTTTTCGTGAACGTCGATTTGCAGAAGAAGCCCGCCGGTGCTGGTTGTGGCGCCGGCGCGGGGCCACGGGTGGCGGAGCTGGAGGCGAAGCTGGAGAAGGCGCACGGCCAGCTTATGGGAATGCGGGACCAGCTCGCGGCGGCCGAGAAGGCCAGGAAGGACGCGCGCGCCGCGCTTGTCGACACCAAGAAGCGCCTGGCAGCGAAGAAGAGGGACGACGACGCGGCCTCTTCGGCGCCGCCGCCGGTCGAGCACGATGGCGCCAAGGTGCCGGCGCCGGCAGACGGGGCTGCTGGTGGCGCAGAGGGTGCCAATCGGGAGGAAGGCTACATGAGGTCGCCGTCGCCGAGCGCCGACGCCTTCGAGGCGGTCGACGTCGTGTCGGGCGAGTCGGGGAACAACGAGGGCCCGGTCGTCGAGGAGGACAACAAGAAGACTGGTGATGAGGAGGAGGTGGGCAACGCCGTTGCCGATGACAATGGCAAGAAGGGGAGCCCGGAGGTTGAGTTGCTGAGGGCGAAGCTGACGGCCAAGGACATGGAGGGCTACGAGCTGAGGGCGAAGCTGATGGTGATCGACACGGAGGTCGACGATCTGAAGAGGATGGTGATGGCCAAGAGCACGGAGCTCGAGGAGCTGAAGGCGAGGCTGATGCTGAACAATGAGCAGGTCGACAAGCTCACGGCGGATCTGATGGTGAAGGACGCGGAGATCGCCGCCCTCGAGGCCGACAACGCCGACCTGAGCAAGGTGGCCGAGGAGGCCGCCGAGGCCGCGAAGGCGACGTCCGCGCGGGCGCGGGAGGCCGAGCACGCGCTGCGGGAGGGCGCGGCGCGGGAGGCCCGGCTCGCCGAGCGGCTGCGGGCGTCGGAGCACGCCCGG
Organism: Panicum virgatum; assembly: GCF_016808335.1. NCBI lineage: Eukaryota > Viridiplantae > Streptophyta > Magnoliopsida > Poales > Poaceae > Panicum > Panicum virgatum. The sequence continues at coordinate 19,863,250 of NC_053147.1, read as the reverse complement.
GAGGCGCTGGAGGCCGAGGCGCAGCGCTCGCGCGTGCAGAGCGAGCAGTGGCGCAAGGCGGCCGAGGAGGCCGCCGCGGTGCTCGGTGGCGGCGCGGACCGCGCCACGGGGGCCAGCAGCAGCAGCAGCACGGACAGGCGGCGCCACGGGCCAGCCTCGGCCGGCGGCGGCGAGAGCGAGGGCATTCCAGCCAAGGACGGCGACGAAGAGGGACCCAGTGGCAAGCGGAAGGCCGGCGGGGCCATGCGGGCGCTCAGCGACCTGTGGAAGAAGAAGGCGCAGAAGTGATCGGAAGGCCTTACATGCTCCGCTCCGCTGTCTTGTCCACTCCACTAGGGTAACTTCTAGCGACGATTTACGGCGCAGGATAATTCACTGTTAACGTTATGGGATTATAAGGTAAACCAAAATAAACTCGCGCGTTGTTTCTTTCGTGCAATGTGCCACTGGCCTACTGAATTACTGATTGTATGCTCTAGTGCTAGCACCTAGAAGTGCTAAATTATTCTAGGATGAACAGAGATTTGTTTTTGCGTGGCATTTGCTTGCTGGTGGTGTTGTACTGTTGGTTTCAGTTGCTCGCCCATCGTCATGGATGGATACTGTAATAAAGAAAAATCAAATAGCGTTGAACAAACCGCAAGTAAATCGCCCAATGATGAACTTATTATAGTCATCCGTAACTTCTGGATCTCACGGCCGATCCGACTCACTGTGCTTGCGCCCCACCCACTCCATGCTCGCCCGGTCGCCCCCTTCCTTCCTCTTCCATTTCCCTTTCCTTTTTCTTTCTTCCCCCCATGGCAACTGAGCGGCGCGCAGGCGGCGGGCCAGTGGTGGGGATGCGCGGCGTGACAGGGAGGTGATGTGGCGGGCCGGTGGCGGCCAGAGTTAAATAAACCGACCCATCTGGTCAAACCGGCGCGGTCCGGTAGTGGTTTACCGGACCGGTTTGACCGGAAATCGGTGGAAACCGGTCAAATTCAAAATCAAATTCAAAATCGCATGTTCAATCGGTTCCGACCTGCTTACCGGTCGGTTTGACCGGTTTACCAGCCGGTTTGACTAGTAACCGGTCGGTTTGACTGGTAACCGGCCAAATTCAATTTTTTTTTCTTTTTTGGTTTAAATTCAAATGCCCGCAAAGTATACTAAATAAATGTTTGTATAACATATTTTAGCCTAAATGAACCCTCCATCCCTCTTTTGTACTACTTTTACATTGTATTTGTATACTTTTATATGCACGTTTTTTTGTTTAACTTCAAATCCCCGCAAACTATACTAAATGAACGAATTTTTGAGAAAAATTGTCACCATTAGACTCGTCGCACCTTGAAGTATTTTTAAAATTTTTTTAGAAATTTTTCATTTTTTTGAATTCAAATTTGAATTTTGAATTTGGGTCGGTTTGGTACCGGCCCAAACCGGAACCGAGCCGGACCGGTTTGACCGGTAACCGGTCAAACCGGACGGTTCCCACTAGTTTGGTGAACCCTGGCGGCGGCGGCGACGGGGCTAGTGGTGGGGAGGCGGCTAGGCAGGCCGGTAGTTTTTTATTTTTTTAAATTGTTTGATACAAAATTTTTTTTACCTAAGTTTATTATTTTTGGATGTAAAAATTCTCTTCAAAATTTTTCAATTTATTTCGTAAAATTTTTTCTTTCTATTTCTTTTCTATCTCTCCAAAAATTTTCTTGAAAGTTTTTTCTATCTCTCCAATTTTTTCCTTAAAATTTTTCTCTCTCTCTACAATTTTTCTTGAAAAAATTTTCTGAACTTTTTTCATCAGAAAATAGCAAAAAAGTTACTAAAGAGAAAAAAAGAACGGTCGGAAGATTAACCGTTGTTGAGAATCCGTCCCTATGGTCGACCGTAAACTAGCCTCTCCCCATAAATCGGAATGAGGGCGAGAATTTGCGGCAATGTAGACGCACAAGAGATTTGTGCACTGCTACATTTGTATGGAGATGAGCCTATAACAATATTCCAGGCGTTGCAAGAAAAGGTGTAGAACTAGACGCCTCATATTTGAGGTACCTTCATTTTGATGAAGATTGTGGTCATCTCCCCTTTAAATGCAAGTACATTAGGCACGCTAGCTAGTAGAAGCGTTGACCTTAACGAAACAAAGCTTAGTTTTTAAAGAAAATATTGATGTGAAATCCGGTCAACACACCGAATATGCTAGGATTGTAACGAATCAGGCCACTGTTTCTCCAGCCATGCCAATTTTTCATTCTATAAACCGATTCTATATGTAGAAGTACAACAACAATAACAATTCTTTTTTTCCCAAGCAAGTTGGGGTAGGCTAGAGATGAAACCCGAAAGAAATAAGTTCAAGGTTCAGGCACATTGATAGCTAGTCTCCAAGCGCTCCTATCCAAAACTATCTCTTTAGAAATATTTCAATCCTTAAGATCTCTCTTAACCGACTCATCCCACGTCAGTTTTGGTCTACCTCTACCCCTCTTTACATTGTCGACCCGCTCAAGAACCTCATTACGCACCGGCGCCTTAGGAGGTCTTCGTTGGACATGTCCAAACCATCTCAGCTGATGCTGGGTAAGTTTCTCCTCAATTGGTGCCACCCCGACCCTATCCCGAATAACTTCGTTTCGGACTCTATCCCTCCTTGTGTGCCCGCAAAACCACCACAACACCCACATCTCTGCTACACTCAGTTGCTGGACATGTCGCCTTTTTGTAGGCCAACATTCAGTACCATATAACATCGCCGGACGAATTGCTGTCCTATAAATTTGCCTTTTAGCTTTTGTGGCACCCTCTTGTCACAAAGGATGCCAGAACCTTGCCGCCATTTCAACCAGCCACCTGAAATTCTATGCCTAACATCTTCATCAATGTCGCCATCCTTTTGTAGCACCGATCCTAAATACCGAAAAGTATCATTCTGGACCACCACTTGCCCATCTAGACTAACATATCCCCCCTCATGCCTAGTCGCGCTGAAATCGCACATCATGTACTCGGTCTTGGTCCTACTAAGTTTGAACCCTTTCGACTCTAACGTGCGTCTCCACAGCTCTAACTTCCTATTAACCCCTGCCCTACTCTCGTCAACTAGCACCACATCATCAGCAAAGAGCATACACCAAGGGATCACACCTTGTATATCCCTTGTGACCTCATCCATCACTAAAGCAAATAAATAAGGGCTCAGTGCTAACCCCTGGTGTAGGCCTATGTTAATAGGAAAGTCAGTGGTGTTGCCATCACATGTCCGGACAAACATCGTCGCATCCTTGTACATATCCTTAATGAGGGTAATGTACTTAGTTGGGACTTTGTGCTTCTTCAAGGCCCACCGCATGATATTTCTCGGTACTTTGTCATATGACTTCTCAAGGTCAATGAAGACCTATATGTAGAAGTGAAGCAAGAAAATACCCTCAGGCACACATGCTTTCATTAATGGACTAACTTTTAGATGTGTGCTTAATTTTTCTACCGGGAAACATATACTATGGAGTTTCTCGTTAATTTAATAGAAATGCTTAATTTCTTCCATCTCAAAAATAAAAACTACTAACATAGCTCCCTATATAGTTGACAACATGCATATTAACACCACCACACTTGTAGTCACTTCGGTAATCTTAAGATCCACTACCTAGTCTGTCGTAGGCGTTCGTAGCGGTGGGGTTTGTATATGTGTGCTGTTTCTTTTTATTTTTTGATTGGTTTATCCATGGAAGCATGGAACAAGGACTACTGTATTGCAAGAAAGCGGAGCTCTGCACTTAGCTTGGAATTTTGGATGCGCGTTGAGGGTTTGTTTAGATCTCAAATTTTTTTTAAAAAAAACGTCACATCGAATATTTGGACACATGCATGAACTATTAAATAAAATATATTTACAAAGCTTTTTGTATGGATGGGTTGTAAATCGCGAGACGAATCTAATGAGCCTACTTAATTTATAGTCCGAATTACTTCGAGATCTCGTTTTTAGTTTCTAATCATTAGAGGTTTGTGTAAATCCATGATTCGCAACAGTGATGCTACAGTAATCATCTATTAATTATGGATTAATCATGGATTAATTAGGCTCATTAGATTCGTCTCGCGATTTACAATCCATCCATGCAAAAAAATTTGTAAGTAGACTTATTTAATACTCCAAATTAGCAATATTCTCTTTCAAAATTTTTTGCCAAAATGATCTAAACACACCCTGAAGCTATAAAATGAGGTCCATCGGCACTGAATCCGCATATACTCAATGAGTAAATGGAAACACTAAAGAGAACAAACACTAGAACACTACAACAGAGATGGAAAACAAAACCCCTGCCCTTGCTATATATATTTGGCTAGATAACCTGTACCTTTATTCTTGCTTTTTTTGGGCATAGCTACTCTTACCAAATTTGCCCAAACCCAATGTATCATCATCATTAGGTCAGCATGGCAAACGGTGAAAAGGTGGCATACCATTTATAGAAAACACACACATAACATTCACACAGCAAATACAGCATAGCATCGAGCCCAGAGGCAATACAAAAGCTCCCTGCAGCTAGTACCACAGCCACTGTACACTTGGCAAAGGCTAAGGATGGAATCGGATCGGATACGCATGGAATCGGATTTGGATAGCACTTTTTACCGCATTTTAACTCGGATACGGATACGGATTCGGATGTTGTCGGATACTATGCAAAACTGATGTCTCGAATTCGGATGCGGATTCGGATATTTACTTGATTTGGAACATAGTTATATTTGATTGTTTTATTCATTATAAACATATTTCGAAGGTATCGCTAAGTCATTATACAATAAGAATTAAAGTATGTAACCGTTGTAGTTAAGAAAAAGACATCTCATCAAAACATATTTATCCATAAATATTTAAATAGTTAATAATATAAAGATATAAAATGCAAATGAATAAATATTTTAATGGAAATATCAATAGTTATAAAGAATAAATGGAATAAAGTATATTTATAATTTTATCAATAAGCGGATAAACCAAAGTAAATTAAAATCAATATGACTATCCATATCAAAATATAGTTAATTAAATTGAAATTAATTAAACTTAATCTTTATATGTCATTAGTAATATTAAACCTAGTAGCATATGTCATTTCACTCTTAAATAGTTCCACTAAATACATTATTATTAGTATATCACTAATCATTTGTTATATATATAATTTTTAATAGTAATCTATGTGCTCATTCTTATTCGAATACGGATGTTGCGAATATTGTCGAATACGGATGTGGAATCGGATAGAGAAAAATGAGAAAAAACGAATTCGGATATGTCCACTTTAAAACCACATTACAATCGGATACGAATACAGATATCCATATTAGGTGCGGATACAAATATGCAAAAAATTCGGATAACCATTTCCACCTTCCCACCCTTACCAAAGTCGCAAAGCTGGCATCGGCAGCAACACAAAGCATGCATATAACAGAGCAGTCCGTAGTACAACAGAGCACACACCTGTCTATGTATCCAACCCCACCCACCTACCTAGCTCTCCTGGTCCAGCAATCAGTAGTGCACTGGCCTCCATTGATCTCCAGGAGCAGGGAGGCCCGCCGCTGGCACTTGGCAGGCAGGGGCATGGCGCGACAGGTGTGGTGCGCCCGGTGCCTATCGCCTAGATCAGATGCGGAAGGGGTCCAGGCGGTTGTCGCCGAGGCGCGAGCGGTAGGCAGCCTTCTTGTAGTCGCCCCATGTGAAGTCCCTGTACAGGCCCTGCTCGCCGCGCCCCAGCAGCTCCGGCAGCGGCGCGATCCGCTGCGCCGGCGCCGGCCCCGCGAAGTAGATCATGGACACCCGCGGCTTCAGGCTGTTGGCCACCACCCGGTGCCGCACACTTTTCAGCCTCCCATTCGTCAGGACCTGGCAGCGCACGTACGTCGTACGACACATCCATCATCCCAATCTATCATGGGTGCGTGTCTGTGCATGTGGGTATGCTGCTATGCGCGGCGGGCTGGCGTACCTCCAGGGAGTCGCCGACGATGACGAAGAAGGCGTCGCGGTCGGGCGGCACGGGCACCCACCGCCCGTCGCGGAGGGCGAGCTGCAGCCCGGCGGTGCCGTTGGAGCGGAGCACGGACACCAGCTGCGGGTCCGTGTGCTCGCCGAAGCCCGTCACGGCGCACGAGTCCAGGAGGCGCTGCAGCAGCGGGCACGGCGGGTAGTGGTTCACCCGGAGCACCCGGTCGCTCGCCGCACCCGCCACCATCCTGCTCAGCGCGTCCCGCGGCGCCACGCCGAGCCCCTCCGCCACCGCCTCCAGCACCGACGCCGCCACCCCGCGCACGGCGCCCACGTACTCGTTCACCGCGTCCCTGCTCGCACGCACGCATCGTGAACCCAGAACTCGTTACTACCGTAGAACGGCAATGGCGGCGCTGGCTGATGATGAATTCCAAGTTCCAACACCAGATTGTTAATTTGCTAATTACCGCAGCGAGGGCGACGGCACAGGGGAGGCGACGGAGCCCTGGTCGACGGCGAGGAGGAGGTACTCGAGCCACCCCATGTCGCCATTGCGTCCGATGCGCTTGCACCCGTACCCCAGCGGGTCGGCGGGGCCGGACGCGTCCTTCTCCGCCTGCGGCCTGGCGAAGAACGCGACGGCCTCGGCCTCCAGCCTGTCCGCGACGCCCGCCGGCACGCCGTGGTTGACCACCTTGAAGAACCCGAACCGCTCGCACGCGTCCACGACGGCCAGCGCCGCGCCGGGGCCCGAGAAGTCGACGGCCGGCACGCCGGGGAAGGCGGGGCCGCCCCCGCCCCCGGTCTCCGGCGACCTCACCAGCGAGATTTGGTCGAGCGCCGGCGGCTTCACGAGGACGACCATGGTTGGTGGATTGGTGGTGCCGCCAAGAAACAGAGCACCACCGAACGATCACTGCTGGTCAGATCGAGCTCGAGTAGTGCATGTGGAGGGGAGGTGAAGTGCTTCTGTTCGTGCCTCGTATATATAGGGGAGCGCCGCGGCGGCGGGGCCCGGAGCCAAGCGGCGATACGAAACGAGCGGGGATGGAGCGAGCGGCGTCGTCCTCGTACCACTTTTTCGGCTCGGAGTGTTCTGTGGAAGAAGGAGACGTGTCCCGGCGCGATCCGCTGGAGAGGAGGGGCGAGGTGATAAGTGTCGCACCGGCCGGGTGCTGTTCATCTCGGATAATGTTTCTGTTGACGGATTCCTGCCAAGGTAGAGTGGCGCAATGATGAGGATGAGAAGCCCCAACCCCAATTAGTATCCCCGCCATCATGGCAGGGCATTTGAACGAAGCGAGGCAGTGGGTTTGGGCGCTCTAATGATTGGTGTTGCACACGGATCCCTGGAGCATTCTGTTAGGAGGTAGAGATATGGATGGCCAAACGGGCCGCCCGGGCACGGCACGACCCGAGTACGACCGGCACTGGCACGGGGAGGCACGGCACACCGGGGCACGGCGGCGCCGCCGTGCCATGCCGCGTAGTGCCGCCGTGCCAGCATCCCGGCTCGGGCACGGCCCTACGAGGGCGCCGGCGTGCTGGGCTGTGCCCCTGGGCACGGCAGCACGACAGGCCCGAGTGGCGGCGGCCACGGCGAGGCCCGGTGGGGAAGGCCGGCGCAGCTGCGCAGGCGACGGGTGGGGGCGACGGCGGCCCTTGGCGGCGGCGGCGAGGTGGTCGAGGACGAGCTGCGGCTAGGCGGCGACGCGACGCGGAAGAGGCAGGGGACGCCGCCGCCGAGGTCGCACGCCGGCTGCGCCCCGGCCCTCGTGGTGGCGACCGCAGCCAAGCCGAGGAGGCCAAGCAGAACAGCAGCGCGAGGCTGCGGAGGGGCGACGGTGGCATCCGGGGGCGCGGCGGTGGACCAGCAGCGGCGGCAGCCGGGGCAGCAGCGGCCGGGAGAGCGGCGCGCGCGCAAGGGAGTCAGGGAGAGGAAGGAGTGGAGAGAGGGGAAGGAGTGAGTAAGTTAGGGTTTCTGATTTCAGATGGGCTTTGCTTTTTGGGCTGTTAAACGGGCTACATCGTGCCGGCCCATTAACCGGGCCGTGCCCGTGCTTGTGCCGCGGGCCGGTTCTGCGGCCCAGGCACGGCCCGGGTCCAGGCACGGGCACGGCATTGGCCCGCATGGCCACGGGCCGGGCCGTGCTCAGGCCGTGCTAGTGCTGGCTTAGCAAGTCTGGCCCATGTGGCCAACTATAGGTAGAGAGTGACTGTGCGCTTGATCCAGCATCCAACGACGATGTGGAGCTTCTGAATGCTTAGCATCTCTTTCTATTCTCTTTTGGAGCATTGCTTATTTAAATATATTTGTTATATTATATATTTCAGTGTAGATGTTAGTTTATGTATGCTGTAAAAGTTAAACAACATATGACCAACGTATTATCTCAAGCCCTACACTCTAGCGAGCGTGTCGCTACACTCCCCCCTTCCATCATTATATTGTACCAAAGCGCCTCCACTTTACATCGATGTTGTGGAGGGCCAGTGGAGCTTATGAGAAACCATCGCTCAAGCTACAAATGATTTAAGGAAAAGTTCAATTTACACCCTTAAATTATTGCAAAAGTCAGATTTTCAATCTTAAACTATAAAACCAGATAAATAGCCCATCCAACTATCGAAACCGGACAAATTTAGCTCTTTTGATGATTTTGAAGGTGGTTTTCAATTTTAGGAAAATTAAAAATATTCAAACTAAACAATTCATAATTAATTCATTTTAAATAAAAAATACGAAATGGGTATCCAATTTTTTCTAAAAAAGTAACCTATCTATTGGCATTGTACTTGTCATTTATTCAAATCCATTTTTTTATATTCATAGTATTTGGTTGCTTGTAGTTATGCCTATTATTTTTGAATAAATAAGATTCAAATAGAACAATAATAGATACACTACGTATTTTTTTTGAAACTAGTATCATATTTTTCCATTTTAAAATGATTTAGTTTTGATTTTATAGATTTCAATAGAGTTTTTTAATTTTTCTTAAAACTCAAAGCCACCTTCGAAACCACCCTAAGTGCCAAATTTATCCGGTTTCGATAGTTGCATGGTCTATTGTCGCTGCTGAGAATGGGCGACTACTAAACTACTTGATTGCTCGTTTGTTGTGCGCTTAATCGAATATGGTCTAGCACGCAAGGACTCGAGGATTTAGACTAGTTCGGGCCGAAAATGCCCTACGTCCAGAATGGAGGGTAGTATTCTTACTCTATTGCTCTCGAGCCCGAGTGCTCAAGGTACAGAGGGGACTTACAAGCTGTTTCAGGCAGTGTCGAACCTCTAGGAGTCCAACCCTTTCCTACTGTGGCGGAACCACCCAAAACAAATGGGTCCGGGTGCTCAGATCATTGTTGCTAGGCAACGCTGACCCAAAAATGGCACTCACTGGTAGTTCCTCGAGTAAAATCTCGATTAAAGCCACGCTTTCCAGGATCAAACAGACAACACCACACGAAGGTAAGCCCAGAGATTACAACACAGATCATTTCATACATCTCAGAGTTGCAGCGGAAATTTAATTATTACAAAATGGTTCTAAAAATAAGACAAGTACTACAGAGGTCTTATCTACAACAGTTCATCAGAGTATCATTATTTGCAGCGGAAGGATGAAAATAGCTAACGTCATAATGATGTCACGATGAAGCCCGTACGAGACATCAATCAGTAGAGTTAGTGTTGGCCGGGAAAACAACCCACTCCACAGACCAACCCGAAGGTAAAGCAAGGCTTACCCGTCTCCGGATATACCTTAGTCCGATAACTAGACATGCAAGGCTTTTTGGTTTATGGGATTTGTTTTGCCAAAAACGCCACTAGACATGCAGAAGTGTTAAGCACTCTCATTATCCGTGAGCGGCGAAACGATTCGAATCGAGTTTATTAACCTTGAAAGGCAAACCTAACACACACGCCCGGGGCACCGATGGGTCACCCCAAGCAACCTTAATTTCTCCTTTCTTCCCGGGTCGTGGATCAGGGCCACCCCCTCAAGTACATGGCCCCACGGACTATGGACGGCGTCGGGTCGTGCCAGCACGTGCACTTGCCAGGGAACAAATTCAAGTGGGTGGGAAAAAGTCCACTTGCCGGTCCAATCAGGTACCGAGCTTACCGATTACCATATTCTCGGCATGTGGCTAGTACGTTCAAACCCTTAACAACCACTACCACTCACTACGGCCTTAGTACATTATTCCTACACGGACAGGGTCCCATGATCCCGCCGTAAACCTTATGATTGCAGTATGTGGTAAAACAATCAGATCCTATAATCTCGCGAGTAGCAGGATACCACTCGACTTCTACCGTACCTAGTTAGCGGGGCAACTAGTCGAGAAAAAGAACCGGGTAACAATACATAGGTACGTAGGGATCATACATCTAAGATTTTCGATCAACGCCTAGAAAATGTAAATGCGCAAATAAAATTATTACAACACATATGAATAGTTAGATGAATAATAACGCTGAAAATAATGGGTTATGCACCGGGGCTTGCCTTCCTGAGCAAAGTTAGCCTTGGGCTCTTCCGAACATTGGTCCGGGTCTTGATTCACTTCAATTAAATTCAAGTCAGTTAGATTCAGCCGAGATTCCGCGGGCTCATTCTCGTTAGTAAGCACCAACTTAGAAAGACCGTCGGATAGATAAACAAAATCTATATGAATGCAAAAGTGCTCTTTGTTACAAAAATGTTTGTTACAGAAATGTTTGTTACAAAAATGATATCAATCACATTTTTTTCTTCAAGATAAAGTTGCAGTTCAACAAATGTGTTCTTTAAGTGATGACTTGTTTAACTTAATTTACTGGGCAGTCATTTATAGAGTAGTTCTTATCTTCACTTTACTTCATAAAATGAAATGGGTGGCAGTTTTTATTTTCTACTTATTATGCATAAGGATATTTGACAATTTCATTCCATAAGCAAAAAACAGGTTATGGTTCTATAAATTTTACACAAGGTTGTAGTTCTATGCATGCACCAGTAGTTAAAATTTCAGCTACAAACAGCAAAGCATTTAGGCATGAAAAATCATTTAAACAGAGCAAGTGCATAACAAGATAAATTCATACAGAATGATTTAAAGCATTTATGGAGTTAAATTTTTTACAGGAGACTGTATATATGTTGTACTCTACTGTAATTTTTCTAGATTTTAATCATGCAGATATCAGGAGCAATAATTATGACAACATAAACATATGTAGAGCAAGATTAATTTCTACAGGAAAGTACAAAATGTTTCTGTTTCTCAAAATTTGAAAAATGATTCTAAAAAATATATTTAATCCACTGTATTTGTTTCATAATTTTATTAAGTATGAATCAGGAGAAATAATTTTGACAATATTAAATCAGCTATAAAAAGATTAAAATGTACAATGAGTTTTGGTGTGTTTCTGGGTCTCAAATTTTTACTAGTGTCTACTATTTAAATGATTAAGCTACATTAAAAGCTTCAGTATTTAAAACCATTTACAACTACAGTAATACATTTACTTATTTAAAAACATGCATAAATATTCCAGCTAGTTTCTGTTAAGTAATCATGTTCAAACTTTTTGTACAGCATTTAACATCTATAAGATGATTCTAGGAAACTTTCAACTATAAACATGTAGTATAAAGACCAGAGCAAAACTGACAAACTAAGCCAGGTATTATCAAGAGTAAATAATATCTCTGGTTCTACTCAACATTTGACCCTCAAGCTTGGCATACAGGTTCATCTACTCAAAACTAATTAATGGTACAAATTTCAAATTTTTCTAAGTACTAGAACTATTTATCATGAGATAGCACTATTACACATGGATTAAATCAAAACCATATCTAGAGATATGTGATGGCTTTCAAACTTTTACTGCATTGTTATTTTAGGATCTTAAGTGCACAGAAAACATTTCATACACAGAACTGAACTAGAACATCCAGAACAAAAATGCAAACTATCATGCTTGATCCAACAAAGAGTAGGGTTTCATCTAGTTACAAGTCTTATCTGGTGCTCAAATTTTTACATCAAGCTAAGAATGGCATGGAGTAGCTACCTACCAAAAATCACACAAAGATACTGAGCAGAACTCCTAGAACAATTAAAGTCCCTTTAATCTAATCTTTTTCCTAGATTAAAATGTAAGCAAAAACTGAGTATGTGCATGTAATAAAAGTTGTAGAGTTTGTCACAAGGATTCCATAAAAGTTGGATTTCTATTTTTATGATTTTTCTACGAATTTCTACGCATTTTCAAATTTTGCTGCTTTGAGTTCAAGCGTATTTTACAGATTACTCCCTGGAGGTTTTGGTTCTTCTCAAACGAGGTCCCTGGCTGGGATTCAGAGTAGGGGAGGGAAGGGCGCGCCGATTTCCGGTGAGCTCACTCACTGTCGGCGTGGGCTAGGTGGGGGAGGGGCACAAGGGGGTTGAGGCAAACCTAGGAAGCCACTCGGTGGGGCGCGGGCCGGTCGGAGGCGGCCTCTCCACGCGGAGCAGGAATGGCGGCGATGGTGAGCGGCGGCGGCGGTGCTCCGGTGGGCGAGCAGGGACAGAACTGGGCTGAGGAGCTTTGTTGGGAGGTGGGGAAACTCGCTGGGTAGTCGATTTGGGAGGAGGGAGGCCCGAGTTAGGAGCTCCACTGCGAGCTAGGGGAGACGGCGGCCATGGGGTCCGGCGACCGTCCTGGGCGATTCCGGCGGGCCAGGGCGGAGGGGGATGGGTCGGGGAGGTGCAGTATGGGGTCGAGGAGGCCGTGGGCAGCTTGTATTGTAGAATGTGGGGGCGGAGGGGGTGGTACCACGGTGAGCTGAGCTCGCCGGAGTTGGGAATGGCGGGGGCGTGCTGTCCGCGCATGCAGGAGGAGCCCTACCCCTTTTATAGGCGCAGGCAGAGGGAGGAGAGCGAACTGGGGAGAGCGAGCTGGGGGAGGGCGACCGGGATGGCGTGGGCGCGTGGCCAGGGAACGGCGACGGCCGTCGCCGTCGTGGCGAGCAGGGAAGCATAGAGGGTGCGTGGCGTCTGCTCGAGGTGCTAGGGAGGAATGGTTTTGGCCGAAACCGTGGGCGAGCGGGGTGGTTTGGCCGGGGGCGTGACGCGTGGCCGGCTAGGTGGCCAGCGCCGGCGTACAGACGCCACCCGTAGGCATGGTGCAGGGAGGCGAGAGGTAGGAGATGGAGTGGAGGGTAATTTCGTAATTAACTCGAAGTTCAAGATTCAAATCTGTAAACTCAATTTTTCACCTTCTTCTTGGCCTCAAATGAAAAACTTTTGAATACCATTTTTGTTCATTTTTTCGAGATCTACAACTTTTGTTTTAGACACTTTTTCATTTGAGCAATGATTTATGAGTTATTTTAATAAATTCAAAAGCTCCTTAAAAGGATTGATTTTATTTATTTATTTGGGTTGATTTTGGACCACTACCTTTTAAGCACATGTTACTAAATGTACTAGATTTTTGTGTACAACATTCTTGTGAGATGATTTGGACAAGAAATGTGGTTAGAACCTTCTTTATTTGCTCTCACAAATTATTTGGCTTTGCGATTTTTGTAATCGTGAAGCCGCTGGACTCGGTTCGATGACCCCTGGTCGGGGCGTCCCATCCACCTGTTCGCATCCCCAGCTTTTGGCGGGTGCCAGTGCTGGCGTGACGGTGGCGCGCCGGTTTTAATGGCCGGCTGGGGCGCTGGTACCGCGGAATCTCGAGGCCTGCAGACGCGTCTCATCACCGTGCCGTGGGCGCTTCAGCTTCTCCCCTGCCGGGGGTCGCCTAGCATTGGTGAGTCGCACGGTGGCAGTTCCCCCGTGTGGTGTGACGGTCACTCAGCGCGCTGGGCTCGGTCTCTTCGCAATGAAGAGAGGCGCGCGGCTCGGTGAGGACTTTTGGTGCGCCCCGTTTGACTGGCCCGTTGGGTGCCGCGTCCGTTCATGCCCATGTTTGCCTATAAATAGGGGTGTCGTGGACACTTGGTTCCACACAAGAAACATATCATGTAGATCTTTCTAGTAGTTTTCTTCCTCACACCCCATACCCGCCCTCCAAATGAGAACGGGCATGTCTTATGGCTCTGGTGCTAGAAGAATGCTTGCGAGCGGCGGAGGATTTTCCTCAGGCATGAAAACATCAACGTGTTCATCCCGCCTACCGCTGACCGGCATCGAGGAGTTCGAGGGCTTCCTGCCGGAGTTTGGCAGGATAGGCCACTGGTCTGCCGGCTCCCTCGCCAATCGGTGTGGGTGGCTTCCGGCCTCGCTGGTGGCCTCCTTGGACTCTCCTCGGCGTCGGCCCGGCGACCTGGTGGTGGTGGACCTATCCTGCCACGGGGGTTGCCCTTACCCACCCCACTTGCTGGTGCCGCTCCCCCGAGACTTCGGGTGGGTGCATCACCGCCGTCGGCGCGGAGCTGCGGACCCGCTGCCTCATCTTCCAACCCCATTTGGATGGCAGCACAGCTTGGTACTGTGCTTCGTGGCAGCGGGGGACGGTCATGGGCTCCTCTCTCTTTTGGCAGGGTGGTCTTGTATCTAGGATGGGTCTCCGCGCCTCCGCTCGGAGGCTAGCGGTTTTCTGAGTGGCGACTGGAAGGCGAAGTGGTCGGGGCAAGGAGATCATGGCCTGTCTTCCAGTGCTTGAGGAAGATAACCAGAAGTGGCACCAGCGAGGAGTTCGGGCTAACATCAGCTCCGAAGACTCTTCCTCGACGACGTCGTCTGCCTCTACCTCTGCCGGGGGTCTCTCGGTGCGGCTGATGCTAGAAGAAGGCTTGCGAGGTGCTACAAGAAGTCTTGCGATGTTCTTTGTCCATGTCTTGCAGCTTGCCGTGTAGCAGCCGTTGCCTTAGCCCCCTTTTGTTGCTCCCTTTGTGGGAGTAAATAGATTTGATCCATTGTATCCACTGTCTTCAACAGCTAGCTTTTGTTTGTTGTAATGGCCTCCGGCCATTTGTCTTAAGAAGACGAATAATGAAATGAAGCTGCCTGGGGGCGTTGTTGTTTGCTTATTCTGCCGCACTATCTTTTCGTTTTCGTGCCTCAATGATGAATGAACTCCACTGTGATCCGTGGTGATCGGAGGAGGTGAACCCTGCCACTTGACCTAGATGACCCCGAATGGCGGGTTCGGTGAGCTCGATAATGGGTACGCCCATTTAAGGACAATCCGAGTGAAGTCCGACCCCGTCAAGGATGACAGGATCAACGGAGCTCCATTGGGAGCACTCCACTGCTCAACGTCCCACATCCCAGTCAGATGCCCGTGTCATCCGCCGGCTCAGGGGGCCTAGATGGTCTCTCCCCTGGAGGGGATTCCGTGGGATGCTAGAGGCCGGATCGGACAAGAAAATTTGAGACAACCTGTTCGCTGCCAGGGCAGGTCGGGCTTGGGCCGCTTGGTGCTCGTCTCGGTTTTTCTTCCCTGGCTCTTTTAGTCAAGGTGGGGTGGAGCCCTTAGCGGACTGGCCTTCGAACCTTGAAATCGAATCGTGCGGTTAAGATTCATTTGAGGCTTCGAAACAGTTCGTCGCCTTCCCTGCAATTGGAAATGAATGGACGATGAGGGGTTTAATTAAAATTGTGGAGTACGCACCCGTAAGCTGATGCGTCACGCCAGTTGCCGCAGAGAGGTCCGCATGTTTCGGCTCGCGTCTCGAGGCATCGCTTCACTCGGGAACCGCTGCAGAGTGATAATGTAGGCCTATTTAAGCCCCTTCTTCCTGTCGCCTCGTCTCCACCGACGCCGCTGCCTGCCGGTTTACAGAAGGACAAAAAGAAGGAGAGGGCAAGGCGCGAGAGGAGAAAGGGAAGGGAGGAGTGCTAACCACCTTCATTGCCGTCGTGTTTTCTCTGATTGCCGACGGTAAGCATCCTCGCGATGAGAAGTCTAGCGCCCCGCCGCGCGGCCTGCCACAGGTGTGTCGCGAGTTCTTCCGTGGGAGGTATTTTTCGATGCCATTTTCCTTCATCTGCTTCCGCATTTGGTCTTGTCATGTTCTTGATGATTCCTGCGTGATGGTTGCGGTAGGGTAGCATCGTTGGGTGCTGGTGAGTGGATTGCGGGGAAAGGTGGCGTTGGGCCATCGGGTGCCGCCGTCGCTTCTGGCTCCTCTTCGTCCGGCGAGACCCCGACGCAGAATGGTGCCAGGGCATCCGCCGCTGCTGCTGGCGGCTCTGCTTCGTCTTTCGTCGCGCCCCCGGCGCAGGTCGTCGCGGCGCCGTCGGTCACTGCTGCTGTCGTGCCGGGTTCGCCCGTGGCGTCCGCCACGTCCTCGGAGTCCGGCCCTTCGGAGGTCCATCCGGACAAACTGGTCCTGCAGCGGGAGTGCGACTTGGCGCGTGGCCGCTTTTCGTCCACCTCGGTCGAGATCGATCGTCTGCGGAAGAGCCTGCGGGTGGTCGAGGTGACCCGCGGCACCGTCGAGGAGGAGGCGCATTCGGCGAGTGATGCTACCATGGACGCCCTAGCCCGTGCCTTCCGTAGACGTCCAAGCCCGTGCCTTTGGTAAGTTCTGTTCTTGGTCATGTTTCCAATCCCCTGTTTTCCCAACATTTCACAATTTTTATTCGTAGTGCTGGAGGAGGAGTTGGACACCGTTCGCTATGAGGTGACGGACTTCCAGCGTCGTCTTGGCGAGGTGGAGGACCAGCGCGAGGCCCTGGAGGATGGCGCGCTCGGTGGTGGAGCCGTGGGCGCCTATGCGGGTCGATCAGCTCCACGCCCTCCCCGACATCATCCGCTCTGCGGTGAGGCTGGGGATCCATCGTGGTGCCGCCGCCGTGTTGGCCTCCGTCAAGCTTCATACCGCGATGCACCTCGGAGGGGTGGACCCCGGTTCCCGGCGACCTTCAGCGCGGTGGTCCGTCGGACGACCATGCTGAACTTCGCCGAGTTCAGGAGGGTTGTTGCGGCGGAGACGGACGTCGATGACCTCCTGCAGTGTGGCACGGATCCGGACCTGGACGGTCTGTAGTGGTCCGGCGGGACGGAGGTGGAGCATGGGGCCGGCCGACGGCCATCTTTTTATTTTGTTTAAATATGAAATGTTGTAAGTGCTGGGCCCCATGCCGTTTGTACGGCTTGGGTGAACAATTGGGGTGTTCGCCGTGTGTGAAGCATCCTGCTTATGTTTTATGTTTCGTTTGCTTTTTCTGCTCTTGCCCCATTTTCTGCCCTGCGCGAGTTTATTTTTCCAAACAAGTTCCACTGTTCGCTTTTCGGCTTGCTCATGAAAATTTTTGCCCTCTGCATTCCTTTCTTTCGAAACAGCATGCTGATAGTAGGCTGCGACATGTAGCCGAGAGCTGACCCAGAGGCGTCAGTCACTAGTTACCGTAGACCGTTACGCGGATTCGATCGATCGGGTAGTTCGGGAAAAACATTTGAGTGGGATGGAAAGCGCGAGGCAGTAGAAAAATGCGTGTGTCGTGTGACAAGAGAGACGGTGCGTGTGCGCAACATAGTCCGTCACAGTGAGGCCCCTGAACGCCTTGGCCTGAGAGTGCTCATGTCTAGGGGCTATAGAGGCGAAAAAACAGCAAAAAGTGGGATGGTCGAAGACCATGGTCTGGCCCCCGAGTGCTCCGAGCCAAGTGTGATTGGGTCGGAGTGCTGGAAACCAGAAGGCATGTTTGTTACGAAAAGATAAAATGCAGGTGTCGGGCCCCCGAGCGCGTCCGAACCGGAGTGACCGGGTCGGGGCGCCGAAAGAGGCCGGTGTGCTGTGTGGGGAGAAAAAATCGACAGGTGTCGGGGCCCCGAGCGCTCCGAGCTGGAAGTGGCCAGGTCAGGGTGTTGGAGTGAGCCGTTATGCTCTTACGGGATGAAACGGCGCAACTGCTCTATGTTCCAAGTGTTGGTCAGAGTGTTACCGTTGGAGTCTTTTAGCCTGTAGGTGCCTAGGCGTATGACCTCTGCGATGCTGTAGCGTCCTTCCCATGGCGGCGAGAGCTTGTGCTTGTCCTTCATCGACATGACTCGTTGCAAGACCAGATCTCCGACCTGCAGCATCCTTTCTCGTATCCTCCTCTCATGGTACATGCGCAAAGTTTGTTGGTAATGGGCCGATCGGTGTAGTATGGCTAACCGTGCTTCCTCTAGAAGTTCCATGGCGTCCATTTGGGCTTCAGCTGCCATGTCTGAGTCAAACACTTTGACTCTTGGCGCGCCGTAGTCCAGGTCGGAGGGGAGCATGGCCTCGGAACCGTATGTCAAGAAGAAGAGGGTTAGCCCCATCGAACGGTTAGGCGTGGTTCACCTATCGGCTCGCGGATTTTTTGAACATGTCAAAAATTCGTGGTTTGAGTCCTTGGAGGATTAAATCATTGGCTCTCTCTACTTGCCCGTTTGTGCGTGGGTGTCTGACCGATGCCCAATCGATCCGAATCCCGTATCCTTCTGCGAAATCTTGGAAGAAGTGGCCTGTGAAGTTGGTTCCGTTGTCGGTGATGATGGAGTTGGGCACGCCGAACCTGTAGACGATGTCCAAAAAGAACTTGACTGCTTCCTTGGAATCAATCGTAGTGATCGGTTTTGCCTCTATCCACTTGGTGAACTTGTCGATTGCGACAAGTAGGAGGGTAAACCCTCCCGGTGCCTTTCGCAATGGTCCGACCATGTCTAGGCCCCACACGGCGAATGGCCATGTTATGGGAATGGTCTGAAGGGCTTGGGCTGGTAGGTGGGTTTGTTTTCCGTAGAACTAGCAACCCTTGCATGCGCGGACGATTTCTTCCGCGTTGCGTAGAGCCGTTGGCCAGTAGAAACCCTGTCGGAAGGCTTTTCTGACCAGGGAGCGTGGTGCAGCATGGTGTCCGCAGATCCCGGTGTGTATCTCAAGCAGAAGTTCCTAGTCCAGGGCAATGGGGATGCATTTCATGAGAATGCCAGTTTCTGAGGGACTGCGTTTGTAGAGTTAGCCGTCGATTACAGCGAATGTTTTGGCTCGTCGGGCGACCCGACGGGCTGCGTTTTGTTCCTTAGGGAGGACTTCGTGGAGGAGGTAAGCTAGTATATCGGCTCTCCAGTCCGTGTTGTCTGCTTGGCCTTGGTCGGGCTGACCGGTGGCCAGGCATTGTGGGCCCCCGGGTGTGCGGTCGGGGGCAGGGTCGGTGGGAGCGTGCTCTACTTTTTCCGCGCGCTCTGTTTCCTCTACTTGGGTTTTGTCCGCGACCAGTAGCTTCTCTTGCACTGATGGCGTGTTCACATCATTGACGAAAACACCACTGGGCACCAGTTTTCGTTCGGCGGCCATCTTTGCGAGAGCATCCGCATTGGGATTTTGTTTTCGCGGGATGTGGTGGAGCTCCAGACCCCGGAACTTCCCTTCTAGCTTGCGTACTTCCTGGCAGTACGCGTCTATGATGGGACTCTCGCAGTTTGAGTTCTTTATGACCTGGTCGACTACCTGCTTCGAATCGCTGTAGACGTAGAGGCGAGTTGCCCCAATGTCGATGGCTATACGAAGGCCATTGATTAGTGCCTCGTATTCGACGACATTGTTTGACGCAGGGAAATGGAGGCGGACTGTGTACTGGAACTTGCCTCCCTCTAGGGAGATCAAGATGACTCCAGCCCCCGCGCCAGGTCCCATGACCGACCCATCGAAGTAGAGGGTCCAGTACTCATGGGAGATTTCTTGGGTCGGGGCACGGACTTCCGTCCACTCGGCTATGAAGTCGGCAAGAGCCTGAGACTTTATCGCCGTGCGTGGCACGAACTTGACGTCATAGCCCATCAGCTCGATCGCACACTTGGAGATCCGTCCCACAGCGCCGCGGTTGCGGACCACTTCGCCGAGTGGGAATGAGGTGACGACCGACACCTCTTGCTCGGTGAAGTAGTGTTGCAGCTTCTTGGTCGCCATGACGACGGCGTAAAGGAGTTTTTGTGTTTGCGGGTACCGCAACTTGGTGTCGGTCAATACCTCGCTGACAAAGTACACGGGTCGTTGGACCTTAAGGGCGTGTCCCGTCTCCTCCCTTTCAACCACCAAAGCGGCGCTGACCACATGGTTCGTGGCCGCCAGGTACAGCAAATGGGGTTTGCATGGGTCCAGCGCAACGAGCACCAGAGCAGAGGATAGGAGGGTCTTGAGGCGGTCGAGGGCGGCCTCTGCCTCCTCTGTCCAGACAAAGGTGTTGGATTTCTTGAGGAGTTTGTACAGCGGCAAGCCTCGCTCGCCCAGTCGGGCGATGAACCGACTGAGTGCTGCTAGGCACCCAGTTAACCTCTGAACGTCCTTGATGCCACGTATAGGGTCCATATTGGTTATGGCCGCTATTTTGTCGCGGTTGGCTTCGATGCCACGCTCGGACACTATGTACCCGAGGAGTTTGCCCTTGGGGACTCCGAACGTGCACTTCTCGGGGTTCAACTTGATGTTGAACCTCTTGAGGTTTGCGAACGTGGCGCTTAAGGTAGCGACTAGGTCGTCCACACGCGGCGTCTTGACGATGATGTCATCGACGTAGACCGCGACTATTGCTTGAGGCGGATCCTCTTGGTCAGGGTCGGTCGGCGGATTAATCTGGTCAGAGAAGCAGGCCTGCATGCATCGCTGGTATGTTGCACCCGCGTTCTTAAGCCTGAATGGCATAGAGACGTAGCAGTATGAGCCAAACGGGGTGATGAAGGATGTCGCGAGCTGGTCGGATTCCTTCATCGCTATCTGGTGATAGCCCGAGTAAGCACCTAGAAAAAAAAAGATCTCGCACATGGAAGTGGAATTGATTATATGATCTATTCTAGGCAAGGGAAAAGGGTCTTTGGGGCACGCCTTGTTCAGGCAGGTGTAATCAACACACATCCTCCATTGACCAGTTTTCTTCTTTACAAGGACTGGGTTAGAGAGCCAGTCGGAGTGGTAGACTTCTTTTATGAAGCCAGCGGCTAACAGTTTAGCTATTTCCTCTCCTATGGCCCTACGCCTCTCGTCGTCAAAGCGGCACAGTCGTTGCTGGACGGGCTTGGATCCCAGCAAAATGCGGAGCTCGTGCTCGGCGACCTCACTTGGGATGCCCGGCATGTCGGACGGCTTCCAGGCAAAAGTGTCCTTGTTGGCGCGGAGGAAGTTGACGAGCGCGAGTTCCTATTTGGCTGACAGCTGGGAGCCAACCCGCACCGTCTTGGATGGGTCGGTGTTGTCGACCACGACCGACTTTGTCTCTTCGGTCGAGACGAAAGTCGGTGCCTGACTTGGCTTGCCAGGGTCGGGGTAACACTCGGCGGTGGTGGCGCGAAGCTGGCCGAGCTCCGCCGAGTTCGCGGCAGTGGTTGCGAGGTCGAAGTGCTCACGACTGCTGGCGTAGGCCTGCTCGAAGGAGCCACTCACGGTGATGACTCCGTTCGGACCTGGCAGCTTGAGCTTGAGGTAGGTGTAGTTGGGCACTGCCATGAACTTGGCGTATGCGGGGCGCCCGAGGATAGCGTGGTATGCCCCCTTCCAATCTACCACCTCGAACGTGAGTGTCTCGGTGCGGTAGTTGGTCCTGCTACCGAACATCACCGGCAGGTCGAGGTTTCCGACCGGGTTTGCCTTCATACCCGGCAGGATGCCATAGAAGGGGTAGAGAGAGGCCCGCAAGTAGGCTCGCGAGATCCCCATGGCCTCCAGGGTGTCGATGTACATGATGTTGAGGCTGTTGCTCTCGTCCATCAACACCTTGGACAGATGCATGTTGCTGATGACGGGATCGACGACAAGCGGGTAGCTCCCCGGTCGAGGGATGCTGGCCGGGTGGTCGTCTTGGTCGAAGATGATGGGCTTAGACGCCCACTTTAGCTTCCTAGGGACGGTGCTTGCGGTGGAGCAGACCTCATGAAGTCGCACCTTCTTCTGGCGCTTGGAGCAATCATCCTCCAGACCATTGATAATGTCGAGGCACCGATCCACGTTAGGGAGCGATCCCTCCACCGACTTCTCCTTGTCCTGGTTGGCGGCGGGCTGCTTGTCGCAGCCGTCGTCGTCGGACTTGGCGGTCCTGCGGAGAAGGCGCTTCATCATGTCATAGTCCTTGAACTTGTGACCTACCAAGTAGCCGTGGTTGGGGAACGGCTTCTCCAAGAGCTGGTCGAAGTGACTGTTCTTGGGGGGGCGCTTGTCTTGGCGTTCGGCCACCGCGACTTCGCCGGCGGCAGATGGCCGGCGATTCTTTTTGTTCTTCCTCCCCTCGCGGCCCGTAGAGGACCCGTCGGGGACGTCTAGTTTTGCCTTTGTAGCGGGCCGATCCCGAACAAAGACGCCTCCCACTGCCTCCTCGCCGGAGGTGTGGTTGGTGGCGATGTCCAGAAGCTCATGAGTGGTACGCGGCTTCTGGCACCCCAGCTTGTGAACCAAGGACTTGCAGCTCGTTCCGCTGAGGAATGCGCCAATGACGTCGGTATCGACGACGTCGGTGAGTGAGTTGCATTGCTTGGAAAAGCGCCGGATGTAGTCCCGCAGGGACTCGCCGGGCTTCTGCTTGCAATTTTTGAGGTCGTAAGAGTTGCCTGGTCGAACGTACGTGCCCTCGAAGTTTCCTACGAAAACTCTTCGGAGGTCCGCCCAGCTTCTGATGGTATCGGCGGGCAAGAACTCCAGCCAGGCACGGACGTTCTCTCCCAAGCAGATAGGGAGGTACTGGATGACGAACTGGTCGTCGTTTGCTCCCCCGGCTCGGCATGCGAGGTGGTAGTCTTCCAGCCATACACCGGGGTTCGTCTCCTCGGTATACTTCACAATGTTCACTGGTGGCCGGAAACGTTGGGGGAAGGGCGCCTTGCGGATCGTCTTGGTGAAGGCGCACGGCCCCGGAGGGTTCGGGCTTGGACTTCGGTCATGGTCGACGTTGGGGTCGCAGGGGCGTCCCCCTCACCGGAGCGATGGGCGCTTCGGGTCTAGCGCCTATGCTCGTGCATCTTCTGCACGGGCGGCCGCACGGTCGACGTCGACGTGATGTCGCGCCTACTGCCGGCCTTGGATGACGCTGTGCGTGTCGTAGTTGGGGCTGATGCGATCGTGGACCGGCGGCCTCGGTGGGAGAGGGGCAGAGGCCGGCTCCGGGACCGGCAAGCCGTCCGTACTGGCTTGCTGCACCTGCGGAGCACACTGCACCTCCGACGGCTCCCGTCCTGGGCGGGCCGCGCCGCCAGTAGGGCACGAGGCAGCGACCTGTCGGCGGTGTAGTGAAGAGCTTGCCGCTTGTTGAACGGCGGCGAGTTCCACCAGGTGTTTAACCTCTGTTGATGCGGAACTCTTGTGGGAATTGCATGCGGGCTTGTAGTGAACGGCAGCTTGTAGTGAAGGTTCCTCTGAGCCGGTTCTTCCGACTCCGGGAGTGTCTGCAGAAGGATCGCTGCTGCGGCGATGTTCTGGCCCGTGCGGAACTCTTGCGGGAATTGCATGCGGGCGTCGTTGATGATGCCGCGGTTGACTGTACGCGCGCTGCCGCGTGGAACAGTTGGGATTTCCCCCTTTTGACCCGGAATGGGCCCGCGGAAGCTGGTCCACCGGTGGGGGCGTGTGCTGTCGCCAAAGACGAAGATCCTCAGTGTTGGCCTGCGCGTTGGCGAACGCCTGCAAGAGGTGATCTGAAGCGGTGTGCGTCTATTGGTACGGCACCACTTCTGGCGACGGGACGCTGGGTGCGCCAGCCATGGCGCACACGCGATGTGGGCAGACGCGCCCTCCCGGTAGTTGTCTCCTGCGCTGGAGGAATCACTCCGGGGATCCTCAAAGCAATGGAGGTCGTGGACGGAGTCGGGATAGCTCCCTGCCATGCCCACGACTTGGGACGCGGACTGGTGCCCGCGCGCGGCCCTGTGCATCTCCCGGGCGTAGGTGCCCACAGAGTTGCTTAAGCCGAACGGTAGCCGCTCAGAAGATGAGCAGGGTGGCGGTAACGGAGGTCTGCCCACGAGCTGCCGAGAGACGTTGGCCAGAGACTAGAGGACCAAGTTAACGTCCTCGGCGGCTAGGTTGGTGGCCATCATGAGCGCGATGCGGCGGAGCACTGCGTGGGTTGGCTGTGACGGCTTGCGCTTCCTGATGCGCCAGCGAATCGATCGCCGGCGCTACAGTTTGTGAAGCTTGGGAGGAGGAGCGGGCTCCTCGTAGGCCGCCGGAGCGGCATCCTCCTCGCGGAGGTGTAGTGCACCGAGATGGTAGATGACGAACTCCAGACTTCCGAACTGGAAGGCCTGGGAAGGCGGGAATGGTGGAGGCACCCATGATCCGTTGCGGGAGATCGCGGAGAACTCCAGGGAGCCGAAGCGGATCGTCTCGCCCTGGCTCGTCGTCGGGGCGGCGAATGGAGTGAACGAAACCATTCGATCGCCGAAGCAGTGAATGTCGTTGTTTACCGCCAAGTCTGCTCAGGGATACCCTTAGCAGTAAGGTTTGTAGGTAGGGATCGACTGCTCTGGAACTCGATGGTGCAAGGAACACAAAGATTTAGATAGGTTTGGGCCGCGAGTTGCGTAATACCCTACGTCCTGTGTGGTTATTTGTATTGCCTTAGGTGTTGATGATGTTTCGAGGGGGTCCCTGCCCACCCTTATATATCCGGGGGGACAGGGTTACATGGAAAATTCTAGCCGAGTACAGTTGGAGACCTACTATAACACAATCGGGTAGTTTCCTTTATACTGCAGCTAGTTCTACGCCTATTCGGGTAGTTACAAGAGAGGTATGGTACACCCATGAGCTATCCCTTACTCTAGAATATTTTATGCCTATAAGCAGTCCCGTTGCCACGGGTCTGACAAGCCCCCGAGCTCTTCGTAGCCGAGTCCTGCAGGCATCGTGTACTTGGCTAGGCGTCTTTGAGTACTTCAAGTAGTCAAAACATCCTTCTGGTTGCTTCTGGACCTTCCTTCAGATACGTCGAGTAGTCCTCCAAGTACTTCCGTTTGCTTCGAGGCTGTGAGGTGCTTAAGCCCCGAAATCTTGATCATATATGGTGCGCGAAGTACTCGCGCTCCATATGTAGTAGCCCCTGAGCCTTAGGTTGAATCGCAGAATCAGGCTGAGGGTCACTTCAGTCTTTTTTCCTTCATTATTTTCCAAAATATTTGGAAAATAAATCTCTGATGCACATATCCCGCTGCCCCCGAGCCTTAAATTAAAATCTCTTATTCTGCTAGTAGCCCCCGAGTAAAAATTTGGAATTAAGGATCTAAGACGTGGCATCACATTTTATTCTTCAGAATATCTACAGGTTTAATCAGATCCGGTATCCAAAAAGACCCCTTTTTCGGTTAAAAAATCCCAGAAAAATAATTCGATTGGATACGCCACACTGATTGCACCCGAAATATCTTCAGAAACAAAACCCGGGATGTATATCCTTTTACTGTATGCTCACGTGGGACTGTACTGTATGGATAATCTGCATTATTACGTTCGAGAATGCTGCCACTGTAGCATCAAGGGTTGTCCTCCAGTAAGATCCCTTGCGGCTATAAAAGATGGGAGAGAGTTAAGGATGGATTCGGATGGCTGAACATTCGAATTATCCGTATTCGTATCCGCTTAAAATTTAAATATGGATATCCGTATTCGTATTCGATTTTAATATGGATGCATCCGAATCCGACTTTGAGAACTTTTCTCTATCCGATTCCATATTCGTATTCGAGGAATATCCGATCACATCCGTATCTGTCCGTATCCGCAAAGTAAAAGTGACTAGTGAGACAATCTTAAACTTATCTTTATACTTAATTACTTAATGATGTACACTATTTAAATTATTTAGAAAACTAGATAACTAATAATATATTTATTAAAATTAGTAATGATATAAAAATTAACTTTAACTAGTTAATATATTTATTTCATGATTAAAATTATTTTATACAAGTCAAATTAATTATTTATTTAATGATAAAATCTTTTTTATATATCTTAATTATTAAGTATTTAAATATTTATTTAGTTTACCTTTAAAATTAGTGTTATATATTTAATATAAAATCTATACATAGATAATTATATTATTTTTTTATTAGCTATCTTCTAATCCTTTACTCCCTACTTGTATAATGATTTTAATCTACTATAAAATTGTTGACAAAATAAACTAATACTCGTGATAGCTCTATGTTTCAAACCGAGAAGGTATCAGGATTCGAATCCGGATTCTAACTATCCGTTTTGTATTCGTATCCGATGAGATCCGCATTCGTATTCGTATCCGGATTAAAATGTGGTAAAAGATGACATTCGGATCCAATTTCATTCGTATTCGATCTGAATCCGTCCTTAGAGAGAGGCCTTTGCTAGAAGCACCAGTATTCTGAAGTTATGGCTTGCGTTTGGTGTTCTTGCTCTCGCCCTCCTGAAGTTTGTGTAGTCCTTTCCAGCAAAAGGTGCTAGAAGAGAACTTGTGAGTGATAAGAGAAGTCCCTGCTACCTCATCCTACAACCCCAATGCTCTCATCGGATCCATTTTGAAAATCATGTCCTTGCATTTTCCAATGAGGCAAGTTCTCTATAGATGGGTTTAGTCTTGTTGTGTCACATCCTTGGGATTGCTTATTTCTGGGTGCCCAAGAACTGACATCTCTGGTAAGGAGACTTAATCTTGTCACAACGTATTCAGGGAGAAGAAGAAATTTCTCCGCAAGATGCTACAAGAGATCTTGCGAGGCGATTACTATAATCTGCCTCCAAACTCTTGAAATTTTTCTCCCAGAATATGAGTATCATTATTCCCTTGATGGGAATAACAAGTTTGTACTTTGTCATGGCCTCGGGCCGAACTAGCAGTAGCAGGCCTCGACTAGAAGCTCCAGGAGATCCAGGCGGTGTGCATGCAGGTCCGAGTCATTGTAAACCCAGTTAGGAAGAAGTGCTCGAGTTGTAATATCGAGTAGTTGTACTGTGTCGAGTACTTTTCTTTTATCGTGGAATGTAATCCCAGTTGAGGAAAGATGAGTCGAGTAGTTGTTTAGGGATGTGAGTGTTTTCTTTTTCCAGAATGTAATCTTAGAAAAAAGGAATATCTAAAAAAATCCCGTTTTTCCCGCAATTGGCAACTGACTGTTGGCCTTTTGAGTGTTTTACCATATTGCCGCCACCATTATAAAATAGAACGGTAACTAGATTTTTACCCCACCGGCCGCCATTCTTTTTACTGTTCTGATCTGTTCTTGCCCTCAAGCACCCAGATCTAAAACTCCTTGCTCTCCCTTGCCTTCCAAATCCTCTTAGGGTTCTTAGTTAGTGTATGCGCGTGAAGCGCTCTGTTGATTTTCGGATGGCCCCGAAGAAGTCGAGCAAAGGCAAGGGCGTAGCTGCTGAGCCATTCCGCATGAAGGATGGATCGCAAGTAAGTGCTCCAAATCTGACTTAGAAACCTTAGTTTTTGCTGGTCTTTTGTCGAAGAAATCCGTCATACAATGGCATCCTGCCTTGGGAGAGGATCGTCCGTATGAAAATACGGGCGAAATCGTCGCTTTTGCTCCATATTTGGAACGGGGATTGGGGCTCCCTTGTTCATTTTTCTTCTTTGGGCTCCTGCGCTACTACAGGATCCAGCTTCACCATTTGACCCTCAATTCCTTTGTTCACATTTCTATCTTCGTGCATTTGTGCGAAGCTTTTCTGGGCATCGAGCCCCATTTTGAACTCTTCCGATTTCTTTTCCACCTTAAGCCGCAGCCATATTCCTACATTTTAGATGTAGTAGGAGGTGCGGTCTTCTGCTTAGACAGGGGAAGGACAAAGTGTATATCCCCTATAAACTTAGTAATAAGGTAATCGACTGGAAACCCAAGTGGTTCTATGTAGAGAACCCGTGGGAGAGTGTCCCAGCTATTACCATAGGCCCTCCGATTCAATGGCCCGAGTGGAATAAGAAACCAGTCGACGATAGTCAAATCCCTGAACTCCTTTCAAAAATTGCCGATCTGAGGCAAAAGGACTTGACTGGAGCGACTGTTGTGTTTGACTGGATGAAAAAGAGAATCCTGCCGCTACAGGTTCGGGAAATGTTTGGTTTCCAGTTTCAAGGAATAACTGATTCATCAAGATTCTTGGAGGAAGAGATCTCAGATGAAGAAGTGTTTAGTCGGATTCAGCGACTTCTTAAAAATGTGAAAGATGTACCAGTTGTACCTGATACTTTTTCCACTGCGAATCCTCTGAAGCATGTACTTGATAAGAGTAGTCGATTTGTAGTAATCGAGTACCTTACCCTAGTGTGATTCTGAATGAATTTTGCTTTCTGTAGGAGGATGTGGAGTATTTTAAGAGTACTCCTCCTCTACCAGGCACTTATTCGTCCTTTTTATTTCTCCATGCGCTCTTATATTGTCAACCAAGTCCTAGCATGTTCATATGAAATCTTATATAAACGGTACTAATGTCTAACCTTGGTTGTGCAGATGAGGAGGCGGCTGGGGAGAAGAGTGACGGGGAGCACATCCCCGCTCCCAGTGCAGATACCCAGGCCGGGCATCCGAAAGGTACGCGGTCAGCGGTGAGGAAGCGTAGCAGCTCCTCTCAAGCCACCAGCGACAGGTAAGTAACTAGTCGAATGCAATCGAGCACTTCCGTTGTCGAGTTGCTTGTTTCTCAGATGAGTTTTTTGCTTTTTCAAGTCCGGTGACTAAAGTGTCACGGACTTCAGCATCTAGGGATGATGTTGTGGTGAGACGAACCGTCCCTTCCACCACAGTGGACCCATCAAAGGGGACTGGGACTACTCTATTGGCGAGTAGTTCTAATATAGATAATGCCGGAAATACGGGTGATTAGGCCGTCATCGTGAGGCTAATCCGAAAATTTGGCATGAAGAAGCTTGCCCTGACAAGGGCTCCTATGTAAGTTCCTTGAAACTTGTATTTGTAGGGTTTGTCTTTGTATCGAATACCTGACAAGGCCAGAGGGGAGACTGAAGATGACTTAGCCCCCAAGTCAGTAGTGGAGAAGCCCCCGAGTACTCTGGAGATGAGTGCTCGTGAGGCGGAGGAGATGGCAGATGTCATGCTTCGGAATTTTTCCTTCCCAGATCCTGGCAAGAGCGATGGAAAGCTCCCGGAGGATAGAGGAAGCGACAAGCTTCCAGAGGAAGGAGGCGACAAGAAGCTTCCTTAGGAGGAAGGTGGCGAGAAGCTGCCTGAAGAAACCCCTACAGGTAAACTTATAATGCCTTGTACTGATAGAGTACTTCCCATCTCTTTTAATTTGGTCAAGTAACCCATTTTTCCTCTAGATTCCCAAAATCCAGGGAGTACTGTGGGAAGGATTGAAGATGTGCTAGAAAAGGCCATCTCTGAGGTGCGGGCGAGTGCTTCCTAGGTCTCATCGGGAAGTGTCGTGCCGCAGGAGAAGCTAAAGCTTGCTTTCAAGCTGCTGGGGGTAAGTAGTCAAATATATCGAGTGCTTGTTTTCTTTAGATCGAGTAGTGTATACTGACCCTTTTGTTTTTACTTTTTGGCAGGAGGTATTGGGGCAGGAGGGTAGCTAGGCCCAAGACGGTTCAGAGCTAAATGCTCTGAGAGAGCGGGTAAAAATGCTCTCTTCCGAGAAGCCTGCCCTTCAGGAGAAAATCAAGAAACTCTCCAAGCCCAAGAAAGGTTAGTCTTTAGCATATATGATGCAATCGGCTAGATTGTTCTGCCTGGTGTTTATAAGCCTTTCTTCTAATCGAGTACACAGCTTGCACAAAATCTTTAAAGATTGAGAAAAGCTTGGTACTAGATCTAAAGATTCTTATGTATCGAAACGTAGATAAAATCGAGAAGCTCAAGAAGATCAAGGCGGATTCTGATCAAGAGATGTCAACGATGCTTCAATAGCTCAAAACCTTGTCAGAATCCCGAGACTTGATGCAGCAAGAACTTGAAGAACTCAAAGATGTTGCTCAAGATGTGGCAGGACTTATGGAGATTCTAGAGGGGAAGGAAGACGAACCGCTCACCTTGGCGGGGAAGCTTCGAAAAGTACTCGAGAGCTTTGAAAGGTTCGTCTCCGCAACCACCCGACAATACGTGGGACATGTACTCGAGTTGGTGAAGTCCTACTGGCCACGTACTCCACTTGATCCACTTGGGTAGGGCGCGAAGGCTGACTGTACTGATGAGCAATTCCATCAGTATCTGCAAGAGACTTCCGCCGTTGCTGACAAGATAGTGGAAAATCTGAACAGGTCCGAGTCTCCTTGAACTATTCGAAAAAAATTGTTTGGCATGTGGGCCATAAGTACTTTGTTTTGTACAAATGTTTTTCAATTTGTGTAATGTCAAGTACTTGTTTTATGGTAGGATTATGTAATTTTTTGGTTTGTCGAGTAATTGATACTTCGAAAGGCATGAGTTCTGGCAGCATCGCGCCTACTCATTTTTTATCATGGATACAAAGAGTTGTATCCAAAGGGGCCTTAGGAGGCAGAGTATTCTCGAATATGATCGAGTTATATGGTTCTAGGCAGAACTCTAGTGCTGACCAGTTAGGATTGAATCCCGCAGGATTAACTAAGTGGGAAAAGCACTAAGAGAGTATTTTAAGCCGCAGCTTAATCCAAATTTCTTTTTGAAAAGAAATACTTTGTTAGAGCAATGCTCTTGAGTACTTGGAGAGTTAGGAGCTTTGGATGTTCTTTTTTGATACATAGGTGAACAAGGGACTCTCGGCAACTACTCAGGGTACCAAGGGAAAACGGAACACTTTTGGTGTCTCGAGCAAGCAAGTAGAACCTGTCAAGTACTCGAAGAAACAAATAGTGTAGCGCCCTCAGTGGTCCAAGCGAGCGGGAGACTCGTGTCGACCTTTTTTAGAGTATCAAGAACTTGTTTATGCCCTTTGGGGAATAGCTTTCACAGTTGACCAGTTAGGATAAACCTTATCTGGTCACCCAAGTGGGAGAAACTTTTGTGAAAATATCCCAAACTACTCGATCCAGCGAGTAGCATGTCCTATACCAGGACTCGATTGATTTCTAAAATAGACCTGTTAGGATGAACTCCGTCGAGTTATCCAAGATGAAAATATTTTAGAAATATCCCAAACTTACTCGAGCAAGGCGAGTAAGGTGTCCTTCCCAAGGACTGGAGTAATTTCTAAGATAGATCTGTTAGGATGAACCCCGTCGAGTTACCCAAGACGAAACCATTTTAAAAATATCCAAAACCTACTCGAGCCAGCGAGTAGGGTGTCCTAACCAAGGACTGGAGTAACTCTTAAGACAAGTCTGTTAGGATGAACCTCGTCAGGTTACCCAAGACGTAAATGTCGAAAAAATATCCAAAACCTACTCGAGCCAGCGAGTAGGGTGTCCTAACCAAGGACTGGAGTAACTCTTAGGACAAGTCTGTTAGGATGAACCTCGTCAGGTTACCCAAGATGAAAATGTCCAAAGAATATCCAAAACCTACTCGAGCCAGCGAGTAGGGTGTCCTAACCAAGGACTGGAGTAATCCTTAAGATAGGTCTGTTAAGATGAACCCCGTCGGGTTATCCAAGATGAAAATGCCGAAAGGATATCCAAAACCTACTCGAGCCAGCGATTAGGGTGTCCTAATCAAGGACTGGTGTAATCCATAAGACATGTCTGTTAGGATGAACCCCGTCGGGTTATCCAAGACGAAAATGCCAAAAGGATATCCAAAACCTATTCGAGCCAGCGAGTAGGGTGTCCTAACCAAGGACTAGAGTAACTCTTAGGACAAGTCTGTTAGGAGTTATCCAAGATGAAAATGTCCAAAGAATATCCAAAACCTACTCGAGCCAGCGAGTAGGGTGTCCTAACCAAGGACTGGAGTAACTTCTTAGGACATGTCTGTTAGGATGAACCTCGTCGGGTTACCCAAGACGAAAATGTCATAAGAGTACTCGAAGTAAATCATAAAAACTACTTGATTTGCTACTCCAGTGCTGAGCATGGCTTCCAGAGTGGTATTTATGGTGGGGTATGGGCCAGATGAGCGAGAGCCAAGTAATCGATTTATGATGGAATCAACTTTTATTGAAGACTTATCAAGATTACAGGGATTGTAAAATGACAGACTCTAACTCTTAAGACCTACCCCTTGCCCATTAGACGTGAGCAATGGTTTACATAGCTGAAAAGTATTTTGGGGCAAACTAATCGATACAGTAGTCGACTGGATTATTGGTAAAGTCCACTTTACCAGTGGTGCCCCAAGGGCCTTGCGGAGTGAGTTGCACTCAAAGATCGTATGAGAGCTCTTTGGGTGCACAAAGCACTTGCGTAGGAGAATTTTGTTGATCCTGTCTCTGCCGAGAGATGTTTCTCCATGATGTTGGATGCGCGGTTTACCCAGGGGAAGGGCACTTGCCGGCTTGTGCTTCTTGAAAGATGCGGAAGCATTTGCTGGGATGAGGTAGTTGAAAGAAGAGCTATAAGCCTCTATTTCCTCATGCTCCTTTCTCCTTGAGATGATGACGTTGCGCGCGTCACGACCAATGTTGATCACATTGCGGAGGTCGCAGTTGGAGTAGTCGTAGTTGTTGCCCTGCTGTTCTTGCTGACGATTGGCAAGGCGCTGATGCCTAAACGCCTTTTTCTGATTAAGCAGGCGACGACGCTCGTAGTGATCTTCTGCTGGGTGCTTCTCTTCCAATTGCACAGTGACTGTTACTGCTGGAGGAGGTGCAGGCGGATCTTGCTTGGTAGTAGCTTGGGCTTCTGTGACCATGGGGGGAGTAGTTTCCATGTTGTCGGAAAGATACTCGTCAAAGTCATCAGAATTGTAGTCGTCAAGGTTGAGACGCTCTGCGGAGTCATCCTCTGGTTCATGAACTTCAGAGATGCGAACCATGAGGACTTCACGGCAAAGATCTTAAATTTCTTGGTCTTGTTTACTTGAAGGCGGGTCTAGTGGAGTGCTCTGCTTGAAGGGAAGATCTGTTGGCTGAGAGCCGAAGGTGTTAGTATCTTGTGTCTCCTTTAAGCGCACCGACTGTCCTTGCGGCGTTGCATATATGACCAAATTTGGAAGGGAGTCCTGGTCGGACTTGAAATTCTTAGTTGAGTTGGATTCGACTTCCTTGCTGTACTTGTCGGTGTTTACCGCCAAGCCTGCTTAGGGATACCCTTAGCAGTAGGGTTTGTCGGTAGGGATCGACGGCTCTGGAACTCGATGGTGCAAGGAACACAAAGATTTAGACAGGTTCGGGCCGCGAGTTGCGTAATACCCTATGTCCTGTGTGGTGGTTTGTATTGTCTTAGGTGTAGATGTGTTTCGAGGGGGTCCCTGCCCGCCCTTATATATCCGGGGGGACAGGGTTACATGGAAAGTCCTAGCTGAGCACAGTTGGAGTCCTATTAGGGTAGTTACAAAAGAGGTAAGATACATCCATGAGCTATCCCTTACTCTAGAACATTCTATGCCTGTGAGCAGTCCCGTTGTCCCGGGTCTGACAAGTCCCCGATCTCTTCGTAGCCGAGTCCTGCAGGCGTCGAGTACTTGGACGGCGTCTTCAAGTACTTCAAATAGTCAGAACATCCTTCTGGTTGCTTCTGAGTCTTCCTTCTGATGCGTCGAGTAGTCCTCCAAGTACTCGTGGTTGCTCCGAGGCTGTGAGGTGCTCAAGCCCCGAAATCTTGATCATATATGGTGCGCGAAGTACTCGCGCTCCATATGGAGTAGCCCCCGAGCGTTAGGTTGAATCGCAGAATCAGACTGAGGATCACTTCAGTCTTTTTTCCTTCTTTATTTTCCAAAAAATTTGAAAAATAAATCTCTGATGCACATATCCCGCAGCCCCCGAGACTTGAATTTAAATCCCTCCATTTAGATTTATGAATCAATATAAACTCGTGGCAAAAACTGAAAATTTCCCTGATAAGGAAAGAATCCGTTGGCATCCCAAATATTCACAAATTTACCCCTGAAGACTGTATAAAGCCGGTTGAAAGCCTCCAAGGGTTTTACCCCTTGAACTCCTGGCCGCCGTCAATCTCAGATTCACATTTGCCTCTTCTCAGTCAAAATCCAAAAGCCCCTCTCGTAGCCCCCGAGTTAAAACTCGTGACTGTGAGATGGCTCCCAAGAAGAGCAAGTCTAAGATTGAAGAGGGAACGATCGCCAATATATCCACAGGTTGGCGTAAAAGCAAGATGTCTGAATCACTGGTCCGGGAGTTGGAGAGTATGGGTCTCCTCCAAGAGCAGGGTGTGAGCCAATGGCGCACTGGTGAAGGAGAAGATTACCCTATGGAAGGTACTCTTGAGACCGTTATGTTTCGCGATTTTGTAGAACATGGTCTCACTCTTCCCGTGTCAGAATTTTTCTATAGACTTCTTCAGTTTTGGGGAATTCAATTACACCATCTCAATCTCCAATCCATCTTGCTTCTTTCAATTTTCACTCATTTCTATGAGGCATTCCTTGGAATTCTCCCCCATTTCCATCTTTTTCAACATTTCTTCTTCCTTGTTCCAATTCCTAATGCCACCAAGCCCGCCGTTGTCGGGGGATGTGAATTGGTACTCCGCCCTGAGAACCGAGGCGAGTACTTGGCTTATGATCCGGCGGGTCACGGAGCCGAATGGAAGAAATTCTGGTTCCATGTTGGGAACTTTAATCCCTACTTCCAGAAAGGACTGCTGGTGCCCCCCAAGTCCAGGAGAGCTGGTCAAGTAGAGGACCTGGTGGCAAGCAAGTTGAAGCCATTCTTTGTGTGGTTGCCATTATTAAGAAAAAAGGAGTCAGTGGAGATCATGTGGTCTTCTCATTTATCAGTTGCCGTACGCAGCCTCTCCAACTGCGAAAGCATCCTGCCTTTAGATATGAAGGTACGCAGGATCCCACTAGGATGTCCTCAAAACCAATGGCTCAGTCTGAAGTAGTAAAGAGATGCTGCAAAATACTCGATAACTTCGACAAGCCTTTAACGCTTCCAACACTCTTCTCGGCACAAAATCGTCCCGAGAATGCCTGGGTACGTGCTTTGGATACCATGTCGAGTACTTATAGTTAACCATTTTTTGATCTTCTGACTGAGTATTGGCTTATTTCTGTAGAAGAATTATAAATCCTGGTATTGTATGCCTCCGACTTCTGCAAATGCTGATTCTGACGACAGCAAGAAACGGAAGGTGGCTCCCGGATCAATGTTGCAGAGGAAAGTTCCTCATCTCGATGCAGGCCAGTAAGTATATAATATTTTGTTGATTGTATCCCGTTTGCCTCAGCTTTCTTGTTCAGAATCTTTCTTGGCTAGGATCCAACATCTTTCGCCGCATGAGAAAGATCAGGTCCAAGATTTCCGCAGCTGGGTGTCGAGTGGTTCGGAAGGAACTAGTCGATCAGCCCCTGATTCTCCTGTAATTGGGTTGATCGAGAGCCCGGCTGCCGGTTTCCCGAGTGCAGACACATCTGCGAAACCAAGCGAACCAAGCCCTGAAACATCTGATGCTCCTGCGGCTGATGAAGGAGCCTCCAAAGCTGGTGGATCTAGGAGTAGTGGAGCAGAAGGGTCAAAAGGTCCTTCTGTTCGACTGGTACCATTCCAGTCTATGCCTCAGTCCGCCCAGGAAGAGTTGGGAAAGGAACTATTTGATGATGCACTGTTGTCTCTAGACAACATGAAGAAACTTGCAGATTGTATGCAGTGGAGCTTTAAATTTACCAAGGTGAGTCTTTTGCCACTACTTGTCTTTGTCGAGTAGTTGTTGATGTCTGACCAGATTCGCCTTGTATGTCTCAGGATGTAGCCAATCAATATTTCTTGAAGTTTCATAATTTATATAAGACTGTAGACAATCGGAAGATCTTAGAGGAGCAAAAGGCCATGATTGCCAAACGACTGGATGAAGCCCTTGCTGCTCGGAACAAACTTTATCAAGCAAGTCAGCAGCATCATCTAGAGATTAAGAACCTTGAGGAAGAAAGATCGAAACTTCAAGAAGAAAATTCCAGGCTTCAGAAGCAATTGCAGACTGCCCAAGCCTGTAAGCACTCGATCTTTTGTCCTAATTTTGCTTTGTCATATCAATTTCTGAGATATCTTCCCATTAGGTTCTCCGGAAGACCATACTCGACTAATAGCAGCAGCTCAAGCCCTTGTAGATGTGGTTGATATTGAAGAGGAGTCGTCAAGTAGCAAGTCCTTGGTGGAGCGCTTGGAAGAAGCTCCCCAGAAATTTTTTGATATCATGACGGCAACTTCCAAGAATTATCTAACCCATATGTTAGGAGTTGTCAAGTCATACTTGCCTCAGTTTAATTTAGCTCCGATAGCTAAAGGAATAGCTCCCAGTTGCTCTGATGAGAAATTCCGAGAATATTGTAAGGAATCAGAAGTGATTGCGGAGGAAGTTCTGAAGAACATGGCAGAGTAGACAGCTTGTAACAACTCTTATAATCTTCAGTGAGCTCTTGTCGTTGTTCATAGCTTATATTCTGTTGGTGTGTCTTCAGAAGCATAATCTGATACCGTAGGATAAGTATGAACTAGTCGATAAGTCGAGTAGAATACCCGCATGGAGTAATCCTTAAAGTTAATCAGTTAGGATGAATCCCGTCGGACTATCCAAATAGAAAAAACTTGTAAAGATATCCATAAACTACTCGATCAGGCGAGTAGTGTGTCCTTACTAAGGACTGGAGTAATCCATCAGACAAAACTGTTAGGTACGAACCCCGTCGGGTTGCCCAAGACATAAATGTCATAGGGATATCCAAGGCTTACTCGAGCGAGGCAAATAAGGTGTCTAACTTGTAGACTGGAGTAACTACTAAGATTGACCTGTTAGGGCGAACCCCGTCGGGTTGGCCAAGATGGACAAAATGCAGTAGTATCCATAACATACTCGAGCGAGCGAGTAGTTTTGCCTTTATAGCAAGGCTGGAGTTCCTTATAGTTGACCTGTGAGGATAAACTCCGTCGAGTTACCCAAGATGGACAACTAGTAAAGGTATCCATACACCTTCTCGAGCTAGGCGAGTAGGTTGCGCCCTTATATTAAGGGAAAGGATGCGGCTTGTGTAGTTGTCTTGATGGAAAACTGTGTAAGCTTATCCTAAACTGGTGATGCCATCAAATTGCCTTTAATTTAGTCCATATGCCAATAAGGATCCTCACTTTATTAAGGAAATCAACTGACACCACTAAGCTACTTGGATCAAGGATAAAACTTGCGCAAGTGCTCGATGTTCCAGGAATTCGGTACCTCATTGCCATCTGCATTAGTGATTCTGTATGAACCTGGTCTTGTGACCTTAGTTACAATGAAGGGACCTTCCCATCTGGAATTTAACTTGTGCAGTCCTGTCACATCCTGAATCTGGAGAAGTACTAGATCTCCAATGTTGAAGGATCCTTGCTGGACATTGCGATCATGATAGCATCTAACTCCTTGAAGATATCTAGCCGGTTGAGTTAAGGTGTTGACTCTGGCCTCTTCGACTGAATCTAACTCCAGTTGTCGAGCTTCATCTGCTTCTCCTTCTTGATAGGCCTCTACTCTTGGGGATCTCCACATGATATCAGCGGGTAGTATAGCCTCTGACCCGTAGGTAAAGAAGAAAGGAGATTGTCCAGTTGCTTTTCTATGCTGGGTTTGCAGCCCTCAGACTACATGAGGTAGTTCTTGAATCCATTTGCCACCTTTCTTGGTGTTGGCATCATAGAGTCTTTTCTTCAAGCCATCGAGTACTAAACCATTGATGCACTCAACTTGTCCATTTGCCTGAGGATGAGCTACTAAAGCATATTTGACCTCAATGCAGGAGTTGTCACAGAAATCCCAAAAAAATTGTGACGTGAAGTTAGAGCCAAGATCTGTAATAATGGTGTGAGGAAAACCAAACTGATGGATAATGTCGGAGATGAAGTCCACTGCTCTATCTGACGAGATCTTGACAATGGGCTTGTACTGGATCCACTTGGTGAATTTGTCAACTGCTACCAGCACATGATTGAATCTTCCTGGAGCGACGGTTAATAGTCCGATCATGTCTAAACTCCAACAGGCGAGCGGCCATGATGGAGGGATTGTTATCAAGTTATGTGCTGGGACGTGAGTCTTCTTGCCGAAGAATTGGCAGCCAGGACACCATCTGACAAGGTCTTCTACGTCCGAGACAGCTGTTGGCCAGAAGAATCTTGACCTATACGCCTTGCCGACTAATGACCTTGATGCAGCATGATTGCCGCAAACTCCTTCATGTATTTCTCGAAGGATATCTTTGCCTTCTTCAAGGGTAACGCACTTCATGAGGATGCCTGAAGCAGAGCGCTTGTATAGGTTGTCGCCGACGAGGACGAAACCCTTGCTGTGCCTGGTGATGCGGGCAGCTTCAGCGCTTTAAGGATCAATATGTGGTGGAAGCTTGAATTCTTTGATGAAGTCAATAAACTGAGTCTGCCAATCTTAATCAATCATCAGCACTTCTCTGACTGTGGCCGGGAGTTCCGTGTCAGTGGCTTGTTGGATTTGTTCCTTGACTGATGGGTGGTGAAGTTCATGGACAAAAACTCCTGGTGGAACAGCTGCTCGAGTGGACCCAAGTTTGGAGAGGACATCAGCTCCCACGTTGTTGTTGCGGTCGACGTGGTGGATTTCCAATCCTGAGAACTTGTTTTCGAGCTTTCTGATTTCTGCAACGTATGCATCCATTGTATCCTTGTTGACGTCCCATTCTTTATTGACTTGTTGAACGACGAGTAGAGAATCGCCGTAGACAAGTAGGCGCTTGATGCCGAGAGATACTGCTAGTTGGAGGCCGTGTAGCAATGCCTCGTATTCAGCTTCATTGTTGAAGACCTTGAACAAAATTTGGAGCATATACTTCAATTGTTCTCCCTTGGGGGAGATGAACAAAACTCCTGCGCCGCCTCCATCAATGTTGAGTGAGCCATCGAAGTACATTACCCAATGCTCTGGAATGTTATGGGGTGCTGGAATTTGATTTTCCCGCCATTCAGCCAAGAAGTCGACTAGTGCCTGTGACTTGATTGCTGTTCTTGGCTTGAAGTTGATTTCCAAAGCTCCCAATTCAACTGCCCACTTTGAGATTCGTTCAGTGGCATCCCGATTGTGGAAAATATCCCCCAATGGGAAGTCAGTTATGACCGAGATCTTGTATTCGTCGAAGTAATGCCGGAGCTTCCTAGAGGTGATTAGAATCCCATATAGAAGTTTCTGAATTGATGGGTATCTAACCTTTGATTCAGAGAGTACTTCGCTGATGAAGTAGACTGGTCTCTGAACACCGTAAGCGTGGCCTTCCTCCGAGCGTTCGACTACTATCGCTGTACTGACTGCATGGGTAGTCGCAGCGATGTAGAGGAGTAATTCCTCACCGGGTAGTGGAGCTGTTAGAATCGGCGGTGACTGGAGATGTTGCTTGAGATTCTCGAGTGCTTCCGTGGCTTCTGTAGTCCACTCGAATTTATCTTGTCGCTTTAGGAGTTTGAAGAAGGGTAATCCCGTTCGCCAAGCCTGGACAAGAATCGATTCAAGGCTGCCATGCAGCCTGTAAGCTTCTGGACGTCCTTGATGGTAGCTGGGGCATCCATGGCCATGATGGCATTGATCTTCTCTGGGTTAGCTTCAATTCCTCGGTTGCTGACGATGAATCCGAGTAGTTTTCCAGAGAGTACTCCAAAGACGCACTTGGTTGGGTTGAGCTTCCAGCGGAATTTTCGGAGGCTGTTGAAGGTCTCTTCCAGGTCAGTAATGAATTGATCCTGGGTCTTCGTTTTGACAACGACGTCATCAACATAGGCTTCAACATTGCGATGTAGGTGATCGGAGAAGTACAGCTGTATCGCACGCTGGTAAGTAGCGCCAGCATTCTTCAACCCGAAGGACATGGTCTTGTAGGCGTATGCCCCGTAAGGGGTGATGAACGCTGTCTTGATTTGGTCTTCTTCTTTTAGGGTGATCTGATGATACCCTGAGTAGCAGTCGAGGAAGGATAACAGGACACATTCTGCTGTCGAGTCGATTACTTGAACGATACGTGGTAGCCCGAAAGGATCCTTCGGGCAATGCTTGTTTAGATCAGTGTAGTCGACGGACATCCTCCACTCGTTGTTGTTCTTCTTCTGAACGAGCACAAGGTTGGCCAACCAATCAGGGTGGTAGACTTCCTTGATGAACCCTGCTGCAAGTAGTTTTGCCAGCTCTTTCTTGATGGCTTCTCGCTTGTCCGGTGAGAACCGCCGTAACCGTTGTTTTTTTAGTTTTGCTTTAGGGTCGACCTTCAAGGCATGATCGATCAACTCCTTGGGCACCCCTGGCATATCCACTGGTTTCCACGCGAATACATCTCGGTTGGCCCTAAGGAAGTTGACGAGCTCAAGTTCCTATTTGTCACCCAATCCTGATCCGATGATGGCTGTTTTGGAGTCGTCTCCCTCTTGTAGCTGGATAATCTTGGTGCCAACATCACTGGTCGGTTTAACTGATGATTGGGTTGGCTTCTTGGAAGGCATCGACTCCTTGAGTGAGAGTTCCTTAGCAGTAGCAAGTATTTTGCTGAAAGAACTAGGGACCCGGGTTGTGGCAACATGATCAATTGCTTCCTTGTCGCACTCGAAAGATTTAAGGAGGTCTCCACATAGTGAAAGGACTCCTAAGTTGCCTGGCATCTTGAGGAGCAGGTAAACATAGTGTGGTACTGCCATGAATTTGGCTAGTGCAGGTCTTCCCAAGATGGCATGGTAGGAAGATTCGAAGTCGGCTACTTCGAATTTGATGTATTCTGTCCGGAAGTTTTGTTCTGTACCAATGTGACTGGGAGAGTAACCGAGCCAATTGGCGTAGAGGAATTTCTGGGGACGATGCCGTAGAACGGAGTCTTGCTTGGAGCAAGCAGACTCATATAGTTGAGGCCCATCTTTACCAATGTGCTTGCAAAGATCAGGTTGAGCGCACTTCTGTCATCGATGAGTACTCGAGTAAGTTTGGAGCCCAGAATGACTGGATCGAGTACTAGCGGGAACTTTCCAGGTTCAGAGAAGCTGGTCCACTGATCCTCCCCGGAGAAGGTAATGGGGACCTCGCTATATTTGAGTGGCCTCTGAATTGATGGCTCGACTGAGAGGATTTCTCTGAGTAGGAGCTTCTGGGGTCGCTTGGAGAAGCTGGAATCTCCTCCAAATATGACGTTGACGAAGTTTTACTGCTGTTGGAAACCATCACGGTCTTTCTTGTCGTCTTCATCATCTTTGTCTTGTTCTTTCTTTGGAGCAGTTGCAGGTGCCGACTGGAAGGATTTGCGTAGGATCGTGCACTCCCACATCGAGTGGTTGCTCTTGGGGTGGATTGGACATCTTTTGTTATGAAGTATCTTGTCGAACTGGTCCTGCGGTTTGTCGTCCTTCTTACCACGCAGTGTGCGATCCATAGTGCCGACAATGTTGTCAGGCTTACGCTTACACGTAGGATCCTGCTGTTTGCTGGGCCCTCCACGGTCGTTGTGTGTTGGCGCTTCTTAAGTACCCCTTTTATCCCTTGTTTATTCTTGATAATGGCATGAATTTAATATCAAAATCACTAACCGTCCTAACCCCGGCCTAATTATTGGTCATTTTCACATATGCACATATATTTTGGAGGAACTTCGTTTTTGCAGGTTTTTGGCCTATTTTGGAGCATGAAATGACGAGGCCCGTAATCGAGCGCTAACTCGGAGAAAGACAAAGGCCAAAGCCCAAAGGGAGGACCAAAGCCCATGTTGATTCAAAACCCATTCATGCACATCCATCCTCCAAGAGAGCCCAAAGTTCCAAGCCCACGAAGATGAGTTCAAGATACTTCGGGATTAAGCAAAGCAAATGAAGATTTAAGGAAGGATTCCCTATCCTATCCTTTCCACGAAGATATCTCCAAGATAACGACGTCAAAAGGGGTGCAATCGTGAAGGACATAAACTCTAGAAGATGCGAGGAGTCTGCACGCGAAAAATGAGACCGAGGCGAGCCCGAAATAGGGTAGGCCAGCCGGCCTAGGCCCATGGGGCCGGCCGGCCCAGCCCGTTTTCGAGGCGGTTTGGCCTCCCCTTCGACCGGTGG
This sequence comes from Panicum virgatum, assembly GCF_016808335.1. Taxonomy (NCBI): domain Eukaryota; kingdom Viridiplantae; phylum Streptophyta; class Magnoliopsida; order Poales; family Poaceae; genus Panicum; species Panicum virgatum. Next base: position 19,821,253 of record NC_053147.1, on the reverse strand, counting down.
CTTCCTCGGCTTATAAATAGCTCACACCATATTCATCTCGAGGCATCCATCCACCCAGAACTCGACGAAAACCTAGGGCCAAGACCGGAGGGAGACAACGGCCGCCGCAAGTCTTCGAAGTTGTCTAGGAGATGGCTTAGGCCACCCCTAGCCGCCATGGCCTCCCTGCGAGGTTGTGCCATGGTGGAGTTCATGAGCTAGTTGGAGTCGTCAATGGTATGTACTCGGTGGTGACGATCCAAACAAATCTATTATGTGAGTAATGATAATCATGTCTTCCGAATCTATTAGCGTTCATGTTCTCTCTTTCAATTTCGTTCTTTTCTTTGGGTTTGCTTCATCCTAGATCTATTATCGAGATAGATCGCTTAGCATGATCTTGTAGTCATGGTGGCTAGAGGTTCATGGCGGAACTAACAAAGGGGGTTCGACTTGCTTCAGGGTATTTCGTTCAAAAGAGGGGCGTCGTGACATGCCGTCTCCACAGAGTAGGCGGAGTATCGAGGGATCGGATTGGAGATTTTGAGTTTAAAGATGCTTTTGATTGAGATGCATGATTTATTTGCTCGTTAGCTTGAACTACAACTAGATGACGATAGGCCTAGTCATGTCTTTGGTTTTGCTATGATTAAGCCTATGTTCATGGATGAGATCAACCTTTACACATCACTCATATCTGTCAAAGGTTTACCCTTTATATGCAATCAATGCTTCATGTTAGGATAGATCCGTTAGATTAGATGGAAAACCTTAGGTAGTTCTTTGTCGATCCACGAATTGATAAACCTTGGGGGAATACTCTAAGGGAAAAGCTACACGAACCGTGCGCTTGCGGTATACAAATCGGGGCGCTAAGGAGCATCAACATTTTGGCGCTTCCTGTTGCTGTCGTTGTTGCGGCGGGGAAAGCGACTGCGTTTTTGCTCCTCTTCATCCGCCCAGTGCTGCATCATGTCACGTAGATCTACCACCGTTTTGGGCCGATTACGCCCAAAGTCGCGGTATAGCGACTGGACGGTGATGCCGCTCTAGAAGTAGTCGATGATGTCGTCGTCGGCGACGTTGGGGATGGTAGATCTTGTGTCAAAGAAGCGCTTGATGTAGGATCTGATTGACTCGCCTTGCTCCTACTTGATCATGGATAGGGCGTGGCGAGTAGCTACTCGGTGTAGCGACCTTTAGAAGTTGTCGACGAACGCCTTCTTCAGGTCCTCGCATGAGTGGATTGACTCACGCGCCAAGCTTTCGAGCCACGTGAGGGGTGCGGGCTCCAGGGCCATTGGGAGAAAGAGGACCTTGGTGTTGGTGTCCCCCCCCTACAACACTAATAGCGATCGAGTATAATCGTAACCATTGAGCAGGGTCTTGCTTACCGTCGTACTTTTGGATGTTCGTAGGCTTGAAATCCTTCGGGTACTCGATGTTGTCGAAAGCCTTGCTCAGGGCTTGGAAGCAGTCAGAGTTGTCTGCAAGTTGCGCTCTGCGTCTTGCGTTGATGACGTCTCGTGCGTCCACAATGGAATCGGCTACCTCTTCCCTGTTGTTCCCACGGTTGTTGTTGTTGTTGTTGCGGTTTGGCTGAGGGCCAGGAGCTTGATTTGCTTGTGGTTGGCCACCTCTGGGGCGATGACTACTCGCAGCTTCCTGATCCTCTTGGTTTCTTTGGTTCTGATGTTCCTGCTGCTGTTGACGCTGGTGGCCTCTGGGGGTGCGGCTTGCATGAGGTATTGCTGTTGCAGTAGCCCTTGATCGCGTATCGTGAAGTGAGGACAGGGGGTTCTGTCTCTCGAGTTGTTCAACAGCATTTTTGGTGAGATTTATGACTCGTTCCAACTCGGGATTCTGGGGCATCGTCATGAGTCGCATGGTTGCTTCTATCATTGCGGCGATTGGTGTTCTGAAGATGGGATCCGCAACATTGTTGAATTCGTTGTTGAGGTTGCTTGGCGGGAGATGAGCACGTTCGGCCGCATGAGTCCTGCACACTTCTTTGTGTTGATTCCTTTCCCTGCGGGCTGTACGAGTGACTTCGTCTTCATCAGCTGGAGCGCCTTGGGTCAGATTGTCTGCTGAGATCTGTTCCAAGGCTTCGTTTGGATCGTGGTTGCTTGGAGCACCCCCGGGCAGGATGATTACCGGAACCAAACGCTCGGGAGCGAAGCTATCCAGGTCTAATTCGTAATCAGCTAGGGCAGTTCCACCGGAGCCAGTTTCCCTCTCGGTTTCAAGGGGAGTGTCGTGTTGAAACGGGAGATCGTCAATGCTGGCGACTTCTCGCAGCTTGTCGAGTAGTTCTGCGAAGGTATCACCTCGGCAAGATTTGAGTTGCATCTTAGCCAGCGCATTGGTGATGAAATCCAAGCTGTCTTGAGGTGACTCGACTGGATCTGGGTAAACGTAAAAAACGGGTGCCTCCCGGCTAGCGGTGGCTGATTGCTTTTCGACGTGAAGTGGGTGATCCAAGCTATTTTCATAGGAGGATCTAATCATCTGTTTGTAAACAGACGATGAGTTGCGCAAGCCAAAGACGGGTCGCGCAATAAGAGTCCCAATCCGAGTGGATTTTGGTTTGAGATCAATATGAGTCCGAATAGAACTCGAGTTGTATTCGAGTTTCGGCTCGATCTCCTTGGCGAGGTCGGGAAGCAACATGATGCCGCAATCATGAGATCTGGCGATCTTGTTGGAGTCTTCCGACGTAGAGTTCTTCGGCACGGGAGAGTTGGTTAAGTGGCTAACAAAGCCGCCTGAACCATTGGCGACGCAGACCCACGAACCGAAGATGAAGGTGGCGCCTCTGGGAGGCGTCATGGTGCTGAAAGCGAAAGTGGCCATCGAACTCGCCGATGAACTCGCCGAATCCCCTACCTGGCGCGCCAGCTGTTGGTGTTTACTGCCAAGCCTGCTCAGAGATACCCTTAGCAGTAGAGTTTGTTGGTAGGGATCGATGGCTCTGGAACTCGATGGTGCAAGGAACACAAAGATTTAGACAGGTTTGGGCCACGAGTTGCGTAATACCCTACGTTCTGTGTGGTGGTTTGTATTGCCTTAGGTGTAGATGTATTTCGAGGGGGTCCCTGCCCGCCCTTATATATACGGGGGGACAGGGTTACATGGAAAGTCCTAGCTGAGCATAGTTGGAGTCCTTCTACAACACGATCGGGTAGTTTCCTTGTACTGCAGCTAGTACTATGCCTATTAAGGTAGTTACAAAAGAGGTAAGATACATCCATGAGCTATCCTTTACTCTAGAACATTCTATGCCTGTGAGCAGTCCCGCTGTCCCGGGTCTGACAGTACTGGATCAGGTCATCCAGCTCATCCTCCGAATCAGAAGAGTACTCGGAGTCAGAATCGGTTAAGCCACCGATTTTAGAATATGTGTGCTTTGGATGAGCGAAAAGCGGGATGCCCATCTCTACGCGGAAGGCGTTCTTGTTCATCCAATGTAGCCATGATTGCATGGGAGTCAGTCCTTCAGGCTCCTTAATCCAGGATTTGTCTAAAATCGACTTGCTGGATTGTTCTGGAACTTTGGATTTTCCCTTTTTGAGCTTGGCCAGTTCCCAGAGGGCATCGGCACTCTGGGGTGGATGGGCCATGGCATCCATGAACAAGTCGACGTTATCTGACCAGTCTTCGAGATCATTGAATGGTTCAAAGTTGTCAAGGCTGTTCATGAATTGATCAAATTCCTGGTCGAATAAGGATTCGACTTGTTCAGGAATCCGAGTGTGAGCAGGTTTCGGTGGAGGATTATGAGGTTTTCTGGAGAAAGACGGTCTCATCCGACTAAGCCGGGGGTTTGTCATTCCAGATCTCCTGCTGATTCCTCCTCCCGATTTCTGCTTCTTGTTCTGTAGAGTGCTTTTAGCCATCTTAATGCAGTCGACGAGCATAGATTCTACTCGATCGACCCCTGAGAGTATATCGCCCGACTATTCCTGTGGTGGGTTCAATGCTTCTGGGTTTTGCTGTGATTTTGATGAGCCAAGAGCAGATTCTGCAAGCTTGATACATCCCTCTATTGATCGTGAAACTCGATCTACTCCATCGAGTAGTTCTGAGTTGTCAATCTTGGGGCGTTTGATTGACTTGAGATAAGTTAGATATTTTCCGAGGGTTTCGGAAAATTAAAAATTTTCGGTGTCAAAGTTTGTATCGGAATATCCGGACTAAGCTTGGGTGGAGCTTGCTTTCCATCAAGTTCTGCAAACTCGCAGACGTCGGCAGATTGGAAAGTGATTTTCGGTTTAGGCGAGTTGGGCGTGACAAGGTGGCTGGAGAAGCCACCCGATCCGTCAGCCGTGCAAGCCCAGGAACCGAAAACAAGGGTTGTGCCTTCAGGTACATTGTTGGCGTCGCTTGATCCGGCCATCGAATTCGCCGATGAACTCGCCGAATCCCCTACCTGGCACGCCAGCTGTCGGTGTTTACCGCCAAGCCTGCTCAGAGATACCCTTAGCAGTAACGTTTGTAGGTAGGGATCGACTGCTCTGAAACTCGATGGTGCAAGGAACACAAAGATTTAGACAAGTTCGGGCCGCGAGTTGCGTAATACCCTACGTCCTGTGTGGTTGTTTGTATTGCCTTAGGTGTTGGAGATGTTTCGAGGGGGTCCCTGCCCGCCCTTATATATCTGGGGGACAGGGTTATATGGAAAGTCCTAGCCGAGTATAGTTGGAGACCTACTACAACACAATCGGGTAGTTTCCTTTGTACTGCAGCTAGTTCTACGCCTATTCGGGTAGGTAGACGAGAGGTAAGTTACACCCATGAGCTATCCCTTACTCTAGAACATTCTATGTCTATAAGCAGTCCCGCTAGCACGGGCCTGACAGTGAACCCACAAAGCGCTCCCCACGGACGGCGCCAAACTATCGTTGCTGAGAATGGGCGACTACTAAACTACTTGATTGCTTGTTTGTTGTGCGCTTGATCGGAATTGGTCTAGCACGTAAGGACTCGAAGATTTAGATTGGTTCGGGCCGGAAATGCCCTACGTCTAGTATGGGGGTGGTGTTCTTGCTCTATTGCTCTTGAGTTCGGGTGCTCAAAGTACAGAGGGGAGCTTACAAGCTGTTTCAGGCAGTGTTGAACCTCTAGGAGTCCAACCCTTTCCTACGTGGGGGGCCTTCCCTTTTATAGTTCAAGGTGGGGCCCCCATTTACATATATCTATCATTGAGTCTTGGTTCCGCCTGGGGGTCCTTTGTCCTTGTTAGTCGTCGGGACCCACTCGATCAGTCGGGAGTGGTGAGGCTTGAGTCTAGTTGATCTTTCTTGGGCAGCAGGTTGTCCAAGTGCTGTCCCGTCCTCGGCCAGTCGGGATGGCCTTGTCACTCGGACGGTCGCTCAGGGATCATCTCCCGTCTTATCCGTCTGTGTCTACGCCTCTTATCTGCAGAGCTACCGCACGTCCTCCCGCATAGCTTCTGCCTGATGGACAGCACGCCCGGTGAGGGGTGCCTTACCGAGGCCAGGCAGAGTCGTCTGGTCGCACCTGCTGGCGTAATGGAGTAGTGTGCTGAGGGGGCCATTATTACGGAGCGGGAGGTGATGTTCGTTGACGCCCTCTCCCGTTGTGTCGCGGGGCCCGCGCAGCTGGCTCTGTGCCCTTGTCAGAGGGCCCTGCAGACCACGTTCGTGCGGCGGGAAGAGAGGAGCGGGCGTCGTGGAGCCTGTACGGGACTTGGCTTGACCGGCACGCCCACTGTGCGGGGCGGCAGTCTTGGAGCGCACGACCCGGGTCGCCTGGTACGGCACTAACCCGGGCGCTAGGTCGGGGGCCCTCCACGTGTCCCCTGAGTGTTGTCTCTCAGCTGTGTTGGATTCTGAAGGGCGATAGTCGCCTGCGCCGGTTAGCAGGCCGCGCCGCGGCGAACCCAGCAGGCTTGCTGGGCTGTCGCTGTATGAATCGGGCCCTAACGGTTTACACCCCCGTCATCTATCTTATCCGGTTTTGTAGGTTAAAGTTGAAAATAAGATTTTTGCGATAATTCAAAGTGTAAATTGGATTTTTCCCAATAATTCATTACTCCATTTAACGCAAGAGTGTAAATAAGACTGACGTTTTGCTTCCGTTGGTGAGGAGTCGTGAATTTATTTTTCAGCGGCGGGTGGGGAGAAGTCGAAGCAAGCCATTTAACGCAGCGGCATCGTTCGCATCTTCTTGCTTGGTCTCTGTGCAATGGATAAATACGTAGCTTATAACCGAATGGAGGGAGTATGAATGTACGAGTATTGTGGTAGGTGGGTACCCGGTTGTGGTGCCGGCCAACCAAGGCCCGAATCCTAGGATTTAAAAAAAAAAAGACTACTCGCTGAGATACCGTCTTGGGAGTTACACGTGCTAAAGGCATCCTGGGCACCGGCTTTCGAAGCCTTTTCTGAACCCTACAAATTGAGGAGGCGTTCCCCGAGAGATTGAATTTTCTTTTTAAAACTCAAGGTGATTTATATTTTTTTTTGCGGTCAAGGTGATTTATATTACTCAATATACTATCTGTAGTTCTCAAGTAAATTAGAAGTCCTGATCCGCATCAGCTGAAAGCGAGTTCTTTCAAGTTTAGTAGATGTTTCATCAAATTGAAAGTTGAAGATCTCGAGCAGAAATTTCTTTTTTTCCATGGGATGGAAAGTGGCGAACAATGAACCAGTGAAAAGTGGGCAGGAGCTGCCGGGTCGGGAGAGTGCGTGGCTGAAGATTGATGACAAGTCATCATGCTACTAAAAATAGAGCTTGAAAAAGGACCAGTGCTATCATATCGTTAGCGCCCTGTCAGAATCATATTTGGCAGTAACAATAATAATGTCTGAGGCGACCAGTGTTTCATCGATTATAGAAACAACCGAAATGACAAATGTGTCGACCAAGCGCGTGTGTCAATCGGGTGAGGATGCCTATATCTTTCAAACCCTTTCAGAACATCAAGAAGATATGCACAATGCACTGCATGTTTCTGTCTCCATCCATTCCAAATTATTGATCGTTTTGGCAAATTTAAATATATAATGTTTACTATGCACCTAAATATACATACAATATGTCTTGGTGCGAAGTAAAAAGTATGTATCTAGATTTTTTTTTAAAATACTATATTTTGGAATGGAAGGAGTATATTAATTGTAATGCTACACATATATGCTATACATTTTAGTGAAACTACAATGGCTTGGAAGGGTACATTTGATTTGTCTAGTCATTTTGAAAACTACAAGCATTTGGAATCATGAATAATTTAGAACTTTGGTCAGACACGATCGACGGAGCACGTGTAGATGAGATGACCTCTGTTTGTTGCTGGTGTTTTTGCACGGGAACGCGCCGATCTGCCCGGCAAGGCCGTTGGGCGGGAGGCGTTGACAAACCGGAAGGAAGCGCCTAGTAGAGAGCAAATTAAAAGGTCCCCTCCCGCGTTCCGTCAGATTCCGACGCGTGCGCCCCTTTGCGCCGCAAACGCGACGGTCCCTCCTCCCTCTCCCTCGCGGCCGTGCCTTGCCGACTAGGCGAACGGCACGCGGGTGAGCCGCCGCTGGGCACGTACGCCGCAGAGCAGAGGCCCGCGCAGCAGCTTCTCCGATTCCAGCACGCGCGGCGCGGCAAGAAAAAGTGGTCGCCGACTCGGTCGAACGGCGCCGCCACACGGCGGATAAGAGATAAGCTTCTCGGCAACCCTGGCGCTGTTGCGGGTGCGGCAGCGCCGGTGGTCGGCAGCCCGATGGGTCGGCATCGATCGGCCGCTGCTTTTTCGTTTTTTCATTTTTGTGGGGGGCGGAGGATCGGAGGCGGCATCCGGCATCGGCATCGGCATCAGCATCGGCCGCCGCTGTCAGCAGGGAACGGGACAGCCGTGTAACGAATATAGCCATTTCAAGTAATTTTGGTGATCGAATGACAATACAACACTTGGATTAATATGATTGTTAAGATGATTATTCTCAGACTTTTAGGATCAAGTGATGACAGAAAGAAAGAGAAAATAGCCGTAGCAAGACCCGAAGGAGCACCGGAAGAACCGATGCATAAGCATCGGTGCATCCGATGCTTGTCGGAAGAACCGGCGCTATGAAATTTGGAGCAGAAGTGAATCGAAGCCAAGTCAGCCTAAGCACCGGTTGAACCGACGGGTCAAAAAGGGGGCATCGGTGCATTGGGCGTCCTACGTTCCAGAGACGATGTCAAGACCCCAGCAGAAGATTTTTCAGCACCGGTTGAACCGGTGAAGCATCGGTGCATACCATCAGTGTAATGACGTCAGCTGTCAGGAGAAGATTCTTAAGCACCGGATGAACCGGTGATGCATCGGAACAAAGCATCGGTTCAACCGGTGGTCACTGCATCAGTTGTCAGGACTTCAACGGCTACTTCGGTTTATGAGTGACCGGAAGAACCGACACTACCCCTGCCAGAGGCATCGGTTCTTCCGGTGATACGCAGATTTTCAGCTAACCGTCTACAAGACTTGGTGGCCTATGTATACGCTTCACCTCGGCCATTTGAAGATTGCTGGAGTTGCTGGACATCCCACACACACCCAAGAACATCTCCAAGCCATACAAAAGCATCAAGATCATATCCTTAGCCCTTAGCACACTTTGAGAGTGTTGTGTAAAGAATTAGCTCTTAGTGAGTGAGTTTGCAAGGCTTAGAGCCTTTGTGCTGTGGTTCATTAGCGAACCAAAACAAGAGTTTAGTGTGCCGGCACCTTGGAGCGTGAAGCTCGCCGGCAACGTCATCGACCCTCCGACTTGGTGTGGAGCGGCGACGACATCTTTGTGCGGGGGACGTGGAGACCCCCATCCTTTGTGGAGAAGCTCCTTAGTGGAAACCGGGGCCAAGGTGACCGTGATTGTTTTCACGGAAGAGACTTGGTGGCCGAGTAGCAATACTCTTAGTGAGTGCTACAACAACGTGGATGTAGGTGTGCCTTTGTAGCTAACCGAACCACGGGATAAACATCCGCGTCAAGAGTTTGCTATCTCCTATCCCGCTCTTTAAGCTTCCGCATTTCATACTAGCAATTTGTGTGCCTTTACTTTCATAGAATAGTTTCTTGACATGAAGGGTTATAGGTTGCTAAACTCTTTTGGGATAGGGTTTTCACACTAGAACAACTTAGTTGCACATCTAGATAGTATGTTTTAGTTTAAGTTTTGTGCAAACTAGTTGGAGCTATAGGTCTAAATTTTTAGAATGCATAATTCACCCCCTCCCCCTGAGCACCCGATTTCTTTCAAACCCGATACTGTGCGGGGAGGCCCGGCCCCGCGTGCGCGGGTGCATGCCATCGAGCATCGGCCGCCGGCGACGTGGCCGCGGGATCCTTTGCAGAAATGGTATCGGGGCTACTGTGAGCAAAAGGGGTTCCTGAATAGCCTTCTCAGGCCGCCCCGGCCGTCTGGGCGCTCGGCGGCATGCCGGTGAAGAAAGGCATCGGTTCGGGTCGGGTCCGTGGCGCGGCAGCGATAGGTGTCGGAGCGGTGGCCAAGCAGGCAGCAAGCAAGCAGTCTACGATCAGGCCGTGAAGAAGGGACGGTGCTTTAATTTGCTAGTGCTCTGACTCCGGCAAGGCTGTTGGAGCCTAGGAACGCTGGCTGTTTCAGCGACGAACGCCGCGGCGACAACCTTGCCTGTATCAGGATTTTCTATCAAACTGAGATGGAGGATTACAACAGCCTCTTATAGACCACAACGACACCCACGGAGCTCTCCTTCAACGCCCGGTCACCTCGCGCCGACCCGGACCACCACCTCCTCGCCATGCCCGAGCTTCACGCTCGTCTGCAGAACATGATCTTCAACGCGCGGCTCACGCAACCCACTTGTACACTCCTCAACTGGCACTAACGCGCCCACTGAGCTGCTCGCGAGCTCGACCCAGACGACCTGGAACGCGTCGCGACGCGTTCCGACTTCCGACTCCGGCATGACCGCAGCTACTCTGTAGCTCATCCAAGACGCACACCAAACGCCCAAGACTCGACCTCGACGAGCACACACACCGCAGGCAACCATGCATGAGATTATTACTACCAAAAAGGCGACAATTCTACCCGTCGTTGCTACAGTTTCTTTTTTTTTTAAATGAAACGAGAGAGTTAAGTTGCCACTGATTATATGTACACATACTGACATATACACAGTTTCGCTTCGACATAAATTTCCTAACTAATTTTGACAACACCTTCTTAATGCAGTTGATTTTTTTTAAAAAATAACATAAACCTCGCTTTCCTACACTACCTCCGATCCTCATCTTCATTCAATCATCCTATCATTAACACCCAGGGTGGATCAAGGGGGGCCATGCAGCCCATGGAGCCCCCAACATTTTTCAATCATGAATAAAGAAGAGCAAGAAGAAAATGAGGAAGAAGAATAAGAAAGGGATGGCAGTGCTCCTCTTGAGTTTTAAAAGAAAAAAGAATAATAAAAGGAGGGAGGAGGAAGAAGAGGAGGAGATAAATGAGCCTATCCTACATTTACATTCTAGATCTGCCACTATTAGCACCTTCATTGCTAGGGATACGCTAGTATCACTGTTGGCTTGAGTTTAATACCAGTTGGAATACGATATTATCCATACTAGCACTCAATGGATAATAATAATAATATGTGGTGGCTTCGACACCTGCACATATACACTGTTGGAGAATGGCTTATTAGTGCCGGTCACAGGACGTGTTAGTGCCGGTCCCTGTGACCGGCACTAAATGGCCGGCACTAACGAGACAACACGTTAGTGCCGGCTACTGTGACCGACACCAACGTGCGCTGCCACGCCACGCCACGCCCACCCAGACATCCACTTTAGTGTCGGCTGGTATTACTAGCCGGTACTAAATGTTTTTTTGTTTTTATACAAATTGCCGTGGGTATTTGTGTCGTATTAGGACCGTATTACAGACTAATATTAGGACCATATTAGTACCGTATTGCACACTAATATTAGGACCGTATTAGTAACTTATTGCACACTAATATTAGGATCGCATCACACTAATATAATATTATATATATATATATAATATGTACATACATATAGAGTTCATATATGGAACACTTCGGAGTTCAAAAGTACTTGAGATATTACAAATTATTAAGCATCAACTATAGTAACGTATCACCTTCCTCGTCGTCGGATCTTCTTTGGCGACGCTTGTACGGAAATCGCCATGAAATTCGCCTTTAGGATTTATGACTTCATCGAGCAGGAATCCACATATAGCTTCTTGAATTGCCCTGACCCGAGCCATTTCAATGAGTTCTTATTTCATCCACCAATGCTGTCACATTTTTCGATGAAGTCATGAGAATAAAAAATAATGAATTAAAATAATGAGCAGATGTGATTGTGCTCACGTACATTGAATGCCTCCACTGTCATTTGCCCTTTTTCACTTGCAAAAGAGTTGATCCACTCGCATACGTAGTATCCACATAAGTTGTTTCCCTGGTCCTGTCTCCAATACTATGGACAAATGTGGGTTATGATATAGAATTTTTATGATGTTTATTGCGAATGACATTAGTAGCGAGAGTATATTCATACCGGAAAATCAGTGAACCAACGAAGAGGCTCAATTTCACCTATGGGCAAGCCTATGTGTTTGCGGAGGTAGCGACTCCATGCAATATTTACCACCTCGATGAGATTTTGGTACTTTGATTTATCTTGCCTTAACGAGTCATACACCAAGACTTTGTGCTCCTCAATTCGAATACAAAGCAATATCCAATGAAAGCTGTGCATATACATACGCACAACCAATTAATGTTGATTATAATAGTTATTAAATAGTATTATTAATACGAAGGGATTGAAAAAAAGAGGCTAACAAAGAACGACTCACTGATGGTTGTATGGCAAGAGAATGAAGGGACACATGCTATTCTTACGCAACCCCCTTATATAACATTGACTACGTCTTCAGGCTTTTGCGCTACCGATTGCTCGTGTATAATATCGGGGTCGAAGAACCTGACGTTATGGAAGTTCTTCTTTCGGCAAATTTGAATTTTTGACCTACGGGACACAAGAAAAACGGGGATCAGTCAACACACAAGGCTAAAATAATGAAACGAGATACAATACTTACATGCACCATACACTGACGAGGGACTTGTGAAGGGCATCTTGATGGTATAAATCGTAAAGTGCTGCAAACTCGATATATACATCATCTGCCCCCCCCCCCCCGCCAGAAATGCTCATCTTTAATCCGAGCTGGGAACGTCTCTAATTCATTAGCTTTAGATTACACGGCATACCATTTGTGTAACTCGGCCATTCTCGTTGGTAGGAATGGTAGTAACTCTGGCCATATCAAAGGTTCACCAAGTACAAACTTTTTCTTGCCGCGGGCATTCTGTAGAGCTTCCCCAAGCAATTGAGCCCTTGTTAGATCAGTTTGCAATATCATCCCAGCCATGGTCAACGGATCTCTTGATTCATCGGGTCATTCTTCACGCGGCACTATCAACGGAGGAATCGATTGTTTGGACTGCTCTCCGAGCTGGGGAACGGTCTTTGCATTAATCCGCCGATTCTTGGGGTTGCTGTAGCACTTTCTGATCTGCCGATCATAATCCGACTCCCTTTCTTTCTCCTTGGTGGGATCTTTAATGAAGTGTTTAATGAAGTGTGCCTTTGCAACCGGATCTATTTCTGGCTTCTTGTTCGCAGCCTCCCTCAGTAGCTTGTGCTTCAGCAAGAAGGTTTGAAACGATTCTTCTGCCACTTCCTCTTCTGGAGCCTTCGCTTTTTTCTTTCTTTGCTGCTTATGAGATGGTTGGACCGAAGGTACCGTGTATGCCTTCTGTCGCTGACTCTGATTCTATTGTGCGGCTGGTGATGATGCCGGAATTGGCTCGCTTTGTGCAGCTGGTGATGGCGGATCCATGCTGGGGTCCCGTGCAGGCGGTGGAGAAGGTGGACCAACACTAGGATTCCTGTCAGCTGGCGTTGGTGATCTTTGCCTTGAGCACCGATCGGAATCTGTGGCTGCTTGCACCAATCTTATGTCGCGCTTTGGCCACGCGATCCATATGTGTACGGCATGTTGTAGTTCTATTTCTTCAGGACCTATAGGGATCGGGAGGTCCATGTCTACCCAGCGTTCTTCAGTAATTCGGTCAACAAAGACTCTGGCGAATCCTTCAGGAATCAGCTGGCAATGTATTGTCCCGCCTTCTTCTTAGACTTCCGCATAACCCTCAGCACAAACTTTGAGCCTTTTCCTATAAAGAACCAGAAGCTCACATTGGGTCCTAATGGTGATGTCGTCAATGTGGTCCCTCGGCCTATCGGCACCCAAATTAGGGTGCTCTGTCGAAGCAACATTGCTACGACGCTGAGAAGGGGGGCTGATCTCCACATTGGCAGCTGGTTGGTCCGAGCATTGCCCAACTGTTGCCTCAAGTGACATTATCCGGTTTTCTAGGCTACGGATCTTCTCTGCCACTACTGCCTTGCTTCTGCATCGACTTCGGTTGGTTTCGAGATCTCCAGAAAAGCCATATTTCCATGGAACTACGCCCACGCCTCAGGTCCATCCAGTGTGTTTCGCATTCCCAAGAGCGTAAGTCAGCTCGTCATTCTCTCTGTTGGGCTGGAAGGTTCCTTCTTCTGTACGCTCATTGTGTCGTCGAGTCTTTGGGCAGCCTCTCTTAGTACGTCGCTAGTCACAAACATTCAAGTGTCGGGGTGTAGTGTGCCTCCATGAGCATAGAAGTAATACCTTGCTCGTTTGGGCCAACTCAAGGTCTGCGGTACGATTCCTTTTACAATTAAATTATTTTCCATCTTTTCCCATTTCGGAACAGCAACCTTATAACCTCCAGGCCCAAGTCTATGGAAGTTTATCTTTTTGCTAGCATTCATTTTGCCTTGAATCGAGGCTGCCATGCTGTCAGCACTGTGCTTGTAATTCACGAATTCATTCCACCACTCTCGTTGCTTCTTCCAGACTTTATCAAAATCTGGTGTGAGGCCCTTGTTGACAAAGTTTGCCACCAATTCTTTCTTAAACGAGCCGAACTGAATTGCCATCTTCTTAAATGACCATCCCTTTACTTTGTCAGCTTTGCCTGGGGGAAAGTTGAAGTGCAACGACACCTCTTTCCATAACAAATCTTTCTCTGAATCTGGCACGATATCTTCAGGTCGATCAGAGACTTTATTTTTCTTCCAAAGCTTGTACTTTATGGGGACGCTTTCCCTAACAAGATATCCCAATTGATTTACAAATATCGTCTTAATTTGACCAGGGGCTAGTGGCTCGCCGGTTGCTTCGTTGATCTCCGTGATGGTCTTACATCCTACCATCTTCCTCTTGGAGCCACGTTTCCGTTTAGGCTTCGTCGATCCTGATGCCTAAAAGAATCGCAAATTTATCAAGCGGGTTGCTAACAACTAGTGGGCGTCGCGGCAGTTATGCGTAACCTTCATAACCCGCAAGCAAGGGTTCCAGATCGAAAATTATCATGATATTAGGTAACTTATTGACTGAAACATTCATAAGAATTTTTAGCTGGAGCACGACTGCTTACACAAGGACTGAAATCATCAACAAAGCTAGTAACATAACACAAATAGTTCGCAGCTGGGCCGCATGTGTCACAAACAATATCTTGCTCCTAACATATATATTGACAAAATGTTTATCCTGATGCCCGAAAGAATCACTAAACTTTTATACCTCGGCTTCCTCGACATTTTCTTCTTCCTCCCCACTAATATCTTGCTCCTCGTCGCCATGATAATGTAAGTTTAAAAATTGGCTGCCATCGTTCTCGTCCTCATCAAACTCTGGAGCTATGTGCCCAGTACTACCACGAATGAGCTCGTGCATTAACTCGTCTTGGTTGTCCGTAGGATCCATTTCCACTACCTGAAACAATAAAAAAACATTAAGTATTTTCTAGTACTAATAAAATGTACATATTGCAAAAATATGGTACACATGTTTATATTCATAAATGCTCACATGGTTATTTAGATCCAGAAATCAAAACACCAAGGCAATCATAGCAATCATACAGAGAAATCGAGCAATAATCCGGAGCCTAACAGTCATGGGGAATGGAGATGATTATGAGGAAATGGAAGACGACGATGAAGATGAAGAATTCGACACTAGTCCAATGAGTATAAGTACCAGGAAGAGAGGTTGCAGCACCGGTAACACCAGTAACACCAATAACGTTAGTGCTGGCTATAATTACCAGCCAGCACTAACGTGTACCTGTAGCACCAGACTATGCTGTACCTGTAGCACAATACTATGAGACTAATAAGCTAAAAGAGCAAGCATGAGACTATGAGACTATGAGTCAGGATCACAAGTTGAATTTGAAACAGTCGCAAAGAGCGAAGCTTTCCGCACAATAGGTAACGGTTAAGACAAGAAAACATTTCAAAAGAAGGATAAAAAGAACAGGAACTGTGGGCACATACAGAACATTCACCCTTCTCTCACAAAAGACGGAAACAGAGAATGGGACACACAGGTCTCAACAGTCAACTGTCTAGCAGAGTTCATGTGTGGCATGGACAGTGGACTGCAAAACTTTATGCTTTGTACACAACCACATAACTCCTGAGACACCCATTCTCTCTCAGATGTTCACTCCACTCCTATGATCAATTTCAGTAACTGGAGTTTCATGTTGATCTCTACCAGGTCCGAAGTGTCCCTTGAGCTGAGAGGGGGTTCCACGCCGACGAATATGTATAGCCCGGCAAGCTCGGCTTCCAGAGTCAAAGATGCCGCAGGGCGGTACCCAGTTATTGTTCTTAGTGTATCAAGCTGCTCCCTCAAATGTTCCTCTGTGTAGTTGCCCTGGTGGAAACAAGTGATAATTAAGATGATTTTAGATCATGCTAGACAAATTATGGTTTCGAACAAAAGCACAACTAATCAGTAAATTGTTCTATAAACTGCCCGACGGGCTTGTTCATGTCCACGACAAGCAGTTAGTTACTTCAACTTTTTCATGTTATCCAATGGCATGAAATTGTTAAAAAAAGTTAACAACACGCCAAGCTTTCAACTGCTCTTTTTTTATCTTTTTTCCTCGTGCCATAATCGATACATGCTTTTCTTTACACTGTTAATTCTGGTCATGTGGCTTGTCTTTTGCTCGACTGCCTCTACCAAATGCAGATGCTATTAGTTGGTGCCGCTCATTTTATCCGTCAGCAGTAGCAGCTAACTTCAATACTTCTTTGCGATAAGAATTGTGGTGCTGCTTTGGCAAGTCTGTTTCCTCTTGGGTTTTGTGATTAGTGTTGCGGGCTCAATGATTTTTGTTTCAGTTATATGATGATGTCCAACTGGGAGGGAACGAAAATGTCATTTTCTTTGCTACTTGCATGGCTTGGCTCCAAGTGAATAAATCACATGGTGCTTTCAAATGTGAAATTTCTGTTGTGATTCATGCTGTTCCATGTTCAGATAACTCAAATATTCCCCATATGCTTTCTGTTTTGCTATACTTTCTCTGGAGCAGGGCTAACAATCTTGAAGACTATTGGATGTTTTCTGAATTCCTTCATCTTGTGCTGCTCTCATCTATGTGCATAGACATGGTCAGTCTGATCTGTAGCATGCTAAGTTATTGATTACATTTCTGTTGAAACTTTGTTGTTGAGGTGGTTATTCAGAATCTATACTCCTTTGGAATGCATGTGTATAAATTTTTGAGCCAGTCTTTTTTTTTTCTTCATATTTTGATTCATGATTAGCATGCAGGGTAAGTTGTATAATACTATGAGTGATATGCCCACTGTTCGGACGATTCAAACATTTCGTAGTTTAAGAATGCAAATTGCATGCATTTTACTTTCTTTTTTTCAGTCATATGAAAAGAAATATAGACCTGAAAGAGAGGCATCAATTCTGACAGCATATATGGCTTCAGATATTTCAGGTATATATCTCAAGATATCCTTATCTACCGTATCTAATCATTGCTCTTTCAAATAACTGCAATTGGTGTCTTCTCCAGCTAACAGGAAACCTATGATGATGTGCTCGTGAATCTCTCATCGTTATTTGGTCCTTGGATATGCCGCAGGATACGAGAATCGTGAAGACAGAAACCCACAAAGAAGAAAAAAAAAATCCTTGATTCTACTCTTCATAATTATATTATTTGATTCCACTTGCAGCTAGATTGTTGAAATAGAAATACTAAGGTTCTTTTATTTGCCGGGAAGGCGCAGGGGAGGACCTCGAGGCGGCAGGGGTAGCCGGGCGGCCGGGCTGCGCGGAGCGGGCCGCGCACGAGGACGATGAGGTGCACGGCGGCGGGGGCAGGGATGATGTGGTCACGATGGAAGGGGATGACCTCGAGGGGCGGCTTCACGGACCGGGCGGCGAGGACGCCGAGGTGCGCGACGGCGCGGGCGAGGACGACGAGGCATGGGGCGGCCGGGCTGGGGACGACCTCGAGGGGCGGCCACGGTCGAGCGCCGGCCGGGGACCCACGCGCGGCCGGGGAAGAAGGCGGCGGCGCACGCGGGCGAGCGAGCAGGGGCGGGTTGGGCGACGTCGGGGCGGCGTGTTGGGGGCGACGTCAATCAGAATTTGGCGAAGGGGGTAATTTGTTGGGGGATGGCTCGGTTAGTGCCGGCTGGCCTTACCAGCCGGCACTAACGTGCCCACGTGACGTCAGATGGACACGTTAGTGCCGGCTGGTAATCCTAGCCGGCGCTAACGTGCGCACGTTAGTGCCCCACGCCAGTTCCCATTTACACTAAATTTTTAATATTCATAAATTTATTCATAATTGGCTTAATAATTAAAATAATATAACAAAAATTTATATCTTATTTTTTTAGCTACACAATAATTATAGTAATTATATCTACACAATAATAATAGTAATTGAAGTAAATTAACGAATATGCAACCATTATCAATTATGTGTAGCGTATAGGGTTTATATGTGTATATGTTTATGTTATTCATAATAAATCGAAAACATTTCATTTTGATCCATGCAAAAATATTCAAAAAGCTTTTCAATAGTAACCTATACAATGATGTAATCAATTCGCATATTACTTTATTATTTGTTTGTAATTTAATGTTTCAATGCTTCTAGTAATGCAAAATTAGTGAATGTAAATAATATTTATACCATGCAAAAATATAATATTATATGAAGATGATATTATGTCATAATTGGACAAATAGTATCAAGAATTAAGATAAATACGATGCGGTGCGTTACATTACATCACTGATTGGGAGAATTCAATATATAACTTATATAAAACTACTACTCATTATCATTATCTACTGGAACATTGATAATCTTCCTTTTGACGAAAGTGCCTTGAGCGTGATCACAGCGTAAGTAAGGTGTGTTCTCTTTGGATAAGAGGATGCTAGGGTCAACGTCAACTGAGAATGGAGGAAGGTCATCAATCCGGTCATAATCTTCCGAATTGTCCGAAATATCCTCAACTCCAACAACTTTTCTTTTTCATGGAAGAACTATGTGCCGTTTCAGCTCATTTCCAGCCTTGTCTGCTTCAGGCATCTTATCCGATTTCTTCTTCGGTTTGCTCGACATGTCCTTCACATAGAACACTTGTGTCACATCCTTGGCTAGAACGAATGGTTCATCTTTATATCCAATCTTTTTAAAGTCAACTATGGTCATCCCATACCGGTCCTTCATTACGCCTCCTCTAGCCACTCATTCTCAACGAAATAAAGGGACAACTATGGGTCCATATTCAAGTTCTCATATCTCCTCTATGACACCATAGTAGTTGTTCTTTTCTCCATTACTGTTTACTATACACATACGGATACCACTGTTTTGGTTGGTGCTTTTTTTGTCTTGAGCTCTCGTATAAAATGTATACCCATAGATTTCGTACCCTTGGTATTGCTGGACAGTGATTGATGGTCCCCTAGTCAGCCATTGAAGTTCTTGATCAACTGTGCTGTTGCCCAATAATTTTCGTCTGAACCAGCCGTCAAAATTTTTTATATGTTGGCGTGTAATCCAAGCAAGATTCTTCTGTGGATTTTCAGACTATATAATATTCATGTGCTCATCAATATATGGAGCCACCTTGGATGAATTCTGAAGAACCGTGAAGTTTGCTTGGCTGAATTCACTACAAGGGATGTTCACATTACATTTCTTTCCTAGTGTGCCTTTTCCCTTTAGTCGTCCCTCATGGTGTGACACGGGGAGCCCAATCGGATTGAGATCAGGAAGATAGTCAACGCAAAACTCAATGACCTCATCTGTTCCATAGCCCTTAGCAATGCATCCTTCTGGGCGAGAACGTTTACGCACGTACTTCTTCAATACTGCCATGAACCTCTCGAAAGAGAACATATTGTGTAGAAAAACAGGACCCATGATAGTTATTTCTGTCACAATATGAACAAGAAGGTGTGTCATAATATTGAAGAAGGAAGGTGGGAAGACCATCTCGAAGCTGACAAGACATTCGACAATGTCTTTCTGCAGCTTTATTAGATTATTTGGATTAATTGCTTTCTGTGAAATTTCATTCACGAACGCACAAAGCTTTTCAACTGCCAATCTCACATTTTCCGGTAGAACACCCCTCAGTATAACTGGAAGTGATTGTGTCATCAGAACGTGGCAGTCATGGGACTTCAAGTTTTGGATTTTCTTCTCTTTCACATTTATTATGCCCTGTATATTTGAGAAGTACCCAGACGGGACCTTGATACTGTTCAAGCAATCGAACATACTTTCCTTCTCCTCTTTGCTCAGATTATAGCTGGCAGGTCTTAAATAGTGGCGTCCTTTGTCTCTCTTCTCGGGTTGCAAGCCTTGTCGTCCAGCTAGCATCCACATGTCGCGCCTTGCTTCCAATGTGTCTTTTGACTTACCATACACTCCCAGAAAGCCTAGTAGGTTGACGCAAAGATTCTTTGATAGATACATCACATCAATTGCGTTGCAAACCTGTAAGACTTGCCAATAAGGTAGGTTCCACAATATAGACTTCTTCTTCCACATTGGAACATGTCCCTGGTCATCATTCGGAACAGGTTGGCTACCGGGACCCTTTCCAAATACTACCTTCACATCCTTGATCATCGAGAACACACGCTTTCCATTACGGAACAGAGGCTTAGGACGAGTTTCGGGCTCTCCTTTGAAATGCTTCCCTTCGGTTCTTAGGGGGTGATCGGTAGGAAGGAATCAGCGATAGCCCATGTATACGCACTTCTTGCAGTGTTTCAAATAAATGCTATCGGTTTCATCATAACAGTGGGTGCAGGCCATGTATCCCATGTTCGACTGTCCCGAAAGTTTTGCAAGTGCAGGCCAATCATTGATGCATACAAAAAGTAAAGCTCGGAGGTTGAAAGACTCATGTTTATACTCATCCCACACATGTACACCTTCTTCTTTCCAGAGCAGTAAGAGATCATCCATCAAGGGTTGCAGGAACACATCAATATCATTGCCAGGTTCTTTTGGCCCTTCTATAAGCATCGGCATCATGATGAACTTACGCTTCAGGCACAACCAAGGAGGAAGGTTGAACATTCATAGGGTCACGGGCCATGTACTATGAACGCTGTCAAACTCACCGTACGGATTCATTCCATCCACACTTAGAGCAAATCTTATATTCTTTGGGTCGTTGTCAAATTGAGGATACTCTCGGTTAAGGTTTCTCCACTGGGACCCATCTGCTGGGTGTCTGATCATGTGATCCTCCTTACGGTCTTCTTTGTGCCACCGTATCAACTTAGCGTTATCCTTGTTTTTGAAAAAGCGCTTCAGACATGGTATTATAGGGAAGTACCACACCAACTTTGCGGGAACTCTCTTCTTTACCGGCTGCCCATCAACATCACCTGGATCATCTCGCCTGATCTTATACCGCAATGCGCTACAAACAGGACAAGCTTCCAAGTTCTCGTATTCGCCGCGATACATGATGCAGTCATTAGGACATGCGTGAATCTTCTGCACGTCCAATCCAAGAGGGCAAACCATCTTTTTAGCTTCGTATGTTGTTGACGGCAGTTCATTACCCTCAGGAAGCATGTTCTTTATAATCTTTAATAGCTCACCAAATCTCTTATCGGTGACACCATTAGTTGCCTTCCATTTCAGCATCTCTAGCGTGGTACCCAACTTCTTCTGCTTCGGTTTGCAACTAGGGAACAACGGCCTTTTGTGATCCTCCAACATCTTCTCGAACTTTAATGCCTCCTTCACAGTTTCACTGTCTTTCTGTGCATCAAGCAACGCCTGACCTAGCTCGTCAGGTGGCTCCTCTTGTGCAACATTTGCTTCACCCTCGTCCATTGGTTCATTTTGAAAGCCACCTGCTTCATGAACCCATGCCCAATCTGGAAGATTGTTATCATCATCGTCATCTTCTTCATTATCTTCCATCATAACTCCAACTTCGCCGTGCTTAATCCAAAGGCTATAGTTACTCATAAAACCATTCAAGGCCAGGTGATTCCATAGAGTGTCTCTTTTTCGGAATTCATTTTTATTTTCGCAAACACTGCATGGACAACACATTAAACCCTTTGGCGACCTATTTGCCATTGCCGCCTTGAGAAAAGAATCTAAACCCTGAATCCACGCCGAGGTGCTCCGGCTTCCGTGCATCCATTGCCGGTCCATTTGTACAAATTTAAAAAAATCATGGTCATTATCCCTAAAAACAAGGTTACTATGAAGTAATTCAAAAAAAATGTAAATGTGTCATAGGCCACCTATCTAGTAAATTTAAACTAAATAGCAAAATAAATTGGCACAATAACATATACACATGTCACCATGAAATAATTCAAAAAACTCATTCTAAATGTGTGATAGTCAAACTATGTAGTAATCATTCTCTAAAAAGTAACAAATCAATTCTACCTTGCTCAAATTAATGAACAAATTAATAAATCATGCTCATTTTCCCTCATCCTTAAAATCCTTAAAAATTTGCATAATAACATATACACATGTCCCCGTGAAATAATTCAAAAAAATTACTCTAAATGTGTCATAGTCAAACTATCTAGAAAACCTTCTCTAAAAAGTAACAAATCGATTTTATTTTGCTCAAATTAATGAACAAATCGGAAAATTATGCTCATTTTTCCCCAACCTTAAAATCACTATTTTCTTTATCTAGAAAGCATGAAACAAAGAATAAACACCGTGAAAGAAGAGTGGAAGAAGCTACTAACCTTTGGTGCACTTGGATGGGTGAAATCCTCACAAATTTGGGGGAAAATGGGCAGCACCTCCCCTCTAACACGCCATGAGAGAGAGAGGAGGAGCTCGGCCAAATGAATTGGTCGGGCTGGGGAAGAAGGAGTGTCTGGTATATACGGGGCAAGTTAGTGCCGGCTGGTGGTTTTAGCCGGCACTAAGTGTGAATGTTTAGTGCCGGCTAGTATCTATAGCCGGCACTAACAGACTTCTGACCGTTATGGGTTAGATGTTAACCGTTGGGGATGGCACGTTAGTACCGGATGGGGTTTATAGCCGGCACTAACGTGCCCGCGGGTTACTGTTTAGACATGTTAGTGCCGGCCCCTAGTTGACCGGCACTAACGTGCAGGTACCAATGTATATTTCTCCAGTAGTGATACTCAGATCCAAATCCATGTCGCCTCCATAGTGCTGATGCAATAATGTCACAAATTAGGGTTAGAAGTCGGTACTGGTTAGATGTTCTGCAGTAGAGTGTGTGCCTACATATTCACAATACACTATGTAAAGGAGGTGTGGAGAATGAAAACTATGGTTATTTTGTCGACTGTGTCGTTGTGATCTAAATAACCATTGGTTGCTTTTGTTGGCCAGCAAACATGTTTCACGTTAGGCCGAGAGCACGTGTGCTTGCAGTACGTACCTGCAGTCATTGAACCGTCATGAACCATCCACAGATTTAAAAAAAAAACTTTTGCGCGCGAGTGGCGATCGAGATCCATTGGTTTCTGAAGAAACCACTCTACTCGTCCGGGCCTGCTTCTTGTTGCTGGATGATCAGGATCTTACGCGGCACGAGTCCACAGAGCGTCTTGTGCCGGAAAGCGCCCGTGCGTGACGTCTTTCCCAGCATGGTGGCCTGGCCGGCCGGCTCCATCAGCGCACCTAGTCAACCAACAACCAAACAGATCGACACGTTGCGTGCATATCCTGCGGTGTTCGGCAAATTTTAACGTTATTTTCTGAATGCTATCAGCCTATCACCGCGAAAAGCACAGCCCCCACTTCCACTGAACGGCACCATCTTTATTCACTGGCGGACCCAGTGGGTGGCCAGGGTATGCCGTGGCATACCCTAAGCCAGCACTTCTCTTTTTAATGAATTTTTTGACTGCGATTAATAAAATTTGAAGTACAACTTGACAACTATATTGATGACACTAGACATGAGGACATTTTTATAGGTCTTACCAATCTTGTTGACCTCTTAGTTCTGGTTCAAATTGGGAGGCATAAGGTTTATGATATGGTTTACAATCTTATAAAATTGGTCTTACTTCTACTGGTGGCAATATTTTTTTTCAAAGCCAGCTTTTCACTAGTACAGATCCAAAAGTATTTTCTTCAACTTTTACTGGCTTTTGGGCATACAAATTACCCACTTGCCATTGATTATGTAGATACCGATTTGTATTCTTTTTTTTACGTCGCTCTCTCCTCCCTCTCGCCACCGCTTCCTCGGCGCCCCCACCTCCCCTCCCGCCAGTGCACCACAAGCCTTGTCCGGCGGGTGCGCGGCCCTACTCTGATGAGCGCGCGTCTCTACCGTCATCATCATTGAGGCTCCGCGCCCTCCCCACGCCGCTCCCCTCGCTCCCTCTTGAGGGCCGCATCGGGATGATTGTGGATGATATGTGGGTTCCCTTAATAGTTTTCTGATAAAAAAAATATAGCTGTCCAACCAAATAACCTTCTGATTTTCACAGCTGTTTTTCCATGGCCCACAGCTCACAACAACTTTTCCAAAAGTCACAGCCCAACCAAACACACCTTTAATGTGCTTCTACTATTTATATTGTAATCTATGCAAATATTGAACCTAATTACATGTATACCAAATTGCTCGTGAAATTTTTTATTGTGCACCGAATTTTTTTAGATTGTACCGAATACCGACATGGCATACTCTAAGTTTCAATCCTAGGTCCGCCACTGTCTTTATTCGCTCTGAATTTGGCTTGCTGGTACTTGCTACAAAGAACAACTTTCCTATAGCTTTGGCTGCAGCAGATATGTCCCGATTCTTCAGTCATCAAATTCGTCGTCGCCTTGCAACTTGAGATTTATTAGTAGTAATTACAGTTAGTAGTGGCAACTGGCATGGATCCCTGCTTGAAGATGTTGGAAAGGAGCAAATTTGTCCTCATTGAGATCTGAGAGCACGTTCAGCCATTTATGCAGAGCCTGACGCCTGAAGATCCATTCACAAAGATGGGATGCTTTTTCACGAGGTTGAGAACGCGCACTACTGCAGAAGGTTGAGCACCTCTGGCATTGCAAGCACCGCGAGTCATCTTTCTATCTGAAACAAGAAACAACATGCTTCACTTTCACGCATATTTTAGTACAATTATTCGTGTGGTTTCTCTATCTACTCTTTACAACTCAGGGGGCGGTCAAATGGAGCGCAATCGAGTTGCAAACCTGTGAAGGCCGGATAACGTACTCCAGCACTAATTGTGTGCGAATCTTCAGAAGATAACTCTCAAACTACTGAAAAGACACCACTGACGGTCTGACACATTGGACTGATCCAATCGGGTGGATCACAGGAACATTTAACCTAAAAAGATTGTGGCCGGTGACTAGGTTCATAGCCTGCTCCATCATCATCCGATTGTTGATTAGACCTTCATGACCTACCGTGGGGTTATTAAGTGGTTACTGAGGCTGCTGATAATAAGTAATATTTGGTAGGAGATTGCCTTTTCAGTGAGCAAGTTTGTAATGTTATTGCATTTTGCCAAACAAAGTAGTTCAACTCGCAAGATATGGCGTGGTTAGTCGTTACACATTTGGGGACGAAGCTACAAAAAAAAATGTCAAGACTTGGTTCTACTACTGTAAATCCTTTAAAATTTGAGTTTATTATTTTGGGCTTCTCAACGAAGCTTGCATTAGGCTTATGGGACTTGGGCCTAATAAGTTAAATCAGCACAAATGAAGTGACGATTCATAAAGTTACAAGTGCATCTAAGTTCCCCATTAACCAAAATAAGGGACTAAAAACTAATATAAAAATCCATCTTCCGTGTAAATTTCCTCTGCCTAGCCTCACCTCTAGCTTTCCCATCGCTTTCCAAACAAACCGTTTGATTAGTATTGCCCACCCTCAGTCTAGTTGCATTGCATCCAACCCACGAGTCCTAATTATAACCTCACACCGACACAAACGCAAAAACACAACACAAACACCAACCTCCATTCTCATTAGGTGGTTCAGTAGAGATCAATAGCTACCTCAGCGATTCACTTGTTTTGTGCTTGATAATTCTTGGAACATTCTGACCCTACTGTCAAGGATGAGGAGTTTGCAGTTCAGACTGCAGAGTCTAACTGTCAAGTCATGCATGCTCACCCCTCTCCCTCTGGAGTCTGGTCGCCGTGGGCGCGATGAAGACGTCAAAGCGGCCTTGCCTTCCTCCTCGTTCCACCAAAAGGTTTATAGGCGCCGCAAGTGACGCAGATCACAGACGAAAAAAGCGTAGTGATCTGTAGCAGAGAGATGATGCCCGATCCACACGGGGATACACGAGTCCAAGTTGCCTCCACGTACGCAGGCTACATTGGATTGGGCCGTGTTTAGTTGCCTCCCGTAAATTTTTTGAAAAGGTATCTTTTTACATTTAAATTTTTTGAAAAGGTATCTTTTTACATTTGAAGTACTAAATATAGACTAATCATAAAAATAATTACAGAACTCGTCTGTAAATCGCGAGACGAATCTAATAAGCCTAATTAATCCATCATTAGAGGTTATTTACTGTAACATTACTATAGCAATTTAGCGTCTAATTACAACCTAATTAGGTTCATTAGATTTGTCTCGTAATTTACAGGCAGCAGTCGCAATGTGTTTTTTTATTTCGTCTAGATTTAAGTCTATGTGCAGGTGCCGGAAAAAAAAATTGGAATTTTGATTTTTGGAACTAAACACGGCGTTGGATGGCTGCTGCACGGTGCACGCAAAAAGCTCGAGATGACGGTGGCGCCATGCACAGCACCTAGCTAGGCACCTACGACTCTAATCATTCTATATATATTACTGCTCTGCGTCGTAGATCTTACACAAGAACGGCACGCAGTTAGCTAGCTCGAGTACAGTGGCCAAAATAGAGCACTGCTCTAGTGTTCCAGCTGGGTTCAGAGCGAGGTCGTGCAGGTCCGGTAGTATAGCTAGCTACACTTGAGCTGAACGTACACCGGTCGAGCAGCAGGAAACATGGCAGGCACCGGCGCGAGGGAAGTTCTTTGCGTCATCGTGCTGCTGCTCGCCGCCGTCGTGCAGCACGCCCAGTCGGCCCGGCCGCTGCAGCAAGATGAGGCGGCGCCGGTGCCGGCTGTGGACGGCCTCCTGCGCCCGGCCGTGGTTCACGTGGATGCCTTGGGCGGCGGGGCGGCGGGGGAGGGAGGTGACGCCGCCGGCATCGCCGTGCCGTTCGAGAATAAGCGGCTGAGCCCGGGAGGGCCAGACCCCCAGCATCACTAATGGCCAGACCCCCAAGAAGCATGCATCTCCGTCTTGTACTTAATTAAGCTGTTGGCATTGCTTCGAGTCTTTAAAGAAGCCAGTAATTGAGTTTAGACACCCGGATAATATAATCAGATGCAGCCTTAGCGTCTAGTACAGTTTTCTTTTCAAATATAATAATGAGAAAGAAGCCTATATAAACCGGCTTCTACGATTGGAGAGATGTATGCAGTTCTGGATGATTGTACTGAATTACATATACAATGTATACTACAAGTCTACAGCACATGTTTACATTCACCGAGCCATTGTTGTTGTACGTGTGAAGAACATGGATTCGTCTCTGATCAATCGGAATCCGAAACGTGGAGCCGACATGTGGGCCGCACAATTGCTCTTTTGTTGAAGCCTCCCTTTCTGGGTACAGACGTAGTATCTGTTCTTGTACGCGTACAGAAGTGCACCACACACTCACACCCCTACACACATACACAGACCTACATCTACACACAGAAAATAAAATCGCGTCCTTTGTGATATCGGCAGAGCCAGCTCGGTTCTGCAGACGACGGGCACGTCGTACTGACCATTGTGGCGTCACGAGAGGGAGGCGGCATGAAACTTCACCGACGACAGTCTCCTGCACAAGAAAACTCACGGACCCAACGCCGCCGCCGGAGCACACGACAGCGAAGAAGAGAGAACCCCGGAGTACTTTATTCCACGAACGCGACGCTGACTCTCTCATCCGAGCGCCGCCGGGAAACCACACCTCATGCTGCCACCGGCCCGGAGGGAAACCTCACCACGAGGACCGACGACAGCAAGATGAAGGACAGGGAGCCCAGAGCAAGGTCCAACTGCCAGCACCGAAGAACAGCTCCACGGAAGACACCGCAAGATCTGAACGCGGCCGCTGCATCTCCGGCGGTGACAAAGGAAGAGAAAGTCCAACGCAGCCATCAACCAACAAAGGCAGCCACGCAGACAAAGCAGCCATGGCCGTTCTCCAAGAAGAAACAGCCGCAGCACACAAAAGCTTCCATCCGAACTCAAAAGGAAGGAAACAAACCTCACGCATCCCGCAACAGGAAATGCATCTCCGTCACCGGTGATGACCCCCACGCCGAGCCAGGGGAACCAAAGGCCTAGCAAACGCCAGATCGACGCCTCCAGACCAAACCTAAACTACCTTATTGCTAGATCTAGCGGAATATAGTAGTATATACAACCGGCTGACGAACTCCCCCGGTTCCCCATCCACTCCGAAGCCGGCGAGGTCGCCGGAGCGGAGGGGAACTGGCCGGAGTCGCCCCGGAAATGATTTCGCCTCCCTGTCGCCTTCTCTCTACTGTAGTGCTGGAAGGAACTGGAATGGTGACTCCGCTGAGCGACTCAGAAGCTGCTCGGCGTCCTCTCCGGCAGGAGGCTGTGGGGACGGCTACCCTCCTCGCCGGCGACCTCCATGGCGCCTGCGGGTGAGGGGGCGCTGGCTCTCGCGGCTCCTGTGGAGGGTGGTGGGCGTCGGGTGCGGCTTCTGCGGATGGGGCCGGCGTTGGAGGCGACGGTGACGGCCTCAGGTGCGGTAGCTGCGGGGGGTGGTCGGCGTCGTGCGCGGCGGCGACGGCGGCGGAGTGGTGGCGGCGGAGTCCCCTTTGGAATAAGATCTCCCGAGCTCCACCCCGTTGGTGGTGATCTCCTTTGGCACTGCCGATGAACTCGTGGAGTTGGTTCTTCTACGAAGGAAGAGCTCATCGTTGGTTGCAGCTTCGTCGAGCTCAGTCTTTGCTGTCTCAGACACCCTCTCACGCGTGGAGCCACAATAGGAGGTGACATCTCTCGTCGCACACCGGATTCTCTGGTCTTCGGTGATCTCTCTCTCAAAGGACGTGTTTTGTGTTTTGATTGTGAACGGCCGCACAACTGCTCGGGGTGGTGGACTGACACGGGCGACAAGGGCCATGAGCATGGCCCATGAGTTGACGGAGACGACAAGCATGAGTTGAGTTGGCCCACCTGCCTGGCCGACGGTTTAACGGGTCCATTTGGAAAGCAATATTCGTGCTCTGTATTTTTTTCCTTTTCAACTGGTGTGGTAGAGCAGCACGTAGATTTAATACCCTCCAGACTAGAAATATCTAGGACGCAACTTAGAAAAAACTCTCAAGATTGAAGTTATCCTTTTTAAGTGGATAATGGAATTTCATAATAAGATGCGTGGATTTAGAACTTTTGAGGTGACATGATCTTACTACAAGCTAAACAAATTGCATAATAAGATGTGATTGGATTTAGAAGTATGTGAATTAGAACTTTTGAGGTGACATGATTTATGCACTTTTCTATGCACTTTTATAACTTGTAATTAAAGCAATATCAAGTATCAGAAAAAAATTGCATAGAAAAGTTCTTAGATCCAATCACATACTTAGTAGATTTTATTTTTTCTAATTGCAATGCATATGTATTTATTGAGGATATAGAAAACCAAAGAAAAGCATGATTTCCAATCTCAATTGCTATAGTAATTTTGGGCAACAAGGTTGTTTCTTAGTATGAATAATATGTCTAAAATTTTATGAAGATCATCTTTTGGGACGTTTCGGAGGACCCCCTAACGGGCCCGAATTTTGACCGAATTTATACAATATAGTATTAGTAGTATTGACGGGGATACAAACCCAGGACCCCTAACGGGCCCGACTCATGTAAAAGAAGGCCCAGCAAACCTATCGGGCCAAGAACGGGACGGCCCGCTAACCCGCGCGGGGAGCTGCCTTCGCTGCTAAGCCAACGGGTCCGGGAGCCCGACCTCCCAGGACACGTGGCGGCCCCCCGACCTAGCACCCCGGGTCAGAGCCATGCCGGTGACCCAGGACGTGCGCTCCAAGGGCGCCGCGCCTCCTGACAGGTGTGCCGGCCAAGACAGGCTCCGTGCAAGCCCCGAGACGCCAGCCATCCTTATCTTGCGGCAAGGGCTAAGCCAGCAGGACTCCCTGACAAGGGGACAACGCCGCTCGCGTGGGCCCCGCGACACAACAGGAGGGGGCGTCCGCAGACACTGCCTCCCCTCGCCATAATGATGGTTGCCTCTGTGCACCACCTTATTACGCCAGCGAGTGTGATCGGACGCCACCGGGCAGGCCTCGGTAAGACACCCCTCACCAAGCGCGCCGTCCGGTGCCAGAGCTACATAAGATAGCCCCGCGGGTAAGGAACACGGGCTTCGGCGGACAAGACCGGAGGAGACCCCCGAACGACCGTCCGAATGGTCGTGCCGCCCCGATTGAGCCATGATGGGACAGCACCGGGGGACGCACCGCCCAAGAAGATCGCCAGGATCATTCCTTGCCCTAGAAGATCGCCAGGATCAAGCCTTCCCACTCCCGACCGATCGAGTGGGCCCCGACGACTGACAAGGACGAATTGCACCCCGTCGGTGTCAAGACACAACGCTAGATATCTGTAAATGGGGGCCCCACCTTGGACTATAAAAGGAAAAGCCCCCCACGTAGAAAAGGGTTGGACTCCGACAGTTTCGACACTGCTTGACCAGCTTGTAAGCTCCCCTCTGAACTTTGAGCACCCGGGCTCGAGAGTAATAGAGTGAGAACACCACCCCCATACTGGACGTAGGGCATTTTAGGCCTGAACCAGTCTAAATCCTTGAGTCTTTGCGTGCTAGACCATATCCGATCAAGCTCACAACAAACGAGCGATCGAGTAGTTTTGTAGTCGCCCATTTTCCGCAGCGACAAGTATATTACATAATAAGTATAATTAGATTAAATAAGTATAATAAAATTAATCATGTAAAATATTTTTATACTAGATATATTTGGAGACACAAATGTTAGTAATTTATATGTAAATTTGGTCAAACTTAAAATTGTTTGACTCCTCCGGAAGCGATAGTGGCATTCTTTTTTGATGGAGGGAGTATTAACCAAGCTAGTCAACCCAACTTAAAACTCATTTGACATAGGTGGTTGGTCAACACATTGCGTACAAATTAAAATTTACAAATAATGGCAGTGGTGGTCAAGTTGAGTGGCTTTTGACGAAGCATGTCGGTACACTCAGTCTTGGCCAGTGAAAACAAAATGGCGGCTCAACCAAACGCCGTCTCTTGATGGCCTGGGTCACGCTTCTCTGGCCACTGAGCCCAAAAGCAAGCAGCCAGCAGCCGCGTCCAACGAAACGCTGGCGATTTGCAATGGCGATGGCACCTGAGATGCCAAAGGCGATTTCGTGCTCGCTGATGATCCTCTCGCTTTATCCTATGAGATCGAGGGAGTGCGAGCCCAGCACTTGAGCTGGAGCTCTTCACCATCATCTGGGGCACTTTCTGTTAGTTGTGGCGGTCTATCTCTCTCTCTCTCTCTCTGCCCGCGATGATTTGAGGCTTCGATCGGAAGAGTGCTTTCTTCTGTGAAAGGAAGGTTCGTCCGAGGATCACGCTAGCTCAAAAAGGAGCGCATTCAACTAACCTTTCCGGACGGATTCGCAGCTTGGGATCGATCAAAAAGATTTCCTACTTTCCAGTGTGCAAAGCTGCTAAAATACAAAATAACCGAATCGACGTCGACTAATCAACCGAGATACCTACCTTCCTTTCGTGCCCGTCAGACGTGGAGAGCAAATGGAACAGAGTTGGATCATCGATCGAGCTACCAAGGAGAGTCCTCCAGGATCTAGCTACTCTTTTTCTGTTTTCTCTCTTTCGACCGGCGTGGTTTGGACCAACAGATTCACTGAATGAACGAGAGCCTTTCTGCTTGATTTTTAGCGGTGCCAGTGCTCACTACTGGAAAACAGGCTATGAGAACCGGTTGGAAAACCAGTGCCTAAGGCGTTTTCCAACTGGTTCCCGCCAACCGAGACCAATGACCTCGCCTTAGGATACCGGGTATTTAACCCGTTGCCTTAGGCACCCATTGGTACCGGTTGGAAAGACCAACCGGTACCAAAGGGGCTGCCACCTTGCGTCAGCGTGGCAGTCTCTTTGGTACCGGTTGGTCTTTCCAACCGGTACCAATGACCTTTTCTTTTTTTTCTAAATTCAGTTTTGTTTGTTATATTTATTACTTTTTATTCTTTTATAATCGCTAAACACACTCGAGCTCTACAGTACTATACGTTCATTGGTCGTTTGTGTTCGTTTTCAGAGAATATTTGAAACTAACTAAAAGTGAAATGCGAGCATATAATTAAGCTAATTAGATGAACTAATATATTTACAAATATACAAACATCAAGCCATCACGTTTAGAAATATTTACAAATGTACAAGTCATGTTTGTAGTCCAACTACTGGTCCCCTCAGGAGCTCGATGGAAGTCCTCTATGGATGTGACCGTCATGGTAGAACTCGTCTCTAAGATTCAAGATCTCGTTCAAAATGAATCCGGCGAGCTGCTCGCACACGGCGTTGATCCGATCAGTAGAGTAACATTCATCCCCCATTTGAGACATCTGTTGGGTATTTTAACGATGCAAATTATATCCGCAAGCGCACGGATACCATCGTAGCTTTCACCCATGAGTATTCAAGGGTATCGTATCCACAGAGAACGTGTGTGCACTAACTCCTAACTCAGTCGGTCCAAGGACACACCAAGATTAAGTGGCAAGGCTGGAGAGGATTCCTGCGGTAGCACTAAAGATGAGTTAAAGGTCGATCTCTCGGGTAAGACTCGCTTCGGACACCGGCTTACCCCTGAAATGGTCAGGAGACTCCGGCCAACGGCTCTACGCTATATCCGAACGTGGAGGGCTACTAAGGACCAACAGGACTATCACCACCTGCGGCCTACCTCACAGACCGTGGGATATAAGGCAAACGAAGGTAACCCTTAGCCTAGACACCATGTCTACACTACTGATTACTAATGTAGTCTAACTACATCTGATATCCCGTAGCAAACTACAGCACTCCGTATAAATATGGAGCGATGAACCCGCGAGTAAGAGAACTTATCTCACCCATACAGAAGTACTATGCAATATAAGAATCATAAATCCTAACTTATTCATACAAGAGGAAGCCAGCATCCGTAGAGGTACAAGTTGGAGAAGAGCGCCGACAGGCCAGCGCCCCTCCGAACTACTCCTCACGCTCCTGTTATTCTAAGCACTAGCCTAGTCAGCGCCTCCTTTGCAATGGAGCACAAGATCTACATGATGGTGGTGTGTTGTGTTGGGTGCTCTCCTCCTCCTTATGTAGCCTCTCCAAGGGTGGATCTGTGGTTAGACTCTCGAGGTGGTACTATACACGTCCGGAATAGACATAGGGGAGCGATGAGAGTGTCGCAGAGAAAATTGGGCCTGATTGGGCCCAGAAGGGGGTCGGCCGAACCAAGGGTTCGGCTACACCCTTGCTGAGGACATTTGGACCCATCTTCGGTCGATGCACTCCTTGTGGGCTCCTTGTGTAGGTTTCTGGGTGCACTCTTGAAAGATATGTTGGTTTAGAATGTCATTTGGGCCCTAGGATCCATGTGCGCGCTGCTGTGTTTGTCGGAAGTGTCTTTTCTCTTGGGCTTGGGCTAATTTGCTTCAGGATGTAATCCCTCTAATTCTCGTGCTCACGTAATACTCTAATGTATACTTTTCCCTTTGTTTGAGCACGGTTTTCCCCTGTATGCAGACATGGCTTCCTGTAAATAGCGATTCACCAAAACTTGTGGAAATGATTAGTATCAAAGTCCTAAATCTAGTTTGGGGTTTGTTTTGGCACAGATCTTTGCAAGAGTTGACAGTCAATTTTAGCACTTAAGGACCGTCAACAACATCTATCATTTAGGAGAAAAGGATTAATATCATGTGCATTAGTACAATTATGAAAATGTACTAGTGAACGGTTTGGACGTAGTATCATGTCCTCATCAGTAGTCTTCCCGCATGGAGTCATGATGTGCAAGTAGTCCCATACGTAGTACCCGCACCAATGAGTTCCTTGTTGTTGTCTCGCACACTTAAGGGGAAACAAATAAATTACTCAATTTAGAAAAATTTGGGATTATATACTTAACTAGACAAATCTTTGTGAATCAACATACCGGATAATTCATTTTAACGTTCAGTTCGGGCCTCCATTGACCACGTCCTTTGTTATTTTTCACAATTTTTTTCCAAACCCTGCGCTCAAAGTTAAGTTTGATATTCAGGAATTGTTATTAACAGAAAAAGGATTTGATTGTGCAAACTGAACTTATCTATTCAAGGGGTCTATGATATGTTGGATTGCGGACTTTGGATTTCTCATTGAGTCAAAGACTATAAGATTGCCGGTCTCTATGGAAAGTATGAGTAAAATCCAATGATAACTGCAGATATAGATAGGATATATACATACATGCATTAGACGACTTAGTATTTATTTAGTAATATAACAGAGGATTGAGTCGACCAAGGCTTACCCAAAGTTGTATGGTATGAATATATAGGATTTGTAATTTTGCCTAGTCAACAAATCGTACATGTTTTGGCATGTTTCTTTGTAATTTTCGTTGAGCACTTTCTGGTTGACTAGCAAAGGAGACATGAAGCTGATCTGATGGTGCCATCCTTGTTTTCGGCTTCTTTGGGTCTCCGATCTTAACGATACAATAGAAATTTTATAATGCACACATATAATTATGTTCTTGTTAACAAAAAGTATTAATATAGAGGTAAGTGATCCTTACAAAACCCAAATAGTGATGATAGAGGCGTCGAGGGCTTGTTGATAGTAAATGTGATATAAATTTTCGAAGTACACCCAGAAGTTGTCCTCCCCGCAGAAGAAATCATGGTCACGATACTTGACTCCAAATATTTTCCCTTCGTCATTCGACATTCGCGGGTACCATCTATGCAAATTGAACATCTGCGTGCCTAGACTTTTCTCCTCTTCCTCAGTGACAAAAGGTTTTCCATGCTGGAATGGAGTAAGAATGGGAGCGACAGGGATTTCCGCCTCCACTTGCCCCATTGCCTCGTCTAGCGTTAATCCAGTTTCAGAAAGAAATATCGCGGCCTGTAGGTCCGCCTAGAGTTGTACGTCCGTCGGGTGTAGGAGTGGCAACCTTGGCACTCGGAGGGGCTTGAGTTCTTTTTGTTGTGTGCCAAGCTGAGGAATGGTCTTGCCATATTTTTTCTTCATATTTTTCACCTTGTGTGCCATTGTCAGAGTACGTTCATAGTCCGAGGGTAAGCTTTTCGGTTGTAGTGGGTTGTCTAGGCTCGCGAGAAGCTTTTTCCCTAATTCTAGAGGTACATTTTCCCTCGGCAGAGGGACTTTAGGTTTCAACTGTTCTTTTATATATCGAGCGGTGTTCTCCTCCAACTTCTCAGCGGTCTTCTCGTAGGTCAATTTTCTTTCGACCGTTTTCTACTTCTTCTTTGAGGGTCCAGCCACTGGGAGGGATGCTGTCTTTCTCTTTCCTTTTTCTGGTGCAGGAGGAGTTGGAGTACTCGTGGCCCTTTGCGCCGGCGAAGACGGTGGTGAAGGAGCTGGTTGCGGGGACGGCGGTGTGGGAGGCCGCGGAGATGGGCGATCGGTCTGCACGGGAGCTGTTATGCTTGCAGTAAGTTTGATGTCGTCCTTGCGCCATAGAACGACCCCGTGTAGTGTGTCTCCCAATGTCTTCTCTTCATCCCCTCCAATGAAGTCGAGCTCAAGATCCTCATTGTCTCCAACTATCTGCTTGACTGTGACGGAGGTGTAGCCAGGGGGTATCGGCCTTCCATGAATTGTAGTAGAAGGATTCAGGGGCAGGGCTGACCCGTTTGCGATATGAATGGATATATTCCTTGTTCGCACATGAAGCTCGCACGGTGTCGGCATGGTGACATCATCCACTGGATACCTCTGGTCATCTACTGCCGTTGGCTCAATCTGGGGTTGCTGTTGTTATCGCCATAGGTTAATTTATGGGCCGAAATCAAGATGGGCCTAAAGCAAAAGATGAGGGAGGCTTGTAAATCGGCTCCTGCATGAGCGTCTGGGCCACATTGGCCGTGTATCCTTAGATTTAGTTTAAGATTAGAGATAGAGTCCAATCGGGACAAAATTAGTTTAGATTGTTTCCCAAGTCTCCGGACTATAAATATGTATCCTTTGTTATTCATAAAAAAGAGCGTCATCACGACTCGCAAACAACAACTCTCGGCGCATCGCCACCCCTAATCCTAGGGTTTCATCCAAGTAAGTGCCATGCTGCCCTGATCGCTTCTTGCGATCAGGGCAGTATTGTTCTTGCTTTTACCTTGGTATTACTCGTACTGAAGCATTTTTGATGGCGAGTAATACTAGTTATCATGATGTTCGTAGCATGGCTTTTAGTAGATCTGTTGTGCTTTGTTGCTTATCATCTGCGAATATCATGTTGTCTCTGTGCAGTCACGTTTCAATCTCATGCTAGTTCTTATCGCATAGAATTAGTCGCACAGAGGCAACAACCTGCTTCTTTCATGTCTAGTAGATCTGATCTGTTATGGTTTGCTCTTATCTTAAGAGTTGGCATAATATCTGCTAGGTTAGGCCTTGCAAACGGATTGGATGATCCGGTGGTGTAATAGATGCTTTATCTTAGCCTTGATAGGGATTGTTCCGGGAATCGGCTCTTGCTAGTTCTTAGGCCTCTGTTTTGGGTTGTGGTTTAGCTGTCTGTTATGTTCGCTAGGCCTAGTCACGTGTAGGATGTTCCGATCTAGCAGTGAAGCTGTTACTATTGTGGATTAGATCAATTAGATTTAATTGAAGCAGTTTTATAGTTATTTGCTTTATTTACCATATATGGATACAATCAGATCCCATCTGACACCGGGACTCGATCGGCTCTTCAAAGCCGATGCAAGAGTCTTCCCGGGGAGCCGACCACTGCTCGGACTTACGTTTACACGTGTCTTTGTATGCAGGAAACTTATCGGAGCATGTCTGCACCCTCCTGATCGGGTATAGGTCAGGTGGCACGCCCGGTTTTCACACATCCTCCGGGCGCGTGACGGAAATTGCGGGCCATCGACGAGGAAGCAGTGCCTCTAGCGCCCTAGCAACCTCCCGGCTCTTCGTGTTGCCCGTCGTTGCTCGCCGGTGGGTTTCG
The DNA here is from genome assembly GCF_016808335.1 of Panicum virgatum. Taxonomy (NCBI): domain Eukaryota; kingdom Viridiplantae; phylum Streptophyta; class Magnoliopsida; order Poales; family Poaceae; genus Panicum; species Panicum virgatum. The sequence continues at coordinate 19,784,440 of NC_053147.1, read as the reverse complement.
ACCGACAACACATTCTGGCACTCCCGGTGGGACCCTCGGTAACAACATCCACTGCAATGATGACTGGAGCTCAAGATCAAGAACCCGCTCTCAAGCCCGTCACATATGAAGAGCTTCCTCCTGAACACAAGAAGAAGTATGATGAGATCAAAGCTCTGCTGGAAGCCGATCTCATCGGCTCTTTTGAGAGGACTCGCAACCAGGGCGTCAGGTGGAAGGGGTTCTCACCAGAAGGCGCTCTCGACAATGTAGATCTATCTCTACCATCTGAAGAACGCACCAGAGCCCTGCGTCAGGAGATGAACTACATGGTGGCCCATGCGCTTCATCGGCACTCTCAGAGCCTGATGAACGAACTCGAGCGCATGGCGCATCGCGTCATCCAGGAGATAATCAAGAACCAGTACTCTCCATCGGGGCCAATCCTGGGGAGTCACACAAAGGAAGCTGCACTGCATTCTAGGCCGCAACTGCCATTCTCATTTGCAGCTCCCAGACCACAGGGCTCGCCGATCTACGTCGTCCACAAGATCGGCGGTGATCCTGGAGAAGGCCAGTTCCTCACCGAGCCACCTAAGGAGATTCCGCACGGCTACACGTGCGCCTACATCCCTGACAGCGTCAGTCCAGCATGCTCGGTGCAGATGGTGAACCCAGGAGCTTCTGGAGCAGACGCAGAAAAACAAGCGTGGCTGGCAAAGTACGCTACTGGGCCGAGTGCTGAGCCATCGGCCCCAGGAGTTCTTAGTGTGGAGCAGGTCAGTGCAATACTCAGAGACCAGTTTGGCATCCTGCCCAAGAGGAAAGCGATCGGCTATTCCAAGCCGTATCCAAGCGACTATGACTTGATCCCACTGCCACCCAAGTATCGGTTTCCTGAGTTCACCAAGTTCAACGGGTCAGAGGGAGCCAGCTCCATCGAGCATGTGAGCCGATACTTAACGCAGCTTGGGATGATCTCAGTGTCGGATCCATTGAGGGTCCGGTTCTTCGGCCAATCCCTTACAGGCCCAGCTTTTGGATGGTATGCGTCGCTAGCTCTGGATTCGATTCGGACTTGGAGGCAGCTTGAAGATCAATTCCATACCCAGTACCACTCGGAAGCTGCAGAAGCTGTAATTGCCGACCTCGCCCAAGTCAGGCAGAAGCGAGGAGAGACCGTGTCAGAGTACATACAGCGCTTCAGGGAGGTCAAGAACCGATGTTACTCGTCACGCATCACAGAGAAAGAGGCAGTCGATCTGGCTGTCCTGGGACTTGCTAAGCCGATCAAGGATGCGGCTTTTCAGTTGGAGCTCACGTCTCTAGCGCACCTGGTGCAGAAGCTTACAGCATACGGGCATTATCATCTTGAGCTGTACCAGGACAAGTTCAAGCGCCATGTGAACATGGCCCAGGCGGATGAATCTGATGACTCGGGTGAAGAGCAAGAAGTGGCCGTGGCAGAGTGGACTCGGGGGGCAAATCCTGTCCCATGCAAGTGGATCAAGCAGCAGGGGCTTGTGAAGGGCTTTGACTTTGACGTGACCAAAACAGAGCAGATATTCGACCTGCTCCTCAAAGAAAAACAGCTGAAGCTCCCAGAAAATCACAAGCTGCCGACGGCACAAGAGTTGCAGGGAAGGCTATACTGCAAGTGGCACCACTCGTTTACTCATGCCACGGGTGAATGCAAGCAGCTGCGTCACTAGATCCAATCGGCTATCGAGCAAGGCCGATTAATCCTGGCTCAGCACACTATGAAGGTGGACACGAAGCCCTTCCCACAAGCTAACATGGTGGAACTGTCAGACTTCAGATCCGAGGGCCAGGATCTGGCATTCCAGATCAACATGGTAGGACCCATGCGCCGCCATGATAAGTAGAGGAGAGAGGCCGCTTCTGGCAAACGGCCGCAGAATGAACACAAGTTGGAACAGCAGCATGTGACTGAAAAGCAAGTGCGTCACATCCGCAATCAGCTTCCAGCTTCTAATCGGCTTCTGGAAAAATACCAGTACCAGTACCAGCTACGCCGCCGATACGAATCGGAAGAAGACGAGTACGAGCACCGCACAGGAAGGACATTGGGGCGGCGCCAGGCTATACGCGACCACTGGCATTGCCCGTTCTTCAGGTACTGTTGGAATTCCAGCATGAGCCGATTACCTACTATAGATGATTGCTTGGAGTGCAGGCCTCGAGGACACCAGCAGGACAAGACATCGGTGTTCTGGCGTTTGGGGCCCAGAACACGTCAGGACGACCATGTGAGGCGCCCATCCGGAGGTGATTCAGAGCTAGAGGAAGAAGACAGGTACCATCTCCCACGGTGGTGTCCTGACGGGCTCAATCGGTCGCAAAAGCGCAGAGTACAGCGCTTGCGCAATCTGGAAGAGGCAGAAGCAAAGTATCTTGACGTGCTAAGGATAGCGCGTCCGGATCTCGCGGAGCAAGTCAGGCGACCGCAGAGGGAAGAGAGGCGCCCCCCAAGGAAGGAGTGGCGCCCCAAGCAGACAAAAGCCGATGAGAAGCCATCGGCTGATGTGAACATGGTGTTTGTGCTCCCGTCGGAGTTTCGAGCACCCCAACCAGAGGAATTGGCCATCGCGCAGCTGGATCTCGGCCCACGACCAATCATTTTCGAGAAGCCCAAGGAGAAGAGCTACAAGCACATGAAGAGGTTATATCTCAAGGGCTTCATCGACGGCAAGCCTGTGAACAGGATGTTGGTCGACACTGGTGCCGCAGTCAACCTGATGCCATATTCTGTGCTGCGCCGATTGGGTCGTTCTTCTGCCGATTTGATCAAGACCAATGTGATGCTTAATGACTTTAATGGACAGCCATCAGAGGCGATGGGGGTTCTTAATGACTTTAATGGACAGCCATCAGAGGCGATTTGATCAAGACCAATTTGATCAAGACCAATGCCGCAAGACTGTACCGACATCGTTCTTCATCGTTAACAGCAAGAGTACGTACACGGTGCTGCTTGGAAGGGACTGGATTCATGCCAACTGTTGTATCCCTTCCACGATGCACCAGTACCTCGTCCAATGGGATGGCGATGAAGTAGAAGTGGTCCCTGCAGACGATTCCAGCGAGGTCTCGGTCGCAGATATGAACGCCTGGGATGCGGAAGGACAAGAGCCGATCTCAGGGATCGCCCTGGAAGACTGTGATCGGATCGAGGCGACAAAAAACGGACTGAGGCTGGTCTTATCCACTGGCCTCACAGAATAGATGCACCTTGGCTAGCCATGGGATGTAATAAAAATAGAGAGGCCGGTCCCGGCGATCGGCCCCGAAAAATAGAAAAATTCTGTTTTTGGTCGGAATTATTACATCATGTACACATGATGGCCTCCTCTAGCAGTTGGCCATCCATTGACTATTTGGCTCTGAGAAATAATAGAAGTATAGAAGTGGCCAGCCCGTGCGGTTGGCCAAATAATTTTTCTTGTCATCTCCCTGTGTTTACTGCTGATCTTGTGGATAGTGAAGACTCGCTTGCATTCGCGGCTGATTTTTTAGATGACGGCAAACTCGGATACGGGTTCATATCAGCTGATGATTTGGAAGAGGTTGACATCGGTCCTGGGGATAAGCCACGGCCGACATTTATCAGCAAAAAGTTGGATCCGGCTTTGCGAGAGGAGATGATTGCACTGCTAAAAGAATACCGGGATTGCTTTGCATGGGACTACACAGAGATGCCTGGACTGGATAGAAGCATAGTCGAGCATCGGCTCCCGCTCAAGAAAGGGTTTCGGCCGTTTTAGCAACGAGCACGTCAGATGAAGGCCGAAGTCCTAGAAGAAGTTAAGAAAGAGGTAGAAAAGATGCTGGATGCTGGGTTCATCAGGCTATGCCGATATGCAGAATGGATCTCTAGCGTGGTGCCGGTACAAAAGAAGGATGGCCGATGGCGTGTTTGCGTTGACTTTAGAGACCTCAACAGAGCAACACCAAAGGACGAATACCCGATGCCTGTTGCAGAAACATTGATCAACGCAGCTGCTGGCCACAAAATGATGAGTTTTATGGATGGCAATGCCAGTTACAACCAGATCTTCATGGCCCCAGAGGACGTGAACAAGACTGCGTTCAGAGTACCAGGTGCAGTTGGCTTGTTCGAGTACTTGGTTATGACCTTCGGACTGAAAAATGCCGGTGCAACGTACCAACGTGCTATGAATTACATTTTTCATGATCTCATCGGCAAGCTGGTAGAGATTTATATTGATGATGTCGTGGTCAAGTCCAAATCAACCACGGGGCATTTAGAAGATCTGCGTCAAGTTTTGGAGCGGACTCGGAGGTTTGGGCTCAAAATGAACCCGAAGAAGTGCGCTTTCGGTGTGTCGGCTGGTCAGTTTCTGGGATTCCTGGTGCATGAACGGGGAATTGAAATCGGCCTAAAGAGTCAAGAAGCTGTGAAGATGATGAAGCCACCTACTACAAAGAAGGAGTTACAGAAACTCATCGGTAAAATTAACTTTGTCAGGCGATTTATTTCTAATCTGTCCGGACGCATTGAGCCGTTTATGGGTTTAGTAACGATCAAATCCGATGATGAGTTTCGCTGGGGGGCAGAACAGCAACAAGCTTTCGATGAAATCAAGGAATATTTGTCAAAGCCTCCAGTATTGGTTCCTCCTCAGCAAGATAGGCCATTCTATGTGTACCTATCCGTCAGTGACACTTCCATTGCTTCGGTGCTAGTCCAGAAGCATGACGGCCAAGAGAGGGTGGTTTTCTACCTCAGCAGACGCATGTTAGACGCCGAGACCAGGTATCCTGAAATCGAGAAGCTTTGTCTTTGCTTATACTTTACATGTACGAAGCTTCGCCATATTTTGCTTTCGGCGGAAACAATTGTCATATGCAAATCGGACGTCATAAAGCATATGCTGTCGGCCCCTGTCCTTAAAGGCCGACTTGGAAAATGGATGTTTGCATTGTCAGAGTTCGATATCCGATACCAGCCTGCGAAAGCAGTCAAGGGACAAGCACTGGCGGATCTTGTTGCGGATAGGATCAGCACTGATATTGCTGCATTATTTATTCGTGCTTGGGCTATGTTCTTTGACGGATCGGCTTGTGATGATGGGTGCGGTGTGGGAATTCTGTTGGTGTCGCCCCGAGGGGCGACTTATTCCTTCTCCATCAGAATGACTGCCCCGTGCACCAATAATCTAGTGGAATATGAAGCCGTTCGCAAAGGGATGGAATTGCTTCTCGAAGCTGGTGCAGAAGCAGTGGAAATTTTTGGAGATTCGAAGCTGGTGATTTCTCAGCTCACGGAGGAATATAGGTGTGAGAGCGAGGCTCTTTTCCCGATATGGATGCAGTGCCGTGAGTTGATGTCACGATTCAGGTACATCAATTTCCACTGGATACGTAGGACTCTGAATAATGAAGCCAATGATTTGGCACAAATGGCTTCTGGTTACAAGGAGACAGCCGATGGAGTCGAGGTGGAGGTTCAGTTTCTAGAACCCGGAGACTGGAGAGCCGATATCTTCAATTACTTGAAGGATTCGGCTCGGGGGGCACCCAGAAGGATAAGACTCAAGGCCATGAAGTATGTTCTGATAGGGGACGATATGTTCTACAGGACCTTGGAAGGACTACTACTTAAATGCCTGGGACCTTCAGAGTCAAATCGGCTCTTGCATGAGGTACATGAAGGAGCCTGCGGTACTCACCAATCGGCTCATAAGATGAAATGGCTGATTAGGCGATCGGGTTATTACTGGCCCAGTATGCTGGAAGATTGTTTTAAATATTACAAGGGATGTCAAGCGTGTTAGAGGTTTGGCAAAATTCAGATAGTGCTAGCATCAGTGATGAACCCTATCATCAAACCCTGGCCATTCAGAGGTTGGGGCATGGATATGATTGGACAGATCAACCCGTCGTCTAGCAAGGGTCACCAATGGGTATTAGCTGCCACAGATTATTTCACAAAGTGGGTAGAGGCAGTACCCATGAGGTCAGTGGCGTCAAGAGATGTGATCAGCTTTGTCAAAGAGCACATCATTCATAGATTTGGGATCCCTCAGACCATTACGACCGATGGAGGATCGGTCTTTATATCGGAGGAGTTCAGAAAGTTTGCCGATGACATGGGGATTAAGCTGATCAGAGCATCTCCATATTATGCCCAAGCTAATGGACAGGCTGAAGCATCCAACCAGAGCCTCATCAAGCTCATAAAAAGAAAGATCGATGAATATCCTAAGCACTGGCATGAGGTGTTGTCAGAAGCTTTGTGGGCATATCGTATTTCGTGTCATGGGTCCACCAAGACGTCGCCGTACCATCTAGTTTACGGCCAGGATGCTGTGCTACCGTGGGAAATCACAGCCGGATCAAGGCGTGTTGAGTTTCAGAATGGTCTATCTGCTGAATAGTATGCAGCCTTGATGAATGACAACGTGGAGGACCTAACGGAACTAAGACTTTGGTCGTTGGAAAAGATCAAAGAAAATAAGGCTAAAGTCGCCCATGCGTACAACAAGAAGGTCAAACCTTAGGATTTCCAGGTGGGAGACTTGGTTTAGGAGGCAGTATTGCCGTTGGGAACTAAAGATAAAAAGTTTGGTAAATGGTCTCCAACTTGGCATGGTCCGTACAAGGTTGATCAGGTTTTGCCTGGGAATGCGTACATGCTCGAGGAATTGGACGGCGTCAAGTTTCCTGTTGCTGTCAATGGACAGCATCTGAAGAAGTATTTCCCGAGCATGTGGAAAGGCGAGTAAAGAAAAGCCGATGTGATCCATCTGGCTGCAGTGTAATAGGCCAACACGTTGAGTTGGCCGGTAAAAAAATGATGATGATAGGCCAACATGTTGAGTTGGCCGGTAAAGAAAAAATGCATTTGAGAAGTAAGATAGCCGATGTGTAACCATCGACTTGAGATGTTTTTAAACAAGTACAACTTTCGGGTTAACAGGTAGTACTAATTGTATCTTGAGCCTATCTACTGGTTCAGGAATTCTTCTATGGCGTGGATGGCTTCAGTACGAACGGCATCTGCATGTGCTACAATCGCTTCGTCATCCTTGTCATTGCCTGAAACTATCTGCCGACTCAAGGTGCTGATCTCTGCAAACTCTGCTTGTATTTGCTCAGATATCTTCTGGGTTTCTTGTTTGGAGTTTGCAATGGAAGTTTCCTCGGCCTGGATGAGTTCCTTGGTAATGCGGACCTTTTCTTCGAGTTCCGCCAGTTCTTTCTTCAGGAGGCCGAGTCGATTCATGTTGGCAGACACGTCAGCTTTGATATCTAGAGTTGCCTTCTTCTGGTTGAGAGCCTTGCATTTTTGGGTAATGTCGGCTTTCAGAGAAGCTTGAGAGCGACGTGCTTTCATCCTTTCTTGCGCTTTACTGACTTCTATCCGGAAGAATGGGAGGTTGCTGGCTGACCAGAGCTTGATTTGCAACGGCTCCGGGAGTTGGGATTCTATTTGCTCGAAGATGTTCTTTATCTTGCTGGAATCATCAACTAGAGCAGTGATCGGAGCAGATAGGAGGTCTTTGATGAGTTGAAGCTGATGTGCCAAGTTAGCCGATTGCTGTAAGGAAGGTGTTTCTGCTCCAGGGACAGTTAGGCCCATTGATGCAGGGTCAAAGGAAAGCAAACCTGAAATATCAAAACTCTATGGGCACATCTGGAGTTAGTGCAAGATGCATTTATGGAGTTATCGGCTGGTTCAGAATTGGTTTTTGTAATGTTACCTGTTCTGAAGAAGAAGTGTTGGACGGTTCAGGAGCAATCGTCCTATCAAAGCTGGTGTTGACATCAAGAGCATCTGCTGCATCGGCTTGTTCCTCGCTTGTATCCATCAGTGCATCAGGAGTTGCAGCTGTCTCATGTTGATCCAGGGTTTCTACACTAGGGATTTCTTCAGCTGCATCCTGAACATAGAACTACAGTCAACCAGAGTACACATGTATGAGATAAAGAAGAAGTTTCAGAGAAATAAGTTACCTGGTTGGTATTAGACTCTGATGGACTCAAAGAAGCTGGTGCTGGCTTCTTGATCACTCGCCTCGTGATCATCTTCCTTTTCTTGGTCAAGACTCGGGGGGCAACGCTTGCAGAAGTTTGTCTTCGCTTGGAAGCCGACTGAAGTAAGTCTGGCTGAACAGTCATTATCACTTTCTTCATTGGTGGTGATCCTTTGCAGAAGAGTACATCAGGAGCAGTTGGAAGAAAGTGAAATGGCTCCCCAGTACTGGTCGTGGGTTCTGGATCATCTTGTTGCTGCTGACAGGATGAGCAGGTTAAGCCAAGAGAAAGGAATAGAGGATTTAAAAGGATAAATGCATAAAATCAGTACCTCTTCCTCGGGGATTACGTATTCAGGATCAATTTGCTGCAGTCGAGGACCTCGAGCTTTTCTGAAGACATGAGTTTTCCACATCTTCCACCAAGTATCAAAGCCGATTGATGAAGAAGTGAAAGACAAATCGGCTGGTATTGGAATGTGGAGATTGTCAAACATGCTGTAGCATCTTGAGCTAGTAAGACCATCAGGCAGATCGGCTCTGCTCTCCACCAAGTGGTGAATATGGAAGTGGGGAGGGACCTGTCCTAGGCCGAGTTGCCGAGCTGCTATGACTGGCTGGTAAGATTCATAGTCTGGCTTGATAATTCTATTAGAAGTGCTGATGCCAATAGGAAGGAAGCTAGGTCGAATCATCAAAGAATACAGATGCCGAGTGCTGTCGTCATCGGTAGAGCTATCTAGTCTGAAGGCAGTTGGGTTCTCAAAGGATTCAGATTCAGTAAACGGGAAGTAGAGAGGATTGTCTAGTCCCTTGTAGAAGACTCTAAACCAGTTTGCTGCATCTGTTGAATTCAGTTTACTGCCAGGGAGACTGAACAAAGCTTGGCCGTAGCTAGTACATCTAATTGGTTTACCACTTTCATCGGGGAAAGAGTTCTTGGTCAGGCCTTGGAAGTTGGGAATATGATGTTGGAAGTACAGTTGTGCCCACAACTGAATAAACCACCAAGGGCCTCCAGTTCTCAGTTTCTTGTGGTTCAGCAAGTTAGATGTCATTAAATGGAGATATCTGTATGTTTCTCCAAGAAAAAGTTTGCCTAGGCCGGTGTGATTACCATGGGCCAGGTGGTAGGCCAAGGGGAGATAGTTCTTAGTTGGAGCTAAAGAAGGGCCACAGAAGATGAAGTGCTCTAGCCAAAGATTTAAGAAGGCTGTGTGTTCCTTCTCAGTCACTGGACCTTTTTTTTTCATGTGCTGACTCATATAAGTACCCCAGTTTGTGCAGTTGACTTTGGAAGAAAGTTTGAAGGGGACTTCTGCCATTTTGTGAGCAGCAGGATTAGGAGAGCTAATGTCTAGTCCAGTGATCATGGTCACATCCAGCAGAGTAGGGGTCATGGGTCCATGACCAAAGAGGAAACAATTCAGAGCATCAGACCAGAAATAGCCGATGGTTTTTAGAAGATTTTCATCTTTGTCAAGGGGTGACAGTGATAGGCTAAGTGCATCGGCTATGTTCAAATCTTGCCACAAGGGCATGTGGGCTTTTGCTACTCTGCTGTACCATGTTATCCAGCTTTCAGGTGGATTAGGCCAGGCTCTTAAGCAGTCGGCCCAGAGGTTCAAATCAATGTTTTGACTCACAAAAGGGACCCTATTTGCTTCACAAGAGATCAAATCTATGGGGTTTTCATGGGTTTGTGGGCCAAGATAGAAAGATTTTGGATTGGAAGGATGCGGCAGAAGGATGTTTGACACCTGAAGTTCAGGAATTCAGAAATATGCGTATGGTGTCATGTTTCAGAGTTTCAGTTTCAGAAGCTTGGTAAGCTGAAGAAAACTAAAAGATTAGGCCGAATATTACCTTCAGGCCGTGGGTCGCCGCATCATTAGAGCTTGTTGTCTGAACTGCAGAATCCGCCATGGTCACAGATCTGTTGACTTAGGGTTTGTTTGTTGGAGGTTCTGATTCGAATTCCGATTGCTTGGAGAGTTCTTGCTCGGATTTGTAGAGCTTGGTTTTCGAATTACACTCGAATTTGAGGGTATGTCGAGTTCGATTCAAGCTGGAAGCGATATTCTACTCTTGTGCGGGTTACTTCTAGTTTGAATTTCGTCAGCTCTTGGATATTTATGGAAGCCTGATGCGTTGCCATCGGCTTTTTGGGAGGTGAATGAAGACACACGAAATTGGGGAAACTCGATTTCATTAAAAGAAAGTTTATTACAAGGAAAGCCGATTTTACAAAGAAATTAATCCTTCGGCTTTGGGGTTCTATTCCTACGATGCTACCTACATCTACCAGTCGTAGGTGTCTCAACACCTACGGCGCTTCGGGCTTTGCGACGGTGCGTCTCCACCATCATCGTCATCATCATCGCCGTCGTCGCCGCTGCTGCTGCCATCGTCCTCGGCGCTGCTGCTGCTTCCCTCTTCGCTTCCCTCCATGGGGGCTTTGAGGAACTGATGGGGGTTTCCCCCTGCCGCCGTATCATCGCTGGAAGAAGAGCCGATCCCTTCGGAGGAGTCGGCTCCTTCCCAGAAGAAGGCGTCGTCTTCACTGCTCTCCAGTTCCTCTTGGAAGAGGGACTGGAGGTCTTCTTCTCCTTCAGTCATGGGCTCGTCCTCCTCGGAGGCGACCCCGAAGTCGAACTCCTCTGCATCCCAGTGCAGAGGAGCCAGCGCCTCGTAGGCTGCCGTCGGGTCCCACTCGGGGGTCGGCTCTCGGCTCTCTGGGATAGAGTCGATGGAGGAGGCCGAGAGGGAAGAAGAAGAAGGAGGAGATGAGGAGGAAGAAGAGGAATCTCCAAAAGAGTTGGAGCCGGAGGAAGAGGAGATGGCCATGGCTGGTGAAGGATTGGGGTTTCTGCGCTACTGGCTATAGGAGGAAGAAGGGCTTTGCTGTGGAAAAGAGCCGATTCGGCTGAGATTAAATAGTGAAAAGATGGAAGACGGATCGGCAGTTTTCATGTTCTACGAGGAGCCAGTTGCAGAGACGTTGCGTCTTCCTTGGTGGTTGCAGTATGATTAATGAGCATTAACGGGAAGATGAAGCGGCGGATAGGTTTTGGACTATCATTGCCAAAACCAGGGGGCATGTGTTATTGCCATAAATTAACAGGGTTAATTTATGGGCCGAAATCAAGATGGGCCTAAAGCAAAAGATGAGGGAGGCTTGTAAATCGGCTCCTGCGTGAGCGTCTGGGCCACATTGGCCGTGTATCCTTAGATTTAGTTTAAGATTAGAGATAGAGTCCAATCGGGACAAGATTAGTTTAGATTGTTTCCCAAGTCTCCGGACTATAAATATGTATCCTTTGTTATTCATAAAAAAGAGCGTCATCACGACTCGCAAACAACAACTCTCGGCGCATCGCCACCCCTAATCCTAGGGTTTCATCCAAGTAAGTGCCATGCTGCCCTGATCGCTTCTTGCGATCAGGGCAGTATTGTTCTTGCTTTTACCTTGGTATTACTCGTACTGAAGCGTTTTTGATGGCGAGTAATACTAGTTATCATGATGTTCGTAGCATGGCTTTTAGTAGATCTGTTGTGCTTTGTTGCTTATCATCTGCGAATATCGTGTTGTCTCTGTGCAGTCACGTTTCAATCTCATGCTAGTTCTTATCGCATAGAATTAGTCGCACAGAGGCAACAACCTGCTTCTTTCATGTCTAGTAGATCTGATCTGTTATGGTTTGCTCTTATCTTAAGAGTTGGCATAATATCTGCTAGGTTAGGCCTTGCAAACGGATTGGATGATCTGGTGGTGTAATATATGCTTTATCTTAGCCTTGATAGGGATTATTCCGGGAATCGGCTCTTGCTAGTTCTTAGGCCTCTGTTTTGGGTTGTGGTTTAGCTGTCTATTATGTTCGCTAGGCCTAGTCACGTGTAGGATGTTCCGATCTAGCAGTGAAGCTGTTACTATTGTGGATTAGATCAATTAGATTTAATTAAAGCAGTTTTATAGTTATTTGCTTTATTTACCATATCTAGATACAATCAGATCCCATCTGACACCGGGACTCGATCGGCTCTTCAAAGCCGATGCAAGAGTCGTCCCGGGGAGCTGACCACGGCTCGGACTTATGTTTACACGTGTCTTTGTATGCAGGAAACTGTTCAGAGCACGTCTGCACCCTCCTGATCGGGTATAGGTCAGGTGGCACGCTCGGTTTTCACACATCCTCTGGGCGCGTGACGGAAATTGCGGGCCGTCGACGAGGAAGCAGTGCCTCTAGCGCCCTAGCAACCTCCCGGCTCTTCGTGTTGCCCGTCGTTGCTCGCCGGTGGATTTCGACCGACAAAAGCTGTTCAGCTTGCACGTCGGGCGCCGCCGTGGATGCACAGCTACTGCGTCGCTGTGAGGCCGGGCTTATCACAACATCCAGATGCGACCCAACAGTACCCCTTTGGCTCAGAGCTAGCTGCACTGCCTCATTGACCCTGGCGTCCATCTGAGATTCCAAGGACGCAACCTTCCTGTTCATCTCTTCTTGTATGGCACTGAGTTTCTCTTTCTGTTCGGCTTTGCTCTTTCGGTGAGTCTTGTGAAAGAGCATCTAGGACCTAGTGGGTTTTGGAGCTTTGATTGACAACACGATTAAAGGACTAACTTGTTTGCATGAGATTATGAATAGATATTTAATTATGAAATGTGTATTAAAAGAGATAGCTCAAGTATTGCAAGCAAGCGTGTTTATCCCATTGGTATAATGTGTATGTGACAAGCAAAACAAGAAAAGAAAAATAGAGCAAAGTATTCATGATTGATATAAATGCTCTAATATTTGCGAAGGCTTGTTTCGATCTATGATGGGATTCAAAGTGACAAGTAAAGATTTTGTGAATAAGATGTGATATGCTTATGCATAGTCTCAAATATAGAAGGTCTTGTCACATGTGATAAATGGATGTTAACTTAAGATGCAAGCAAGTAAGGCAAAAGAGAATAAGACATGAGTTGATACATATATGATGTCTCGAATTGGAAGGCTTGCATATAAGATTAAATTGAGAATTCAAATTGACAATGAAGATTTCATGCATGACACAAATCAATATGAGTTCAAGATGGACGGCTAGGATAAAGGTAGAGGACCGAGAGGCGTGTTTCAAGAGGCTACGCAAGCGACGGCTTGGGGGGAGCAAAGAAACAGATACGGGTCAAAGGCCGGAGATCCTAGAGTCATGGAGAGCTCTATATTGAATAAGTGTCATTATTCAAGAAAAGAAGGTGACTTGTGAATCATGGTGGATTTCATTCCTATGCAATTCAAAGATTCAAAGTCACTAGCTCAAAGCGGGAATGCTCAAACGAAAGAAGATGTTGATGCCCTCACGGTATTGATCGAAGAAAAGTCGGCATGATCATATTATGAAGAAGCTCAAGTAATCATGGAAATTGTATATTTTATTTGTGCACTTGAGTATAGGTATGCCGTACTATCAAGATGGATGCAACATCAATAGGTTTAGACAATACCAAAAGTGCTCAAACCTGTCCCTAGAGAGTTTAGCCTAAGGAGTGAGAGCTAACTGCAGAAAACAGAGAGGGACTGGTCTGACCGGTCCAAGGGACCGGTCTGACCGGTCTGAGCAGGGTAAGCCTCCAACGGCTAGTTTTCAAAACCGACCGGTCTAGGGAACCGGTCTGACCGGTCTAACACTGACAGGGCAACGGCTAGTTTTGTGAGAATGGGTATTTATACCCCATGACTTCACCCATTCGTGGGTGCTGATGCTAGAACATTTCAGAACATCTTGAGAGCCTTGTGAGCACTTGGAGAGTCCTCCCCAACCTCTCTTTGTGAGAGTTGCTTGATTCAAGGTGAATCTTTGAGTTGGGTTGAGTGAATCCATTCCTTGAGAGTCATTTGAGCAAGAGAGAAACATCCCGAGATTTGAGCACTTGAGGTTGCGTCGGCCAACTCAATTAAAGCATTTGTTACTCTAGGAGCATCGGCTCCTAGATGGCTAGGCGTCGCCGGCTAGCTCCCAAGGTTGTGGTGAGCAGCGGCAAGTTTGTTGCAGCTTCGATCGTCTGCCAAGAGGGCGCATGGTCATATAGTGGAGAAGAGGAGATAGCTTGACCTTGGGGTCACTACGAGCTTCCTCAACGGAGAGTAGGATTCACACGTGGGTGCACGGGGTGAATCCGAACTTCGGTCAAACAAATCACCGTGTCTTTATTGCATCATCTCTATTTCGGTTTGATTTACTTACCTTACATTTATAGTTTTGAGTTTGAATTGTGCTTTCGCTCGATCTACTTGGATGTGCTCTACTTGTGTGTAGGGACTTGTTTGTTTTGTTAGAAATACTCTGCAAGACACATATCCCAAGTTTCTTATAGGTTCAAGCTCGAGAGGCGACTTGTTCCTGCTGTCTGGGCTGTCTGCCTGCATAGACCGGTCTGACCGGTCTGGTAGACCGGTCTGACCGGTCCAGGCAGTCCCAGCAGGGATTAAGCGCTAATTTTTGAAGAAACGCCTATTCACCCCCCCTCTAGGCTACGACATCGTGTGATCAAGATCCTTTCAATTGGTATCAGAGCTTTGGTCTCCGGATTGAAGCCTCACCGCTTGGAGAATCACCATGTCGATATTTTGCGAGGTACCGTTTGAGCCCCTTGGTATAAATGGCTCAAACTACATTTCTTGGTCAGCTCATATTCGTAATATACTAAGGAACATGGGTCCTTCTTTTGAGCAAGCCATAAAGACTAGCATTCTACCTAAATGATTTAAAAATTTGTCAAATGAAGAAAAGGAATGCTTGTTGTGTAATCGTCGTGTAATTGACCTCTTGTTTGAAAGCATGGAAAAAGATTTTGTAGATTCTATGCAAGAGGAGAAGAAATTTGCAAAGATACGTCTTGATGCATATAGTCTTTGGAAACTTCTAGAGGCAATATGCGAAGAAGATAGTGACGACGAAGATCAAGAAGAAGATGAAGGGTTACTAGAGGAGTATATTACTTCAGAGAATCATACTCATCCTCTTGTAGCCTCTTCCGATGATCAAGGAAGAAAAGGAGCAAAGTTTGCTTGTTCCCTGTTGGAACCGGTCAGACCGGTCTGTATGACCGGTCAGACCGGTCTGACCAGGGGACAGCGCAAAGAGAGCAAAAAGTGCTCCCGACGGCGATCAAGGCAAGCAAGAGCTTCATACGAGTCAACATCTTCAGTTGATGTTGATCACAAGTGCTTGACAGTCGAAATCAAGAAAGGAGATAACCAAGGAGTTGAGCAAGCAATGAAATTCAAAGAAGAGCTTGACAAGCTCAAGATCATCTATGCCTCCTTGGTAAGAAAATCAGAGAATTTATCTACTAACTCCTTGTGTCGGATTGACTCTTTAGAGAAGGAGAATCAAGTGCTCAAGGCAAGGTTGGAGAAGCTCACTAGTGAGCATGTGGCTTTGCAAGGAACTCATATGGAGCTTGAAAAATCCTATGAAATGCTTGTGAACTCACATGTCTCACTTGAAGTGGCTCATGAGGTTATGGCTACAACGGTAAAATCCTATGAACCTCTATCCCACACTTGCACATGCTCACAAGTTCAATTTGACTTGACTTGCACTAAACCATGTTGTTCTCAAGCAAGCCAATCTAGTATTGAGCAAGTATTTGTAGAATCTTGTGATGACTTCATTGCACAAGAAAATGAAGAACTTATGAATGAAGTAAAAAGACTCAAAGAACAAGTGATTAAGTTGGAGGGCAAGGAGAAAGTGAGACCTTCTCAAGATAACCGCGACTCCGGGGTGAAGAAGCTTGAGAAGGGTTCAAACATCACTAGATCAACTCTTCAACAAGATCAAAAGAGTATCAAGCTCAAGATTTCAAGAAAGAAGTCTCTAGGACACATCAAGTGCTATAGATGCCTAGAGAAAGGGCATTATGTAAGAAATTGTCAAATCAAGTCCGATGAGGAAAAGCGACTTTCAAGAAGTCAAAGAAAGCTTCCAGAAAATAGAGTGTGATTTGGATGCAGGAAAAAGGGGCATATGACCCAGTGCTGTCCTCAGCAGTTCAGGTCTGACCAGACCGGTCACTCCCGACCGGTCAGACCGGTCCAGGCCAGAGCTGCTGCAGGACCCGTCAAGAATCCCACAAAGCCCGCTCTTCTACTAAAGAAGATTTGTGATGCTCAGAAGCACAAGTATCAAGTCAAGAGCACCTTCGTCAAGATTAAGCACCGAATTTGCTACACTTGTCGAGTAAAAGGTCATATGAGCAAGGATTGCCCAAATGGTAATTTGCCTAACTCAAAAACTGTTCAATATGACTTTGCTAAGCTTAGGAAGGACAAGATGAGTACTTATGCTACTAAGGTGATCAAGTCACCTAATGCTAGCATAAGGGCAATTTGGGTTCCCAAGTCTATTGTGGCTAACGTTGCAGGGCCCAACGAGTATTGGGCACCAAAGAAAGCTTAAAAGGTTGCAGGTACATGGAGATGCATTGGAGAGCTTGGTTCTTTGAAGTTTATTACGTATTCTTGTCATTGACCAAGTTCAAGAAATAATCTTGCATATCTTCATCCAATGCTATCTCGGTAACTTGTTTTAATTTCAAATTGCATTAGTCACTTAACTCTTGGTGAGTACTAGTGTGTCACTTGTGTTGAGTTTGGGACATTCTAAATAAGTGACTAAAGCATTTTCCTTTGAGTTACTCTCCATTTGCCGTGAGATGCGTTTAATGGCTCTTGTGTAGAGCAAGGTCTTGTTTTAGTGCAGGTGAGCAAATATATCTAGTAGACATTCATTGAAGCAAGACATGAACAAATTAAAGGTTACTGCAGTTTGACTGGTGTGACCGGTCTGACCGGTCCATCAGACCGGTCTGACCGGTCTAGACCAGAAAACTGCAGCAAACTGAAGAAACGAGAAAGAAGCTATGTGAAAAAAGGGTCCTTCTCAGTGCATATGCTTTATAGACATCTCTTGGGGTCATGTACTTCAGGCAGTAAGAGAATCTAGCACAATTTCAATTAAATATCTTTTTATGTGCTTTATGACTAACTTGTTAAAGTAGTCTCTCCTAGTCTCTTAATATGGATAAAGTGCATATAAAAGAAATTCAAAACTCTTATGCACTTATTTAGGGGGAGATCACTTTACAATTTGTGTCTTCGGGACTAACATTTTCCTCGAGTGAATGTGTAGTCTCTTATAGTGTTGATCATGCTCCTTATGGATCCAATGAGAATTAATATAAGTATACCCATCCAACGGATCAAATATTGATTGACAAAGCATAATCATGAAGTACTTGTGCTACATTGCACACTATTTCTCATCTATGAGAACTAGTGATTGTTTCTAAAAGTTCAAGCACAAGTTTAAGTGGCTAAGAGGCAAAGGTATGTTTTCTACTCATTATGCTTTACCTTTGAGCATCTAGGCCACGTATTAATGCTAGTGTGTGCATTTGTATGCATCAAGCTCAAGAAATCTTGTCACCTAGATATTTAGCTAAAACCTTCCTAATTGTGACTGTCAATCATGTGTAAAATTGAGTAAGGTTTGTGCTAAGCTCTCTAGTGTGGTGATAGCTTGACTTGTAGCATGCTATGAGTGTTATAGGATAGATGTTTTTCGAAAACTCAACTAGCATGATAGGTTGTGTGTCAAATTTGAAAATGTTTGGATCTTGGTCTTTGTGACCGTATCAATCTACTTGTGACTATAGTTCTCATTGATTGCTTGGTGGCTAGTCACAAGTAGTGAGTTTTTCTCAAGTCCATAGATTCCTATCTATATCACTTCTCTCATCCAAGGAGCGGTTATATTGGAAAATCATCTCTTCCTTGGAAGTGACAAGGAGCTCTTGATTCGGAAAAATGTGCTCATCAAAATACTCCTTACTTTGTCATCCTCCTATCCAACTCATGGTTAGCACATAAGGTCAGAAAATATGAATTTTTGGAAGTTCTTAATCATTTGATCAAGGAATTATCTTTCTAAAACTTCTTTGTGATCATTGTCCCGGATTCTCTGGATATTTGCCCGGATACTCTGGGCTACACCCGGATACTCCGAAGATTCACCCGGATAGTCTAGAAAACAACTTCTTTCTGGCACATCAAGTGCGACCGGTCTGACCGGTCCAACCCGGTAACTTCCTTTTATCCCCCTCCGCGGGGTAAAACAGTAAAACAATCTCACTTTTCACCATTGTGCCACCGACCTCTCCTCTCTTTCACCCGTGTGCCGCCCCTCTTCACATTCCTCTCCATCCTCTTCACTCCATTGGAGATTTGGAGTTCTAGCCCTTGTTTTGGTTGCTTCATCATATGCATTGGGGCTAGAAGGGGGAAATCAATCAGTGGTGAAGCTGGTTTTGAAGTTCCTCACGAGTTCATCTCTCTTCCAAGGTATCACATGTTTCCCTCGCCCGATCTCTTAGCTTAGCGCATATTTTTTTCAATCCCTTTGGTCCAGTAGGTTCTGCTAGGCCTAGTGTTGACGCTTCTTAAAGTGCCAATTTACGTACCGCAAGCGCACGGATCGTGTAGCTTTTCCCTTAGAGTATTCCCCCAAGGTTTATCAATCCACGAAACAAGTGTATTACTATGCTTAACTAAGCACTAACGATGTTGGTAAAAGATCTATATTGAGTGTATGAGTGTGAAATAGATCTAATCTAACTAATCTAATCTAATCTAGACTAGTGAGCAATGATAGGTGTGTGCACAAGATATGAAGAGCATTTGTCCATAGGGTCTAGGATCACTAGAGATGTAATCGCCAAGCAACGAAGAACAGATCTAATCTATCAAAGGTGTGTTCCAAGATCAAAACCTTTCCCTCCCGCATACTGTCACTACACGAGGATAATCGGTAACGAATCAACAAGAACACGATAGTTGATGTAATCTAAGTAAACCATGCAAGAGCAAAGCAAACCCAAAGCCAAGTTGCGAACTATTAGGCATCAAAGCATCATCAACAAGAATCGTGATAGATCAATCTCATAAAGGATTCGGCAATTACAACTCAAGATCTCCTTACAACCCCATGAACAAACAAGGAATTTACCCCATGAAGCTAAGCGAAGCGTAGTCGATCATGGTGACGAAATCTCCGGCAAGGGATGGATCCCTTGCTGTCCTCCAACTTGCAGCGGTGCCGAGGGACGATGAGGCCTCCGGTGTCGCCTTTCTCTTGTGTCTACTTCGAATGTATCTCTGGATGCTCTTCTCTGCGATCTCTGTGATCTCCCTGGATGCTCCCGCGATCCCCCTCTCTTTGACGGCGGCTTCGGGGTATTTATAGGAAGAAATGGTCGGTGGTTTTGGTAAAACATAGACTAGGGTTGACGCATACTTCGCACTGAAGAAAACCGAGATCGATTGGACTCCGAAAAGGGCTAGGCCGGCCGGCCCAAGGACTCCAGGCCGGCCGGCCTGGGCCTTTTCTGGCCCCTTTCGGTCCCATCTTTTTCGTGTGGCCTCTTGCTCTTATTCCTCATCTTAGCCCAGTTGTAACCATGCGTCAAAACATCTCCGAAAATGTCCAATTTCCTGTCAAAATGCAACATGCTCCAAAATCCAGGACAAAATCGAAAACGATCAAGTTCGGGTGCCAAGTGGCGGGTTAGTACATAAATCATCCCGAAGAATTTACTAAAACAACTCCTAATTGTATAATAAAATGGGTACTTAAGGAGCGCCAACATTCCCCCCATACTTAGCTTTTGCTCGTCCTCGAGCAAATCAAATCATCAAATCCTTCCATGGGTTGCTCAAGAGTTCTCGAACTGCACAATTTACTTATGCAAACAAGTCTAACAATATTTCTTCAAACAAAGGTCAGAGGAGCAGCGAGGATAATCATATCATGGGCGTTTAAAAACTGATCCAATATTACTCCACAACTCTTACCTTTAGCCGGCAACTCGAATATCGACAACACTTGCTTTTCTTGCCATCCTTGGAGGTTTTTCTCTCTTTTTTATTTAAGAAACAAAATACCCTGCAACAAAGGTTATACCAAAAATTCTTGCACAAGTCCTTTCATGTCTCTCAATATAAGTGGCTATCCTATTTTTATTTGCAAGCTCTCATCTCCCGAAAGTCTCTCAAGTATAAAGTGAGGCTATAGGTGAGGCTTAGCAAAGTATATACATATATTGTCAAATTAAGAAATCCTTCTAATGATTGCTTACCTTCCGAGCCAATGATCATGAGAGTTTCTCCATAATGTAAAGGGTTCAAGGGTAAGAAGATTTAGAATGGTGGACATGTGCAAAGGCATACAAAAAGATTGACTTCAAGGCACAAGCATCGTCCTCGTTGTCGGATTGCACATGGTTGGAATTGAGGATATCGTTCTCAAACAACAAGGTGATATCTCTTTGCACTTCTCTAACCATAGAATCCCTTCATTTATTTTTTTCTTCTCATACATTTTTTCCTTTCTTTCTTTCTCCCGACTTTTCTTTCTCTTCTCCGAACCTTTTCATAGGACACTTTCTATAAAACATAGATAGGCAAAACTCCAAAGTGTCTCCCTAAATTTTTAGAGCCCGAACCGCGACCAGAGAGGCCTAGGCCGGCCGGCTCAAGAGGTGTAGGCCAGCCGGCCTGGGGCTTTCCCAGGTCGGATTCGGTCCGTCTTTCCAGTACTCCTTCCTTTATTCATCCCAAAGTTATGTTTTATACAAATCATGCGCAGAAACAGAACGTATCCTCACAATTGGGTTGTGGTCAAGGAAGACGATAATAAACAAGAAAATCTCGGGTTCGGGTTTTGGAATCCGGTAGATCTCATGAGTTATTCCAATGAGGAATTCTCATTACCGAATATTGACGTGGCTAGCAATTCAGAGATGAAAAATACGGACATGATCATTGCTCGAAATTAAAACTCCCAAGAGAAAGAAATCCTAACTCAACTCAATGTACATCCAATACTTATGGTGGAACGAATAAAACTTTTGGATGATAGGATTTTTACTCTCAACTTGTCAAGAACTTGATCAACCTTATGCTTGTAGGGGTTTTATTATTTTTATGAAATTAAAGTCCTCCAACTCATGCCTTACTCGCAAGCGTAATCAAAACCAAGTGCTAGATCAAAGCTCAAGTGTGGGTATTATCATGGATGAATAATCTACTTATCTCCACAAATACGAAATAAATTTCATGACAACGCTCGTGAACAATTGCTTTAAAGAAAATAAAGTAAAACTGAATGCATAAATAAAATTGCACGATCCAAAAAAAACAAAGACTCTTTTTATTTTGATTTCATGACTCAACACTAATTTAAGACTCACTCTCACACATGCGAAAAATAAAGCACACAACGCTAGACTATGACTCTCACACATGCGAAAAATAAAGCACACTCACACGACGAACTTTCGAGTAAACAAAGACTAACAAAATTGAATCTACAAGTCATCACACCTTCCCCCCCATGCTTAGATTATGCGGCATCCTCGTCGCAATGATATAAAAGACGGGTGTGACGCTCGTCGGTGTTCTCAATGGCACCTCGGGCAATTGCATCTTGGACGCCCTCCCCCTTGCTTTTGTAGATCTCCAACCATCCCGAATAACTTCCTTATGTTGCGGACAAGGAAGTTGTAGTCTCTCTCAACCAAGCTCTCGATGTCGTCCATCCTTCGATCCATTGCCACGATTCGATTGTGGCACCTATCAATGGTGGTGCAGAGATCCGCGATTTCATTGCGGCACTTGAAACAGCACCCGAAGTGATGCCCGCCGCGGTTGGGTCTGTCATCTTCGGGCTCGCCGTCGTCCTTCTTCTTCTTGCCGCTATCACCTCCGGAGGGGTCGTCTTCTTCCCTTCTCTCCTCTTCGGGCCACCCCGGCCAATCATCATCGTAGTCACGACTGGTGGCACCCCATGAACTGGGGCTCATGATGCTCTCCCAATCACTGTCTCCAGCATAGTCCTTCGGCTCTGGGGTGTGCTCGATGTAGTTCTTTCTTTTAACTCCGAGGAGGCGCAAGGAACGCCTAGGCGCGGGTGGCTTTTTATCTTGTTGCTTCTTGCCTTCGTCTTCGTCGCTGCTGATGATGACGACCACCCTTTGGGCTTGAGCTAGCTTCTCGTTGTACCATTGAAGGCCCTTCCCTCCAACGCTCATCCGTGCTTAGGTATTGAATTTCTTCGGAGGGGCCTTCGCTTCACATCGCTTTGCTTCAACAAGGAGGGGCTGCACACCGGTTACCGAGATGGGGCTAGGTGTCTTTGGCGTGGGGGTGTCAGGCGTCCAACCCCTCTCCTCGATCTCCATTGCTGCAATCATGGCTCTTGCACTCGCTGGACCGGCCATTGTCGAAGTCTCTCACGAGGTGGTGGTGTAGATTGAAAAGTATGTGAGAATAGATCTACCCCGCGCCTCTATTTATATCCCGAAAAGACTTGGACGAGAAGTCCAAAATCTCTTCGGTTTTGGCATGCGAAATCTATAAGGCACATGTTTGAATTTTCCTTATCTCGTACCTACCAAAAATTGAGACCGATTCTCACATGAAAAGGCTAAGGCCGGCCGGCCTAGGGGTGTTGGGCCGGCCGGCCCAGGGGGTTTTTCAGCCCCCTGGACTCCAACTTTTTCCGAGGTGCACACCAATAAATTAGAAGCCTATGTTTTATTCCAAGTTCGTCCAGAATAGAAATAAAACTATGAAAATAAAATCTAAAAGAGAATATTTACAAACTTACCTTGCTTAAGGTCGTTAGGCTTGACGTTCTGGTTCCTCCTCCATGGTGTATATGTCGATGTAATGAAGGGGCATGACATCGGGCTCCAAGAATACCTTTAGTCGCTGTCCGTTCACCACATATTGGTCACCTTTCGCATCCATGATTGTTACTGCTCCTGTGGGTGAAACCGAGTGTACGACGTATGGTCCATCCCATTTGCTTTGTAATTTTCCTTTGCCAAAGAGTTTGAATCTTGAATTGTAGAGTAGGACCTTGTCTCCTTCTTTGAATTCCTTGTTTTGTAGTCGCTTGTCGTACCACCTCTTCATCCTTTCTTTGTAAATTGATGCACTATTGTACGCTTTCAATCTTAACTCCTCCAATTCGCTTATTTGGATTCTCCTTTTAATTCCAGCGGCTTCCGCATCAAAGTTCATCTCCTTTATTGCCCAATACGCCTTATGTTCTAGCTCAACTGGCAAGTGGCATGTTTTTCCATAAACAAATTGATAAGGAGTCATACCAATCGGGGTTTTGTGTGCCGTACGATATGCCCATTGTGCATCATCTAGTCTCTTCGACCAATCTTTTCCTCCTTTTACCACGGTCTTCTTTAAAATGTCCTTCAATTGCTTGTTCGAAGTTTCCGCTTGTCCATTTGTTTGGGGGTGATAAGCCGTGGACACTCTATGTTCAATTCCCAATTTCTTCAAGCATTTACCAAAGTCTTTGCCCGTGAAGTGTGTTCCTCCGTCGCTTATCAAGATTCTCGGGACGCCATATCGAGGAAAGATTACCGATTTAATCATGTGTGTGGACTCCTCCGTTGATGCCTTCCGACACGGCATAGCTTCAACCCACTTAGAAACATAATCCACCATCACCAATATATGCTCAAACCCATGTGAGTTCACAAATGGTCCCATGAAATCGATTCCCCAGACATCAAATAGATCTATTTGCAAATTGTAGTTCAATGGCATGGCATTCCTTTGCGAGATATTCCCCGTCCTTTGGCATTCCAGACAAGTTGAAACAAATCTTTTCGCATCTTCATGCATCTCGGGCCAATAGAATCCACTAGCCCATACCTTAGCTTGAGTTCTAAAGTGCCCATAATGTCCTCCATATCCCGACGAGTGACACTTCCTTAGAACTTCTTCACGTTCCTCTCTCGGTATGCATCTTCTTAGGACTCCATCTTCTCCATATCTATATAAGTATGGTGGATCCCAATAGTATTTTCTTCTTTCTGCGATCACTCTTTTCTTTGCATTCTTGTCCAAGTGATCCGAGGGCATCCCTTTTATTGCCCTTATTATTTCATTCATCCAACTATCTTTGTCGAGAATTCTATATAGGTGATCATCTGTCATTTGATCCTCGATAGTTTCTTTTCCATCATCTCCATGGTTCATCCTTGATAAGTGATCAGCCACAACATTTCCTGCCCCTTTCTTGTCCCTTATCTCCACATCGAATTCTTGTAGCAATAGGATCCATCGAATCAAGCGTGGTTTAGCATCTTTCTTGGACAAGAGATACTTGATTGCCGCATGGTCGGTATAAACTATCACCTTTGAATTTACTATGTATGATCTGAATTTTTTTAAGGCGAACACCACGGCAAGCAATTCTTTCTCCGTTGTTGCATAATTAAATTGGGCTTCATTGAGAGTCTTGCTTGCGTAGTAGATAGCATTTACCTTCCCCTCTTTCCTTTGTCCAAGAACGGCTCCTACGGCGTAGTCGCTCGCATCACACATGATTTCAAAGGGTAGATTCCAATCCGGAGGTTGCATGATAGGAGCACTTATGAGGGATTGCTTGAGTGTTCGAAATGCGTGAAGGCAATCACTATCAAAGATGTATTCCACATCGTTTTGGAGAAGTTGTGTCAATGGCTTGGTGATTTTTGAAAAATCCTTTATGAACCTCCTATAGAATCCAGCATGACCGAGGAAGCTCCTCAAAGATTT
Source organism: Panicum virgatum (assembly GCF_016808335.1). NCBI lineage: Eukaryota > Viridiplantae > Streptophyta > Magnoliopsida > Poales > Poaceae > Panicum > Panicum virgatum. Next base: position 19,759,761 of record NC_053147.1, on the reverse strand, counting down.
GATGTCCGTAGGTGGTGGCAATTTCTCCACGGTTTCTATGTTTGCTCTATCCACCTCTATCCCTCTCTCGGAGATAACATGACCGAGAATAATTCCTTCTTTCACCATGAAATGACACTTCTCCCAATTAAGCACAAGATCAACCTCTCCACATCTTTTAAGAACTTTCTCCAAATTTGCCAAGCAATCATCAAAGCTAGTACCATGCACCGAGAAGTCATCCATGAATACCTCCATAATCTCTTCTATGAAATCTGAAAATATAGCCATCATGCACCTTTGAAAAGAAGCGGGCGCATTGCACAATCCAAAAGGCATCCTCCGATATGCAAAAGTTCCATACGGGTAAGTAAATGTGGTCTTATGTTGATCATCCGGATGAATAAGTATTTGGAAGAATCCCGAGTATCCATCAAGGTAACAAAAGTGTGAATGCTTTGCCAACCTTTCTAGCATCTCATCAATGAATGGTAGTGGAAAATGATCCTTCCTCGTTGCCTTATTCAATTTTCTATAATCGATGCACATCCTCCATCCCGTGATGGTTCTTTGTGGTATCAATTGCTCCTTCTCATTTTTCACAACCGTGAGTCCTCCCTTCTTCGGAACGCAATGCACGGGGCTTACCCATTCACTATGTGGCATGGGGTATATTATTCCGGCATTCAACAATTTGATAACCTCCTTCTTCACCACATCACGCATAGCATGGCTCAACCTTCTTTGATGCTCTACCACCGGCTTGTATTGCTCCTCGAGTTGTATACGATGTGTGCAAAAAGCGGGGCTAATACCTTTCAAGTCGTTAATCGAGTAGCCGATCACCTTTTTGTGCTTCTTCAATAAATTCAGCAACTTCTCCGTCTCTTCCGGGCTCAATTCGTCGCTAATAATCACCGGAAAAGTCTTGCCATCTCCCAAAAATTCATATTTCAATCCCTTGGGGAGTGGCTTCATCTCAACCTCGGGCGCACCATTCTCTTCTTGTTCTAACTCTCCAATGTCTTCAAATTTTTCTTCCTCCAAATTCCCGTGTTGCGGCTTCAACTCTTCCATTGTTTCCACTAGTTCTCCGTCTTGATCATCTTGAGCGTCTCCATTCTCCAAAGCGCGTTGGAGAGGATCCCTGAAAGAATCAATGGAACGAATGCTCTCTACCTCTTCGTTATCAAGAGGTAGAGGTGAAGCAAAAGACGGTTTTGAATGAAATTCGAATGAGCGCTTCTCTCCATCTAGATCAAAAGTGACAATCCCTTTTCCAACATCTAGAACAGCATTTACTAATTTGAGAAAGGGTTTTCCAAGGATTATGCCTTCATGCTCATCATCACTAGCATTAATCACAAAAAAGTCGGTAGGAATTTTTTTACCCGCTATAGCAACATTTAGATTTCTAAGCACTCCTATCGGTTTGATTAATCTACCATCTCCCATGATCAATTTAATGATTGTGGCATCTAGGTTCGATGTTTCGTTAAAAAGCTCAACATAAACTTTGGAACTCATCACACTAACATGGGCGCCAACGTCACATAAAACATTGCAACATTTTGTTCTGTCTATCATGCAATCAACACGAGGTGTGGGTGATGGGTTACCTTCGCCTTGATCGCTTCCAATCGCATATACTTGGGCTATGTGTGCGAAGGGTGACGATTCTGAGTTCACTCCCAGGGTCCTTTTGATCTCCAGCACTTTGGAGTCAATCTCTTCCTCTTTTTCTTCAAAAAGTTTCCGAATAATATCACCGGCCGATTCCTTGCAAAATGTATATCCCGTGTGATTATTCGGCGGGAAGTCTTCCGCTATCACCTTCGCCATTCCTCGCTGATTTGGATGCGGTCTTGCGTTGTCGAACATTCTTCCAAAGTCAATTGGTATCCAATCCATTTGCTCGAATTCCCTTAGCGATTTGGCGGTGCCCATGGTTCTTCCTTTCTTTTCCGGGTCGTCTTTCGTTGCACTCCGGATCGATGCTTCTTCATCGTGGTTTGTCTCTATGACTTTCCCATGTTTCGGTTGTTCTTCCCTCACTTCCGATGCCTCTTTTCTGAAAATTCCAGCAAGCACCCGCACTTGAGATTCTTCCTCGGAGCTTGCCGAACATCGTTTTTCCCAATCTCTTCGCATGGCCGCACCTTTGCTGATTTTTTGTAGGAGTTGGGCGGCTTCCGTGAGTGTTTTCTCCATGAGATCTCCTCCTGCACACATTTGAACAAATTGCATGCACTCGGGGGTTAGGGAAAAGTAAAAGGTATGCAAGAGTACTTCACCGGAAAATTCGAGCTTCGGTCCTTGTTCAATCAATCCATTGAATCTATCCCATGCTTGATCTATTCCTTCTTCTTCTCCTTGCGCGAAGTTGATCACTTGCTTCCGAATATGTTGAACCTTGCTTAACGGAAAGAACCGCTCGCAAAATTTCTTCATCAAGTCATCCCAATTTCCTTTTACCTCGAAGGATGCAAGTGCAAACCATCTTCTCGCTTCTTCCGCAAGTGGGTATGGGAAAAGATTCCATCTAAACCAAGCTAGCAGAACTCCGTCTTGTTGTACCGTGTTGCATAGCATTGTGAACCACTTGATATGTCTATATGGGTTGTCTGTCTCATCTCCTCTAAAGGGGTTTGCCGCCGCCAACTTGATGATTTGAGGATTGATCTCGTACTCGGTGGCTCGCAACACCGAATCTGATTTTTGCATGTCGAAGTCCTCTGATCGCGGGCTTGCATAATCCCTTAGTGATTTTTCTCCTTCCTCCATGTGTTGAATGAGATGGCCCATCTAGACAATCAAAACAAAAACAAGAAAACAAAAATTTTCTAGGGAAAAGGTTAGGTGTTAGTAACCAACAAAATTAATACAAAGTTAAATGTAGCAAAATCGCTTGTTCCCCGGCAACGGCGCCAGAAAAGCTTGTTGACGCTTCTTAAAGCGCCAATTTACGTACCGCAAGCGCACAGATCGTGTAGCTTTTCCCTTAGAGTATTCCCCCAAGGTTTATCAATCCACCGAACAAGTGTATTACTATGCTTAACTAAGCACTAACGATGTTGGTAAAAGATCTATATTGAGTGTATGAGTGTGAAATAGATCTAATCTAACTAATCTAATCTAATCTAGACTAGTGAGCAATGATAGGTGTGTGCACAAGATATGAAGAGCATTTGTCCATAGGGTCTAGGATCACTAGAGATGTAATCGCCAAGCAACGAAGAACAGATCTAATCTATCAAAGGTGTGTTCCAAGATCAAAACCTTTCCCTCCCGCATACTGTCACTACACGAGGATAATCGGTAACGAATCAACAAGAACACGATAGTTGATGTAATCTAAGTAAACCATGCAAGAGCAAAGCAAACCCAAAGCCAAGTTGCGAACTATTAGGCATCAAAGCATCATCAACAAAAATCGTGATAGATCAATCTCATAAAGGATTCGGCAATTACAACTCAAGATCTCCTTACAACCCCATGAACAAACAAGGAATTTACCCCATGAAGCTAAGCGAAGCGTAGTCGATCATGGTGACGAAATTTCCGGCAAGGGATGGATCCCTTGCTGTCCTCCAACTTGCAGCGGCACCGAGGGACGATGAGGCCTCCGGTGTCGCCTTTCTCTTGTGTCTAACTCGAATGTATCTCTGGATGCTCTTCTCTGCGATCTCCCTGGATGCTCCCGCGATCCCCCTCTCTTTGATGGCGGCTTCGGGGTATTTATATTAAGATATGGTCAGTGGTTTTGGTAAAACATAGACTAGGGTTGACACATACTTCGCGCTGAAGAAAACCGAGATCGATTGGACTTCGAAAAGGGCTAGGCCGGCTGGCCCAAGGACTCCAGGCCGGCCGGCCTGGGCCTTTTCTGGCCCCTTTCGGTCCCATCTTTTTCGTGTGGCCTCTTGCTCTTATTCCTCATCTTAGCCCAGTTGTAACCATGCATCAAAACATCTCCGAAAATGTCCAATTTCCTGTCAAAATGCAACATGCTCCAAAATCCAGGACAAAATCGAAAACGTTCAAGTTCGGGTGCCAAGTGGCGGGTTAGTACATAAATCATCCCGAAGAATTTACTAAAACAACTCCTAATTGTATAATAAAATGGGTACTTAAGGAGCGCCAACACCTAGGAACTATTCCCTAAGAGATCAAGAAGTTTCGTGGCTCGCATTGCTCCGAATCGAATCCTAGGGTTCGGGCGCCACCCGACCGGTCAGACCGGTCCGCCCGAGCGGTCAGACCAGTCGGTTTGGCCAGAACCCAAAACCATCAGCTAAAGCCACACTTTGCTTTGTAAAGTGCTAGATAATCTTAACATTGTTTATCAAAGTTCTCTAGCATTTTTCCTGAACAAAGATCATCGAAACCGAGTCTTTCTCCAGTTTCTGTCAGGGACCGATCTGACCGGTCCATCCGACCGGTCTGACCGGTCTGTGACTGACAGAACCAGTTTCCAGTTTTATTGGTGCAGTTCAAATACTTTCTATCCATATCTTGTGGGTTGCTTCTCATGATCTAATTTCAACTCAATATTTCTCTATCTCAGATTGAAAATCATGTATAAGAGAAACCGTGAGAAGAGGAGCAAACTCAATGAGGATCGAGTTGCACGAGCAGCTGGAGTGGGTTCGAGCAGTTGAGGCACCAAGGCAGCTGCAGTTGTGTCCACTTCACAGCCTCTTGCAGCTGCTCCTAGTCAGCGTCAGTTGAGGCCTAAAAGGGCCAAGACAGGGGCACAGCAGATGGACATTGACGAGTCATCCGGCAATGACATAGAGGAGGATGCACCCTACTTGAGAGATCCTCGTGATGATGAGGACACTGAGACAGAAGCAGATGCAGGTGCAGATGATGCTAATGATGATGATGATGATGTTGACAGCGATGATGAGTCAGAGGAGAGTGCAGCAGGCAGCTCAGACTTGGAGGGTCCTGTGGTGACCCCAGGTATTCAGATTCCCGTTAGGCAGGCCAGTGTAGAGATTGTCAGCTACTACAACACCGAGATGACAGCGGCTACACGTTTGCTGAGGCGTCAGAGTCCTTTGGATGTCCCAAAGGACACTGTGGACTACATGTTTCACACTCGGTTTCAGCAGGACTTCTATCAGACTGTCATTCTTGCCAAGGCAGGGATTGCTTCAGAGGCCCAGTGGGTTGATTGGACACATATGGCAAACTTGGGTCATGAAATTTGTGATGAGGTGGCTCAGATGTGTGAGGACAGGCACATCAAGGACATTATGGGGTTCCAGCATGATTGGAACAAGGAGGTGATAGCCCAGTTCTACGCGACCGTATATTTTGGGCATGATCCAGAGAATGGCAATGAGAGGACTATCTACTGGATGACAGAGGGACATCACTACCAGTGTTCCTACACCTCTTTCTGTCGGTACTTGAGAATTGATGATCAGGACATGAATCGTCCTAAGCTTCACTATGATTCACCTCTATCAGCTATCAGGTGAGATTCATGTATCCGAGGGATAGGGTTGGCAATGCAGGCAAGGTCACGGGGTTGTACACTTACTACTCCATCCTGAACAGGCTGTTCAGGAAGACACTTACACCCCGGGATGAGAATCCCAGTGACATCTCAGCGCATGCCAAGAATCTTATGAGCATGATGCAGCCAGACCCTCGAGGCGGTGACTTCAATATTGGTGACTTCATTTGGGAGGAAATCAAGCATATTTTTGAGAGTCCCTTGAAGACATGTGGCTATGCACCGTATATCATGAGGGTGATACTAAAGGTCACCAGGAAAAATTTTGGGATGGACGTGAAGCATGAGCCGCTTAGGATCAAGCATCCTAAGCATGTGAGAGTTCCTTCTGAGGGCCGATATGACGAGGTTCAGGAGGAGGATCAGGAGGATCAGGGTCCACTACCTGATCAGGATGCAGATGCACAGTAGCACGCTCAGGACGTGCCTCAGCAGGAGGAGCCAGCTGGAGGCTTTGTGCCTCATGAGGGTAGAGATGTTTCCCCTGCTCGCAGGTCTTCCTCTTCCTTTAGGCGGATGTTCAGGACATTTGTAGGCATGATTAAGAACCATAGAGACATTCTGGTTAATCAGGAGAGGGAGAGAAAGAACAACAAGAAGCTGTGGAATAATCAGAAGAGGATGTACACTGCCAAGCAGCTCCAGCCACCTCTCTCGCCTATCTTACCAGAGCTTGAGGCAGCAGAGATCCCCTCACTTGACCAGATGATTGAGAGCTTCCAGGGGATGGATTTTGGGCAGTATGACCACCTGGGCGAGCAGATGTTCTTTGGTCAGGAGAGTCAGCCAGGTGGATCGTCTTCAGCTCAGCAGTTCGGACACGGATCTCCACTTTTTGCCCCACAGTTCCGTCCAGGTCCACAGCTTTTCACCATAGGCCCACAGATGTTCGCAGGACAGTTTGTGGGATCTCAGTTTGCTGGACCATACTCGGGGCCCCCGCCATTCACTTCCAGTTTCATGGGGCCGATTTCACCTTTCAGTGCAGGACCTCAGTTTGGGACACACGTCAGTTCGTCGATAGTTCCAGGGTCGTCGGCGATGTTTCCTACAGTTTCTGCACCCCCTTCACTTCACTTTGATCTTGGAGGGACTTCTTCTTCACCAGATATGGGATATGCAGGGACTACAGCTTCACTTTCTCCAGCTCCTGACTCAGTTGAGGCGACAGTGGCAAGCTGGAGTGACTCACTCTTTGCTTATCCGAGCAGTACTGGTGGATTCTCTACAGGTGGGCAGTGATTTCAGATTGGCAGCACACTCTTCTCCTCTTGTACGCTATTTGTTGATGGATGACAAAGGGGGAGAAGTTTGGAGGATTAAAGCTTATCTTTGTGTATGTGTGTGTGCCATCTTGAGAGTAGATGGGATATGTATCTTGAGATCATCTTGTATCATCTAGCTCTTATTATATATCATGTATGGATGATGGATGTATGGACATCATGATTTGGATATGTTTGGATATTCTTGTCTCATCTTGTAAAATCATATCCATCTCTTTTGTATTAAGGATTTGTGCGGACTTGAGAACTCTTGTATTGAATGCTATTGGGTGTATTTATCATGTTTTAAATACATAAGGAATTTTTATGATAGTGTGAATTTTTTGAGTGATGTGATGTCTTTTGTTTCAGCCTTGGGCTATTCTGGCAGTCTCTAACCGGTCTGACCGGTCAGAGGGGACCGGTCTGACCGGTCCAAGTGCGTGCTGGCTGGTGTGGACCGGTCTGACCGGTCCCAGGGACTAGTCTGACCGGTCTGTGGCAGCAGCACTGCTCTTGTGTTTGCTTGTGTGCGTTACATGACATATTGCATCATGGATTTATTTATGAACATCACACACACCTGTTACACCCCACGGATGCTGAGATTTAGGTGGAGTCTCATTTGAGCTCAATATGTATATATTGGCATGTGAGGCCAATTTGAGATGAATTCCATTCATATGCACAAATTAAGGGGGAGCTCCAACTAAATCTGAGAACTCAAAAGCTTTATTGAATATATTTTTGTAAGCTTTAATCGAGTTGTCATCAATCACCAAAAAGGGGGAGATTGAAAGAGCATCTAGGCCCTAGTGGGTTTTGGAGCATTGATTGACAACACGATTAAAGGACTAACTTGTTTGCATGAGATTATGAATAGGTATTTAATTATGAAATGTGTATTAAAAGAGATAGCTCAAGTATTGCAAGCAAGCGTGTTTATCCCATTGGTATAATGTGTATGTGACAAGCAAAACAAGAAAAGGAAAATAGAGCAAAGTATTCATGATTGATATAAAGGCTCTAATATTTGCGAAGGCTTGTTTCGATCTATGATGGGATTCAAAGTGACAAGTAAAGATTTTGTGAATAAGATGTGATATGCTTATGCATAGTCTCAAATATAGAAGGTCTTGTCACATGTGATAAATGGATGTTAACTTAAGATGCAAGCAAGCAAGGCAAAAGAGAATGAGACATGAGTTGATACATATATGATGTCTCGAATTGGAAGGCTTGCATATAAGATTAAATTGAGAATTCAAATTGACAATAAAGATTTCATGCATAACACAAATCAATATGAGTTCAAGATGGATGACTAGGATAAAGGTAGAGGACCGAGAGGCGTGTTTCAAGAGGCTACGCAAGCGACGGCTTGGGGAGCAAAGAAACCGATACGGGTCAAAGGCCGGAGATCCTAGAGTCATGGAGAGCTCTATATTGAATAAGTGTCATTATTCAAGAAAAGAAGGTGACTTGTGAATCAAGTTGGATTTCATTACTATGCAATTCAAAGATTCAAAGTCACTAGCTCAAAGCGGGAATGCTCAAAAGAAAGAATATGTTGATGCCCTCACGGTATTGATCGAAGAAAAGTCGGCATGATCATATTATGAAGAAGCTCAAGTAATCATGGAAATTGTATATTTCATTTGTGCACTTGAGTATAGGTATGCCGTACTATCAAGAGGGATGCAACATCAGTAGGTTTAGACAATACCAAAAGTGCTCAAACCTGTCCCTAGAGAGTTTAGCCTAAGGAGTGAGAGCTAACTACAGAAAACAGAGAGGGACCGGTCTGAGCAGGGTAAGCCTCCAACGGCTAGTTTTCAAAACCGACCGGTCTGACCGGTCTAGGGGACCGGTCTAACACTGACAGGGCAACGGCTAGTTTTGTGAGAAGGGGTATTTATACCCCATGACTTCACCCATTCGTGGGTGCTGATGTTAGAACATTTCAGAACATCTTGAGAGCCTTGTGAGCACTTGGAGAGTCCTCCCCAACCTCTCTTTGTGAGAGTTGCTTGATTCAAGGTGAATCTTTGAGTTGGGTTGAGTGAATCCATTCCTTGAGAGTCATTTGAGCAAGAGAGAAACATCCCGAGATTTGAGCACTTGAGGTTGCGTCGGCCAACTCAATTGAAGCATTTGTTACTCTTGGAGCATCGGCTCCTAGACGGCTAGGCGTCGCCGGCTAGCTCCCAAGGTTGTGGTGAGCAGCGGCAAGTTTGTTGCAGCTTCGATTGTGTGCCAAGAGGGCGCATGGTCATATAGTGGAGAAGAGGAGATAGCTTGACCTTGGGGTCACTACGAGCTTCCTCAACGGAGAGTAGGATTCACACGTGGGTGCACGGGGTGAATCCGAACTTCGGTCAAACAAATCACCGTGTCTTCATTGCATCATCTCTATTTCGGTTTGATTTACTTACCTTGCATTTATAGTTTTGAGTTTGAATTGTGCTTCCGCTCGATCTACTTGGGTGTGCTCTACTTGTGTGTAGGGACTTGTTTGTTTTGTTAGAAATACTCTGCAAGACACATATCCCAAGTTTCTTATAGGTTCAAGCTCGAGAGGGGACTTGTTCCTGCTGTCTGGGCTGTCTGCCTGCATAGACCGGTCTGACCGGTCTGGTAGACCGGTCTGACCGGTCCAGGCAGTCCCAGCAGGGATTAAGCGCCATTTTTTGAAGAAACGCCTATTCACCCCCCCTCTAGGCTACGACATCGCGTGATCAAGATCCTTTCATCTTGTAAGAGGAATCTCCGGCCCAAGCAACTTTCCATGGGACCACGCCGATGCTACGGGCTCGTCCAGGTGCTCCGGATTCTTTAATGCCCTTGTCAGCTCATCATTCTCCCTTTGAGGCTGGAATGTTCCTTGTTGGGCCTCATCTATTGCAGCGACTAGATCGCGGGACACTTCTTGCATATGCTCGGGCATGACCAAACTTCTTTCCAATTGGTTTAGTGTCACGCCATTAGAAAATAACCACCACTTGGATCTATCCAGCCAATCCCAAATTGTCGGCCTGATGCCTCTATCCATAAGGTTCTGCTCCATCTTCTGCCATTTTTTAATTGACTTCTTGTACCCGTCAGCCCCAAGGTGGTGGCTGTACTTCGTATTTGCTGCATTCACCTTGATCTGTTCGGATTTTTCTTGGGCTTCCTCTGATAGTTTGTATTGTTTGAACTCCTCTCAGTATGGTTTAACCTGAGGAAGATCGTCCCAGTTCGGCTCCTTATCCTTCTTGATGTAATTGATGTACAACTTCTTCTTGAAAGTTGCAAAGGCAAGAACCAACTTTTTCAAGGCACATTTCTTCACAAGTTCTTGGTCAACTACTTCAAAAAGAGTGAACATATCCTTGAGTTCTGCCCATAGCATTTTCTTCTGATGTGCAGGCACGGTGTGTTGCTGTTCTTCGGGTTTGCTCGTTTTCCATAGTCTTGTGGTGATCGGAATTCTTGCCCGAACAATAACCCCACATTGGTTGACAAATTTTGTGCTAGCAGCCTCTGGAGCACTTGGACAGCCCTCTGCGTCCACTTCTGTGACGACCTGTCTTCCCTCCATTTTCTTTGTTGGCCGGCGTCTCCCTTTTGACTGGCTCAACGAAGTCGATGCGGAGGTCGACTAAATTATAGAAAAGATATGTTAATCGCAAAACTAATCTACCAAAGTCACCATACATATAGTTTTAAGTTTCGTACTGGAACATGCTGTTGTTGATTGGGCGGCGGTGCAAAGTCATCATCTTCTTCATTGGCATCTCCAGACATATTTAGAAACAAATCAGCTGTCCGAGCATCTTCTTCAGCGATTGGCTGGGTGGTGTTGGCCCTCGTATCTTCGTTTATTGCGTCCAACATGTATTGCCTGGCGGCCTCGTCATCACCGAAGGGGTCCATCCTTAACTGAAACCATAAAAATGTGTTAGAGTATGTGTCCATCCTTGACTGAAGCAGGAGAATTCAATTCTTTGAACGAATATGCGTGTTTGAAAGAGAGAGAGAGTGTGTGTGAGAGATAGAGAGAGAGTGTGTGTTAGAGGCAGAGAGAGTGTGTGTGTGTGTGTGTTTGTGAGTGTGTGTGTGTGAGAGATAGAGTGTGTGTGTGTGTGTGAGTATGTTAGAGGGAGAGAGAGAGAGAGTGTGTGTGAGAGATAGAGAGAGTGTGTGTTAGAGGGAGAGAGAGTGTGTGTGTGTGTGTTTGTGAGTGTGTGTGTGTGTGTGAGTATGTTAGAGGGAGAGAGAGAGTGTGTGTGTGTATGTTAGAGGGGCAGAGAAAGAGAGAGAGAGAGAGTTAGTGAGTGTGTGTGTGTGTGTTTGTGTGTTAGTGGGACAGAGAAAGAGAGAGAGAGTTGGTGTGTGTGTGAGTCAGTGTGAGTGTGTGTGTGTGTGAGTGTGTGTGTGTGTGAGAGTGTGTGTGTATGTTAGAGGGAGAGAGAGAGAGTGTGTGTGTCTTAGAGGGACACAGAAAGAAAGAGAGAGTGAGTGTGTGTGTGAGTCAGTGTGTGTTTGTGTGTTAGTGGGACAGAGAAAGAGAGAGAGAGTTAGTGTGTGTGTGTGTGTGAGTCAGTGTGAGTGTGTGTGAGTGAGTGTGTGAGTGAGTGTGTGTGTGTGAGAGTGAGTGTGTGTGTGTGCGCGCGTGTGTGTATCGGTGGGGAGACAGCGAGAGAGCGTCGGTGACAAGGAGACAACGAGAGTTAGCGAGAGACCGATCGCCGTTAAGAAGTCGTTAAGAAGGAGAGAGCGTCGTGTTTGATTTTATAATTAAGAATGAAGAATTCATAATATATAAATATATGAGTTACAGAAATACACGAGTTACATGATAAATACATGAGCTACAGAAATACAAGATAAATAGATAAATACAAGCATTATTCACTCTCTATTTAAATACATGATTAAATAAAGTCTCTCTAATAACTAAATTATACACTATATATAATAAAAAACATTGTACACTATACATAAGACTAATAATAGAAATTCTCTCTAATAACTAAATTCTATAACTAAATTCTACACTTGTAACTAAATTATCTATTTAATATTTTAAAAGCATGAGGTAAAGTCCATTAATGGGTTTATAAAAAAATTATCTAAAGCTAACTACACTTTATAGAGCTCATGTCTCAAAGCTCATAAGGAGAACAATTTTAGAACTTAGTATAAAATAAAAAAAACTATATGGTACTCCTATTTTTAAAACTAGCTACACAAGGTTTCAAAACAAACTCGTAACATCATCATGTAGAGCTACTCACAAGGAAAATAACAAAACTAGTTTTGCATTTTTTTCTGATTTTTCTACAAATTCTTATAAATTTCCAAAGTTCACTAAGAAAAAAAATAAAAAAGGGATCGTATCTCTAAATAATTTCTACTAACTATATCTAATAATACAAACACTTTAATTCTCTCTAATTATCTAAGCATCTCTAATTCTCTCTAATTATCTACAATTACCTCTAATTCTCTAATAATTCTCTTATTCTCCACTAATTCTCTACTAATTATCTACTAAATCTCTCTAATTCTCCACTAATTCTCTACTAATTATCTACAATTCTCTCTAATTATCTACAATTACCTTTAATTATCTACAATTACCTCTAATTATCTACAATTGTCATAAAATAAAAAAAGGGGGCGGCGGAGCTCTGGCGGCCCAGCCGGCCGGCCGGCCTGCACTTACGGCGAGGGGGCGGCGTTGACACGGCGAGGGGGCGGCGGCGGCCCAAGGGGCGGCGGCGTCGAGGCGGCCGGCGTCGAGGAGGCGTGCAGGGGAGGCCGGCGTCGAGGAGGCGCGCAAAGGAGGAGCCAAGGGGAATGGCGGCGGCGCACCGGGATTCGGCGTCGAGGGATCGTCGAGGAGGCGCGCAGGGGCGGCCGGCGTCGAGGAGACGCGCAGGGGCGGCAGCGGCGAGGGGGCGCACCGAAGAAAAGGGCCGTGCGGGGCCGTCGAGGAGGTGCATCGGTGGAGGAATGGCGGCGGCGTCGAGTCGGCATGCCAAGGGACGACCGGGCGCGGCGCGGAGGGGGCGGCGGACGACGATCGGCGTCGGAGGGGGCGGCGGACGACGATCGGTGCAGTGCGTGGAAGGAAGAAGTGAGAAAGAAGAGAAGGGAGGAAGGAAGAAGTGAGAAAGAAGAGAAGGGAACAGGGCACGGCCATATATACATCAAAGGCCTAAGGTACCGGGTGATAATATCAACCGGTGCCTTTGAGGGCCGAAGGCACCGGTTTGAAACCACCCGGTACCTAAGGTGCACCAAAGGTACCGGGTGATAATTCCACCGGGTACCTTAGGGCTACAACGGGCGGGAGTTGAAAAGTGGCTAAGGCACTGGTTAGTAAATAAAAACCAGTGCCTAAAGCTGCTGAAATGTTTGTACTTTAAAGCTTTTGCCGCCAAACCTATCGAAAGCACCATGTAACGCAGTGGTAACCCTAAGTTTTCTAATCTCCGAGGCCCGGGTTCGACTCCCGCGCGCCCCTTTTTTTTCCAGAACTTTGGTACCGGTTGAAACCTTCAACCGGTACCAATCGGTTATTTACAAAATCGATTTTAATTACATAATAAATCTTAATAAATCAAATAATTGCATAATAAATCATTTGAATGCAAAATAATTCCAATTATTACATAATAAATCATTTAGGTGCATAATTAATTTTTTTTGTTGCATAATAAATCAAATAGTTGCATAATAAATTATTTAAATGCACAATAAATCAGATAATTGCATAATAAATCATTTAAATGCACAATAAATTAGATAATTGCATAATAAATCATTTGAATGCAAAATAATTCCAATTATTACATAATAAATCATTTAGGTGCATAATTAATCTTTTTGGTTGCATAATAAATAATAATAAATCATATAATTGCATAATAAATCATGTAAATGCATAATAATTCTAATTATTACATAATAAATTATTTAGGTGCACAATTAATCTATTTAATTGCATAATAAATCATTTAGGTGCATAATTAATCTTTAGTTGCATAATAAATCATAATAAATAAAATAATTACATAATAAATTATTTAAATGCATAATAAATCAGATAATTGCATAATAAATCGGATAATTGCATAACAAATCTGATAATATTCACGAAAAATATTACAAGACATAATCATTCAACTAAGCGAATATTAACGATGGTTCGCTTTACAATCGTCCCTTCATTATGATCATGACGTGCGTAGGGAGCCGCCTCTTCGGCTAAAAGAATACTTATGTCAACCTCCACTGCGAACGGAGTCATATCTTCAACCTTATTGTATTCTTCTTCATCTATGACATCGTCGACTCCCACAATTTTTCTTTTTCCTGCCAGAACAATATGTCGCTTTGGCTCATCTCCGGCACCTACAAAACTTGATTTATTCCTGGACTTGTCCTTTCTCGGTTTGCTAGACATGTCCTGCACATAGAAAATTTGAGTGACATCTTTAGCTAGGACGAATGGTTCGTCTCGATAGCCAAGCTCTTTGAGGTCTACCGTTGTCATTCCGTACTCATTGATATTGACACCTTTTCCTGTGAGTTTAACCCATTGGCAACGAAATAGAGGGATCTTCAACGGCCCATAGTCGAGTTCCGAGATCTCTTCAATGTAACCAAAATATGAGTTCGATTGGCCACTAGAGTCAGTGGCATCTATACGGACACTACTATTTTGATTGGTGCTCTTGTTATCTTGGGCTCTTGTATAAGATGTATAACCATTAATTTCATATCCTTGGTACATTAGGATTGAATTTGCCGGACCCTTGGCCAGCCAATCTAGCTGCTCATGAATTTGATCGTTGGCCATGACTTCCTTCTGCAACGAGGAGGCGAATGTATCGTTATGATGTTTTGTAATCCATGTCTCAGACTTCAAAGGGTACATGCTTCGCACAATTTGCATGTGCTCCTCCATGTATGGAGCCACCAAGGCTGATTGTTGCAGAACTGTGAGATGTGCTTTACTCAACGTGGCATGATCTGTGGCATTTACTGATTTTCTTCCAAGTGTACCCTTTCCAATCAGCCGCCCTCCTGACGTGATACTAGAATCCCAATTGGGCAGAGTTCTTCCACATAGTCAACACAAAACTCAATGACCTCCTCTGTGACGTAACCTTTCGCAATGCTTCCTTCTGAACGAGCCCGATTACGAACGTATTTTTTTAGGACTGCAAAGTATCGTTCAAAAGGGAACATATTATGAAGGAAAACAGGACCGAGAATACCGATCTCTTTGACCAGTTGAACTAGAAGATGCGTCATAATATTGAAGAATGATGGAGGAAATATCATATCAAGACTGACTAAACATTGGACAACATACTCTTGTAGCCTGCTTAAACTCGATGGATCGATTGCCTTCTGAGAAATTGTGTTGAGAAAGGCGCATAGCTTTATGATTGTTGCTCGAACATTAGCTGGTAGAATACCTCTAAGTGCAACTGGAATCAATTGCGTCATCAACACATGACAGTCATGGGACTTTACGTGTGCGAATTTCTTCTCTTTCAAGTTCAGTAGCCTCTTTATATTCGAAGAGTAGCCTAATGGGACCTTGATACTATTCAAACAGTCGAACATACTTTGCTTCTCTTCCTTACTAAGAGTGTAGCACGTAGGACCTAGGTAATGACGTCATTTATCCCTTTTTCTGGATGTAGGGCGGCCCGTTGTTTCATACGTTGAAGATCTTACCGCGCTTCCAATATATCCTTTGGCTTACTGTAGACACCAAGGAAGCCTAGAAGGTTCACACAAAGATTCTTTGTTAGGTGCATCACATCAATTGCGTGGCGGACGTCTAAAACTTCCCAATAAAGAAACTGCCAAAAAATACTCTTCTTCTTCCACATAGGTGCACGTCCGTCATCACTCTGCACTGATCTGCTGCCGAGTCCTTTTCCGAATACTACTTTTATATCTTTGACCATTTCAAACACCATTTTCCCACAACGGTGCCTAGGCTTGGTACGATGATCTGTCTTTCCCTCGTAGCGAGCATGCCTCCTCCTTAATGGGTGCTTGATCGGAAGAAATCGACGATAACCCATATACACGATCTTCCTACAGTGCTTGAGGTACGTGCTGTCGGTTTATTCTAAACAATGGGTGCATGCCCTATAACCCTTATTGGAATGTTCGGAGAGGTTGCTTAGTGCTGGCCAATCGTTGGTGGTTATGAAAAGCAATGCACGAAGGTTAAACTGTTCCTCTGTGTGCGCATCCCACATACGAACACCCTCCTCTTTCCACAATAATAGAAGATCCTCAATCAGTGGTTTCAGATGCACATCTATATCGTTACCGGGTTGCTTCGGGCCGGGGATAAGCACCGGCATCATAATGAATTTTCGCTTCATACACAACCAGGGAGGAAGATTGTATATACAGAGTGTCACAGGCCAGGTACTATGGCCACTGTTCTGCTCACCGAAAGGATTCATGTCATCCGTACTTAAGCCGAACCTTGTATTCCTCGCATCATTTGCAAATGTTGGGAATGTTCTGTCCACTTTTATCCATTGCGACCCATCAGCGGGGTGTCTCAATATATTGTCTTGCTTACGTTCTTCTTTGTGCCATCGTATCAATTTAGCATTCGTTTTGTTCATGAACAAACATTTCAGACGTGGTATTAGAGGGAAATACCACATCACCTTGGCAGGCACTCTCTTCTTAACACGCATCCCCTCAACGTCGCCTGGATCATCTCGAGGGATCTTATATCCGCATGCGTTGCATAAAGGGTATGAATCCAAATTTTCATACTCACCTCGATATAGGATGCAGTCATTACGACAAGCATGTATCTTCTGTGCCTCTAATCCTAAAGGACAAACAACTTTTTTTGCCTCGTATGTTGTCTCCGGCAAGGTGTTACCCTCAGGGAGTAAGTTTTTTATAAGTTTCAGCAACTCCTCGAATCCCTTATCAGACAAACCATTTGATGTCTTCCATTGTAACAATTCTAATGTGGTACCCAACTTCTTTTGGCCTTGTTTGCAATCTGGGTACAACAATATTCTGTAGTCCTCCAACATATGCTTCAGATCTCTCGATTCCTTTTCTGTTTCGCAAACTTCCTCAGCTTTGCGCAGCATCTGACCAAGATCATCTTCTACAACGTATCCTTCAGTATCTTCTTCAGGCTCACCCATTGCAGTGTCATTGAAAAAGACATCATAATTGGCTGCAAAGTCAAGAATCCTGTCCTCTTCTTCTACATTATTATCCAGCATAATTTCTCTTTCTCCATGCTTGGTCCAAATATAGTAGTTCGGCATGAAACCACTATTGAACAAGTGACTGTGGATGGTTTTTGATGATGAGTAATCTTTCTCATTCTTACAGAATTTGCATGGACAACGAACGAAACCGTCATACTTGTATTTCTCGGCCGCTTCTATGAATTCATGCACGCCACCAATGAACTCCTTTGAACGCCGGTCGGCCATGTACATCCATTGCCGACTCATCTGGGTCCATAATACATTTATATACATCATTGTAGTATACATATAGTTCATTCATACTATCAATTTATAACTAACATTGAATACGCTATTAATAAAACTTAACTATAAAATTATAACGATGCATATGGCCTTCTGACTGCATGACTGTGTAAAAACTTTGTTTTTCTATATGGAACTTTATATTTTTGTACAAGAAACGACGCATGTGGCATTCTGGCTGCATGACTGGGTAAAAAACTTTATTTCTATATATGGACCTTGGTTTGTTTGCCTAGAGCCTTGAGGATTTGGGATCATTGTCTGTGCAATGATTCTCTTTGGCACGGTAATTCTGGCTGTATTAATGGCATTGGCACGATAATGGTTTTTTCTTGTAGACGCGCACGCTGCAGCGCAGTAGCGATAGGCCTAGCTGAGCTGCGGGTCTTGAATTGGCGCAGCATGCATCTCGAATGTGGAATCTTGTAAAGTTTTGGAATTTTGAAGGGAACTAAATAAAGCCCCCTTGCATATGTAATTGATAATATTTCCATACAAAATTTGAATTCAAATATATAATTGATAATGCATATAACTATAATAAATAGATACTATTCACTTATCAAATAAATTGATAAAACTTATAAATACAATAGTTTGATAGTATTCACATATCAAATAAATTGATAACGCATATAACTACAATAAGATGCTACAACTAAAAATAATTATCACATGTATAAACTAAATTAAGTGATAATTGCTTCTAAAAACCAATTGCTAAGTTATAGAGAAAAATATCTAACGTTTTTTGAAAAAAAAAACAAAAATTCACCTCCCCTCCCCTCACTCAGCTGCCATGAACAGTGAGTTCATGGCAGCTTGGAGGGGGGAGGGGTTGGGGTATTTATAGGCGTGGGCCAAAGTCACCGGTTGGTGCTTAACAACCGGTGCCAAACAATAGACATATGCACCGGTTGAAGTTACCAACCGGTGCCTCAGTGATGGGCACGTGGCGGCACCGGGTAATGGCAAAACCCGGTGCCATTGTCCGCTCTTTAGGCACCGGTTGGTGCCACCAACAGGTATTGCACCAACCGGTGCCTATACTGGGGTTTTGGTACCGGGTGATGCTTTAACTCGGTACCAAACCCCTTACCTTTGATCGCCGCTGGTCAAAGGTATTAGCTGTTTTTGCAGCAGGTACTGATGCGTAGCATTAATACCGATTGCAACAGCAGCTGGTACCTTTGGTCAGGATCTTTGGCCCGTTTTCTAGTAGTAGCTACACTATCTCTATTGAGTGTGTATATAGAACACTGTGCACCGTGTTCTCTCTGCCGTGCACACGATCGAAGTCGAATCGAGGCTGACATGTGTGTGAGCCAGCGCGTACCGGACCAGCAAAGGCCGGAAGCTTTTTTGTGTGGCGAGCGGCAATGGTGTCCACTCGGACGCGCGCTCTCCGGCCGCCTTGCTGCGTCTGCCGTTTTGTCCTAACCGTAGCGTGCACAACCGCCAGATCGCGTTCCAAAAGCCGTCCCCTTGTCACGACGCGCGCCTGCAACCGAGAACGACCTATAAATACCGGCCGCCACCACTAGCAGATCAGTCAGGTCAGATCAGATCAGTTGGATTGGCTTGCACGCACGCACGGGACACAATCTGCCACT
Source organism: Panicum virgatum (assembly GCF_016808335.1). NCBI lineage: Eukaryota > Viridiplantae > Streptophyta > Magnoliopsida > Poales > Poaceae > Panicum > Panicum virgatum. The sequence continues at coordinate 19,740,809 of NC_053147.1, read as the reverse complement.
GGCAGGTTCTTGATGAGCGGATCACCTCGATCCATGGCTGCTCCTGCTCGCGCCGCCGGCATTGCTCTCCTGGTGCTGGTCCTGGTCGCCGGCGCCGGGCGCGCCGCCGTGACAGAGGCCCGCGTGATCCGGCGTGACGGCGCTGCCGGCGGCGGTGTGGTCGCCGGCGGGGACCGCGAACCGGCGGGAGTAGTCCGGCGGGCGCCCAGCTGGAACAGGGGAAGGGCGCACGGCGGGGAGAAGAGGAGCGTTCCCGGCGGCCCGGACCCGCAGCACCACTACTAGGTAAGGTAGCTGTCCGTTGGGGAAAAGGAAGAACTCACGCTCCCGACGTGGTGGCGAGCAAATCTTGCCGTCCTGTTGGCACCTGGCACGCCCAGGCCGTCTCTTCAGCTGCTGGTGCCCGGTGACCGGGACCGTGCCCGTGCGCACGTGTTGTCATACTGTACTAGGCACCTCCTACTTATCTATATGTTTTTTTTTATTTTTGAACAGTTTTGTGTCTTGGAGGAGCTGGTGTTTCAGTGTTTTTGTCAGTTATGGTCTGCTATCTCCTCCTCCTCCTCCTCCTCTTATTATTATTATTATTATTATTATTATTATTATTATTATTATTATTATTATTATTATTATTATTATTATTATTATTATTATTATTATTATTATTATTATTATTATTATTTATCAGCCACGTGTATAAGCCCCACCACAACGTTCAATAATTTGGAAACGTGCATTCAAGCACATAAATGCCGGAAACCATCAGCGTCCGATCGCAAAGGAAAATTCGCTCACCAACCATGCAACCCATTCTAGATGATCCAGATAAACTATCTTGCAGCGCCTCGTGGTCCAAATATAGAAAAAATCTAAATTACTCTCCTGAATTATAGCCAAAGTTTAGATAACCCCATTTTACATCCCCAAACTATGTCTTTTAATTCAAATTATTTCCTAATACAATTTTTCTTTTTCATTTCTCCATGCATTGGTAGAGTTTTAAGCTGAAATTTTACAGAATAATACAATTTGTCTTTTTCATTTCTCCATGCATTGGTTCGTTTTATTAGTGGAGTAATACACATCATAACACATCTTAGAAAAACACATCAATTCTTTTATCATTATTTTCATAGGTTAGGATATTTAATAATAAATTAATCATTAGAGTACAAAATTATATGAAAAATAATGATGAAAAAATTATAAAAAGGACGTACTCAATGCCGTAGACTCTCGCACTGTGCGGGGTCTGGGGGAGGTTATTAGCGGGAGGTTATTAGCGGGAGGTCTTTCCCACATATCGTGCAATGTGTAGAGGCCACCGCTCGAACCTGTGACCTCTCGGTTCACAGGCAGCAAGCACTACCACTTGCACCAGGCCGCCCTTTTTGATGAAAACAATTATAATAAAATTTTTTAATATGCATTGTAATGTCTAGTACTACCCTACAAAATTTGAGATTAAAATTCAATTTGTGTATGGAGAAAAAAAAAGACAAATTGTATGTAGGGATAAAATGGACCGAATTGCATAGTTTAGGGGTAAACTAAATCAAATTATAGTTTAGAAGATTATTCAGACTTTGACTATAACTCAGATGAATAATTTAGACTTTTTCCGCCAAATATTATTTTGCCAACCCGACCAGGATCGGAGCATGTGGCTGCCTCTCCTCTATCTTGTTGGCAATGGTTGCACCACCACACCCATCGTGCCTCTATCTTGTGGGCCAAACATCGTTGGATTCATTCCCGATTCGGAAATCGGCATTTCTGGCTCTGATCTTCTACACAGCATTCAAGCCATGAACTGGGTGGTGGCGTGACATTGTTAGAAGCGCCGCCATTCCCATCTGGTTTGCGAGTGTACGCTCCAAAAGTTCTGCTACTCGACCATGGCTCCGCCTCAGCTCGATTCCAACCTAGCCCTCTTCCTCCTCTTCGTGGCTTCATGTTTCGTCATCGTCGTCCGACGCCTTCATCGGCGGCCGGGCCGCAACAACGGTGGCCGAGTATTGCCGCCTTCGCCCCCGGGGCTGCCCATCATCGGCAACATGCACCAGCTCGGCCGGGGGCACCACCACCGGAAGATGCAGGCGCTCGCGCGGCGGCACGGCGATATCTTTCTCCTCTGGCTAGGCTCCGTGCCCGCTCTGGTAGTTTCCTCGGCCTCCATGGCCGAGGAGGTGCTCAAGAACCAGGACCACGTCTTCTGCGGCCGTCCGCAGCAGCACACGGCCCGCGGCCTCCTTTATGACTGCCGGGATGTCGGCTTCAGCCCCTACGGCGAGCGGTGGCGCCAGCTTCGCCGCATCGCCATCGTGCACCTCCTCAGCGTGAAGCGGGTCGACTCCCTGCGGGCGCTCCGGGAGGAGGAGGTCGCGCCGTTGGTGGCTCGGATCCGCGCCACGGGGGCCTCGGATGATGAGAGGGGCAGACTCCGAGCAGTGAACATGAGCGAGCTCATCGTAAGCTTAACCTACACTGTCATCTCGAAGGCGGCGTTTGGGAACAAGCTCGGCGGCATGGATCCCGGGAGTCTCCGTGCGATGATGAAGGAGGTCACCGATCTGTTCGAAACGGTCGCGGTGAGCGACATGTTCCCGCGACTCCGGTGGGTGGACTGGGCGACGGGGCTCGACGCGAAGATCAAGAGAGCGGCGGGCAAGCTTGACGACGTTCTCGAGAGAGCACTCCAGGAGCACGAGAAGAAGCCTGAAGATGAGGATGAGGCTGCTGACCTTCTTGACGACTTGCTTTTGGTGATCAAGGAGGGAGGTGAGGGGCTTAACCTGGATAGGATTGATGTCAAGGGGCTCATCTTGGTAAGTTCTCAGGATCAAGGCCTTACTTGCATGAACACGCTAGAGTTGTGTACTGAGATAGTAAGGCCAGACTCAGTGAAAGTGTCATCGACACAGTTACCAATACTGAAAATTTGAGAACTGTGCCAGTAGAGTGTTATGGTGATGATACTCCTCTCACATTTCATGATACTCTTCTTTCCTCTCTCATATTATTGGTACATATTAGCAAATTTAATGTCCATGATACTCCTATAACACTCCCATTAAAATTGGTCTAAGCTAAATGTCTTGTTGCAGGACCTTTTTGTAGGAGGAACCGATACAACTTCCAAGGCGATAGAGTGGGGAATGGCCTATCTAATCAAGAACCCAAGAGAAATGGCCAAAGTGCAAGAAGAGGTGAGGCAAGTTGCAGGGCCACAAGGAGTCCTAGAGGAGCATCTTGGGAGGATGAGCAGGCCGCAGGCAGCCCTGAAAGAAGCCATGCGGTTACATCCACCGGTGCCGCTGCTTATCCCCCGTGAAACAATCCAGGACACTGAACTCCACGGCTATGACATCCCTGCCAAGACTCGGGTCATCATCAACGCATGGGCTGAAAGTGATCGGGTGCTCTAGCCTAAGAGGGGGAGGGGGTGAATTAGGCACTAATAAAAACTTAGACCTATGGCTCCAACTAGTTTGCACAAAGCTTAAACTAAAACAAGCTATCTAGATGTGCAACTAGGTTGTTCTAGTGTAAAACCCCTATCCCAAAAGAGTTTAGCAACCTATAGCCTTTCCTATCAAGAAACTATTCTATGAAAGTAAAGGCATACAAATTACTAGAATGAAATGCGGAAGCTTAAAGAGCGGGATAGGAGATAGCAAACTCTTGACGCGGGTGTTTATCCCGTGGTTCGGTTAGCCACAAAGGCACACCTACATCCACGTTGTTGTAGCACTCACTAAGAGTATTGCTACTCGGCCACCAAGTCTCTTCCGTGAACACAATCACGGTCACCTTGGCCCCGGGTTCCACTAAGGAGCTTCTCCACAAAGGATGGGGGTCTCCACGTCCCCCGCACAAAGGTGTCGTCGCCGCTCCACACCAAGTCGGAGGGTCGATGACGTTGCCGGCGAGCTCCACGCTCCAAGGTGCCGGCGCACCAAGCTCTTGTTTTGGTTCACTAATGAACCACAGCACAAAGGCTCTAAGCCTTGCAAACTCACTCACTAAGAGCTAATCCTTTACACAACACTCTCAAAGTGTGCTAAGGGCTAAGGATATGATCTTGATGCTTTTGTATGGCTTGGAGATGTTCTTGGGTGTGTGTGGGATGTCCAGCAACTCCAGCAATCTTCAAATGGCCGGGGTGAGGCGTATATAGGCCACCAAGTCTTGTAGCCGTTGCTCCAACGGTTAGCTGAAAATCTGCGTACCACCGGAAGAACCGATGCCTCTTGGCAGGGTAGCGTCGGTTCATCCGGTCACTCATAACACGAAGTAGCCGTTGGACTCCTGATGGCTGACGCAGAGACCACCGGTTGAACCGATGCTTTGCACCGATGCCTCACCGGTTCAACCGGTGCTGAAGGAATCTTCTCCTGGACGCTGACGTCATTACACCGGTGGTATGCACCGATGCCCCATCGGTTGAACCGGTGCTGAAGACACTTCTCCTGGGCACTGACATCGCCTCTGGTACAAAGGACGGCCAATGCACCGATGCCCCATTTTGACCCGTCGGTTCAACCGGTGCCTGTAGGCTGACTTGGCTTCGATTTCCTCCTGCACCAAACATCGTAGCGTCGGTTCTTCCGACAAGCGTCGGATGCACCGGTGCCCCTGGCGTCGGTTCTTCCGGTGCTCCTGATCCGAAGAGCTTTCAGGGCGCTGCCCTGAGACCCGCGAGGGGCGGCTCCCCCTCGACCCCCGTCCGCTAACCGGGTAGCGGAACCCCCGTAGGGGCTGCCCTTCGGGCCTTGCTACGCCTATTTTCTCTTTCTCTTTGTCATCACTTGAACCTAAAAGTCTGAGAATGATCATCTTAACAATCATATTAGTCCAAGTGTTGTGTTGTCATTCGATCACCAAAATCACTCGAAATGGCATAAATGGTGCCATGTTCGTTACATGGGCGATTGGGAGGGACAAGGAATCTTGGGAGAGCGCTGAGGAGTTCCTGCCAGACAGGTTCATGCACAATGCTATCGACTACAATGGCAGAGACTTCCGGTTCATACCATTTAGCACTGGGAGGAGGGGATGCCCCGGCATTGCATTCGCGACACGCCTCGCCGAGCTTGCCCTAGCCAATTTGCTGTACCATTTCGACTGGGAGCTGCCGGAGGGCCAGGATGTCGAGTCATTTGAGGTCGTGGAGTCTAGTGGTCTGTCACCTGCTCTTAAGTTTGGCCTCATCCTTGTCGCGAAACCTCCGCAAGCATGAACCTTTCAGGCTGCAGGCAGCAGTAGGTACTTCTGTCAGAAACAAAAAAGGAGAGGCCACCTGTGTAATATAGCCATATATATACTGATGCACTCTTTCTATCTGTATGATATATTGGTCTAGAAGGTTGAATGAGGAATTTATCCACATCTATTATCTTATTATTTGGCCAACAAACAGAGCCTACACGTTCGCTCTCAAGGTCTAGAAATTCCCACGGTAATCGGAGAAAAATTGAAAAATAAAAATTACCCACCACTGCCATTATAATAAAATTAGTCCAAAATACCCCTGTGCCTAATTAAAAATCACCCACCAATGCCATTATAAAAAATTAAATATAAAATACCATGTAGCCTAAAATACTCCTGTGCCTAATTAAAAATCACCCATCAATATCATTATGAAAAGTTAAATATAAAATATCATTTAGCTTTGTATCAGTTACTAACATATACTATTAATAAAAACTAAAGCTAACAACAATCAATCAAAATAAAACAAAAATAAAAATAATTATATGCATAATATTATTAAATCCCAACAAATTAAGTTGCTATTATAGGTAGAGCATATTTGAATTGTTTTAACCAATAAATAATCTTTAAGTAAGAATATATCGATATGCAAATTTTTGAATTTTCAATACTACCCGCGCAAATGCACGGGTTATACGTCTAGTTAAATCAATTAGGACACCAACGAGTGTGTTCTGAACAAAGTACAGTCATCCAAGAAAATGTAAAGCATATGACTGATAATAAACTAATACCTGATTATGGTATACCAGAATGTCAAGCAATTAATAAACGCGAAAAAAACTGAATATGGTATACCTGATTAAGTAAACTGATGAGCAACCCCTTCTCAGATGATTTGAAGCACTAAGAATATCAAACAATTAAATGAACTCTCAGAAGTAAAGTGAGGTCGATCAAAATGGCCTCATATCCATGGTGAGGTATTCCACCACAACTACCATCACATAACTGTTGCCACTAACTATGGACTGTGTATTATTTATCGGCCATGAAAGAAGTCATAAACCTAAGCTTCAATAGTGATCACAAATCTCAAACACCAAGAAATTTTCAGTTGACATTTATGATTTTAAATTTTAATGTGCACACAGAGAAATCAAAGTGACTAAACAAAGCAATGCTACATAGCTTTGATATATTTTTCGCTAAAAGATTTCCGTGGTCATCGAAAAGGGAATCTTTGTAAAATGATTCACCAAAAAGGATTATCTAGTACCTAAATTTCCAATTCATGTGAGAATTTGCAATGAAGTGGACATGTAAAATCATCCTACACAATTATCGTTCCTCAATTATACTAGTACAAGGTGGCTTTTTTTTTGCTCAAAATCTCTCACCAGATGTGTATGGGTCAAAATTTTACTAGTAAAAAAACAGTACATAAAGTATTTTGAGATATTATGAGTACTTCCTCTAATCACAAACATATAAGTTGGTTAAAACAATGAATCAATCTCAAATACGATGTTTTGACTAGATATATCTTTAAGAATACAGTAATACACTATCTCAAATAGAAATTGTTATTCATAAGATGAAAAATAGTTTTTCATAACGAATTTAGTAATACCAATCTCGTATTATCAGTCTCTATAAAAAATTACATGGATTGTGAAAGATTTGTCCTCATGTTTCTACCACATAAAAAAATCAACTGTAAACATATTTTGAACTTTAACTTGAGATTGCCTCATCAGCCGGTGAGGTCCCCGAGAAATTCCCTCCCCACCCAATGATGTTTTTTTGGGTCAGCTAATTAATTACGATGACATGTCACTCTAGTTCATTTTTTCTCCCAAATTATTTACGCATAATATCATTCTAGTTCATTTTATCAACTTTTTGGATCGATCTAATAACCTAAATTATCTAACTTGCATCCCTACTCACCAGCAAGGCTGAAACCCATGCAAATCTTGCAATGCCACACATGGGGCCAGCCCAACCTGGGCAATGCCGCACCACCAAATGTGATTCTTCAGTGAACAAATAAGCAGTACCACGCAGTAGTATGCAGAAGAAAGTGGCCACGCCTCCTTTTGTTGACACTTAACAATTGCAGCACAGCACATATTTGCATTCTGCGGCTCCCTGCACCCGCTGTCTCCATCATTGGACTGGATCCGTGTTCGGACATTGGCATTCATTTTTCTGAGGTCTGTCTCGCCATTTTTGGAGCCTTGAGAATCGATAACAGCATGATGTTTGTCCTCCACACATGCCTTAGTTGTTAAGTATAAGTTCCATTATTCCTGGTTGTGAGTGCAGATATATGTGTGCACCATAGTGTCACAAGGCACACTTGCAAAGATCTGCTAATCATGGCCTACATTCAGTCATTCAACTTGACTTTAACCTAGTCAACCTTCTCCTTCGTGGTTCCATGCTTCATCATTGTTAAAAGCCTCTGGTCAGGCCCGCAAAGATGGTAGTCGAGTATTGCCGCCTTCACCTCCGAGGTTGCCTATCATCGACCATGGTTCACTCTTCCGCCATAGAAGAACAGATCGAGCGGTGGCAAAATCAAGTGACGGAAGGCTCCAGATAACTCGAGTGATGGTTAGCTTTCGCTTTCTAATTAACAATGTCACGCCACCACCCAGTTCATGGCGAATGCTGTATAGAAGATCAGGACCAGAAATGCCGATTTCCGAATCGAGAATGAATCCAACGATGTTTGGCCCACAAGATAGAGGCACGATGGGTGTGGTGGTGCAACCATTGCCAAAAGATAGAGGAGGAGAGGTGATGGAATTTGGGCTTGGCCCATGAATAATTTTAGAAATTCCAATAAATCTCAAAGACCCATGTGTGTGCATGAGAAAGTAAGCAAGTGGTGCAACTCTTTAGTCCAACCTTGCTAGTTGAAGTGGAGTGTGACCAACATAAATATGGAGGTTGTCTTCACCTCTCCAAGCTATGTGTATGGGGAGACAAGGGGAGCTCCACACGCGCGCTTGCTCGCCTCGTCGGGCGTGGCGAAATACGCGGATGTCGCTTGCAGGAATGGTCCGCCGAAATCTGGCCCCTCGTGGGCTCTTCTATATATTTGACCTACGGTCTCCACTAAAACACAATCTAATCGCGACTCCTCTCAAGATCTTCGTCGTTCGCCATTCGCTCTTGTGATAATGCACCGGGAGAGGGCGAATCAGGTTTTTGGGAAGCACCAAGCGTGACTGCTCAAGATCTTCGCCACGGCTCGTCCTCCGTCCAAGTCGGCTGCTTATCTTCGCCATGGCTCGTCCTCCGTCCAAGTCGGCTGCTACAGCGTACTCCGTTCCAAGAACCGTCTTCGTTCCGACTGCGCCGTTCGTCTTCCCGGTGGCTCCCGCGCAGTACGTATTTCGTGATCAGATACAGTTCATAATCATATTTTCTGAGATCATGTTTATGATGTTCGTACTGTCTAGTATTTTAGAGTCTTGCATGCTAAGTTTAATTCTCGTCATGTTAAATCTGGTCCGCAGTTATCTATTTTTCCAACATGAGGCGCCCACATGCTCCGATCCTAGTCGGGTTTAGCACCACTGTTTCTGATAAGTGGCTACTGATTGGAGACTTCAATTTGAATTTGGATGCAAGCGACAAGAGTAACGCAAACCTCAACAGGAGGCTAATGTGTGCTTTCAGGGATGCAATACAAGAGCTTGAGCTACGGGAATTGAATTTGAGAGGAAGGAAAATCACTTGGAGCAATGATTCGACTCAGATAAGGATCGATAGGGCTTTTTGTACAGCTGAGTGGGATATTATGATGCCTGGATGTATGTTGCAAGCTCTATCTTCTCTAGTCTCTGATCATGCGCCACTTTTGTTATCCAGGACATGTGCAGTGCAATCTTATCGAGGGATCAAATTTGAAACCTTTTGGCCACGGCTACAGGGTTTCAGTCAGGTGGTGGAGCGGGCTTGGCAACGGCCTTTGGCGCTGCAAAATCCATTTCTACGCCTACATACTAAGCTACAAAGAACAGGGAAGAAACTAAAAGATTGGGCAAAATCCAAGATTGGAAATATTAAGCTCTTAATGTGTGCAGCTAGACAACTAATTGGTATCCTAGATGTTGTGCAAGATTTTCGACAGCTTAGTGAGGAAGAAATACAACTAAAGAGGGATCTTAAAATCAGATTCTTGGGCATGGCAGCAGTAGAAAAGCTAAGATGTAAGCAAGCTTCTAGACTGACAAGCATCAGGGCAGCTGAAGCCAATTCAAAGTTGTTCTACCTACAGGCTAAAGGGAGGAAAAGGAAGAATTTTATCTCTGAACTGCAGGAAGATGATAGAATTCTAAGGAGTCATGGGGATAAAGAAGGTTGCCTGTTAAATCATTTTAATAGGCCTTTCGGCTCACCACCTGTGAGAGTGGAAACTTTAAACTGGGAGGCTTTGGGGCTGCCACATGTTAACCTGGAACACTTAGAGGAGGAATTCATCGAGGAAGAAATACATGCTGCTGTAAAAGAACTGAAGTCTGACAAGGCGCCTGGGCCTGATGGCTTTATTGGATTATTCTACAAATCTTGTTGGGGTATTATCAAGGAGGATCTGAAAGCTGCTATTAATTTTTTCTATGCACAGCACGATCAGCACTTTAAGCATCTGAACACAGCACATGTGGTTTTGATTCCCAAAAAATGTGATGCACTCAATGTGGGTGACTACAGGCCTATAAGCCTTACACATAGTGTTGCAAAACTGATATCGAAGCTCTTGGCCAATCGACTGGCAGGATGTCTGAATCAGCTTGTCTCAAGGGCACAAAGTGCTTTCATTATGCGAAGGAGCATCCATGACAATTTTATGTACACCCAGAATTTGATCAAAGAATTGTATAGAGCCAAGTATCCAGCACTATTTTTGAAACTTGACATAGCGAAGGCTTTTGATAGTGTCAGGTGGGACTATCTTTTGGAAGTGCTTACTCAGATGGGGTTTGGTGCAAAATGGAGAGCTTGGGTGTCAATTCTGCTGGGCAGCACCTCCTCAGCTGTTTTCCTGAATGGGGCAAGAGGCAAGTGGTTCAAGCACCGGAGAGGATTGAGGCAGGGCGACCCATTGTCGCCTATGCTGTTTATTTTGGCAATGGAACCTGTTGACGTAAAAATCAACACACTGGAATCCGACGGCAAGTGTTCACCGAGTCACGGAAAGTCAACCAAGCGTGCCAGTCAATTTGACCTGAAATTGACAAGGGAGAAAACAAAGTCAAATTCGAGAGCGTATCGGTTGGGATTCCGAATATCTCTCAGATGGGCGTATCGGCAAGCTTTGCCGATACTATAGACGACAAAAAGAAATTAAATGCAAGCGCGTAGTAAACGAGCGTATCTGCAGGATCAGCTGATACACTAAACGACAAAACCGGATTTGAACAGCCGATCGTGTATGTATGACAAGATCTAAGCTACGAATGTGTAACTCAGATGATGTGAAGCTAAAAACAGATCTAAATCGGCTCTTGAGATAACAAAAGTTTTACTCCAAAACCTAAAGCCGATCTAGTATGTTTTTAGATGTGATAATGGCCAAAAAGCATAGGAAAACCTACAAATCTAGCCTATATCAATAATTGGTGAATAAATCTAGACGAGACGACAGCGATGCGCCCGGAAGTCAAAGCCTATATAAACTCGATAACTTTTGAATAGATTTGAACGAAGCCACAGCGATGCGCCCGGTAGCTAAAGCTCAAATATACTCGGTAAAACAAAAACACACCAGCAAATCAAGTCGCTCGAATGTGAGGCGTCCTTGATCGACTTGAAAGAACTCGTCTAAAAAAAAGAAGAGAAAAGGCGAAGTCGCCGAAAAAGTGCAAAGGAATTGTAAAACTTGTTGTATTGGATGTGTATCAAGTTTTTCCGGTCCCACAACTGATATATATAGCCTAGCGATATCAAGTCCTAGCCGATTACGGCAAATATTACTTGACTAAAAACAAAAGACTTTCTAAAAGATAAACTACTTAAAATATTACAACCGAATCATCAAGATTCTCGCAGAGTCCGGATCCTCTTCTTCTTTCTTGACTTCATCGGCAACTCTCCATCGGCCAGATACCAGAATGGACAAATAAGCATCTTCACGGCATATTCCTCTGGCCCATCGGATGAACTCCATCGGCCAATTCCAACCCTGTGCATCTTTTGGTTTCTTCCAAATCGGCCACCTTCCCTTCACAAAAATCACATTCCTTGACACATGTCAAAAAATGGTGTCAACACATGCCCCCAGTTTCGGAATAATTTGTTTTGTTCCGAAACTACTCCAACCAGCATTCAAAGCCATTCCTCGTACCCCGTGCAAACAGCTTGCCCCGTACAACTAGGTAAAACTCTTCTTTGCCCCTGGCCTTTCACCTTCCGTCCGCACAAATCCAACGTGCTGATTCACCTTTCGTCTTTTCACTTACCCAGACTGGGCCATAAATATCACCTTCCGTCCTTGTATCGTTAACAAGTCTCCACTAGCTACAGCGCCTCCTTTCTTCTTTCTCCAACAAAAACCCTAGGTCTTCCTGTAGAAATGGCGGGCTCCAAGCGCCCCGATGAGGGTCCTTCCAATGCCCCGCCGGCGATCCGTCGCCGCGTGGTGTAAGCCCCTCTTTCTTCCGTCTTCGGATTGCCATGCTTTTGTTCAACTTTGATCTCTAATTTTTTCTACATCTTTTCTGTAAAGTGACAATGCTTCTTCTAGTTCCTCCAACTCAGAGGGACCCCCTTTCCCTGGTGTTCCTGAGAGCACCAAGGAGTACATTCGCCGGCTCCTTCGCGAGAAGGATGAAGCTCGGCAGAATTACTCCCAGGAGACCATCTGGTCTCAGTTCCTTGCCGCCGAACTAGAGGTGGCGCAATCCGATCGGGCAATCCTCCAGGCCCAGCTCACCGCTGCCGACTCCAGGGTTGCTGGTAAATCGCCCCTTCCAAAGCATTGCTCTCTCCTATTTTTCTGACTCTTTTTTCTGACATCTTGCTTCAGTCCTGGAATCACAGGTCCAAACTCTCCACGCCGCAACAGCCACCGCCACCGAGTCGGTGAACGCGCGCGGCGACACCATCGCCGCCCATCCGCAGGACATCCCCAACAGCATCCGGGAGGTCGACGGACATGGGGTTCGCCGTGGCACCACCGTATCCCTCGCCACGGCCCAGTTCGAGACCGGTCATGATCTCCTGCAGGTCGAACCGTTCCACTTCCCGTTGGGCAGCGAAGACTGGTGGGCCTTCGAGGAGCTCGCCGACGACATGGAGATGGCAGCCGCCGCCATCTCTGCAGATGTCAGCATAGAGGCGGTCATCGGCAACGTCTTTGCCTATGATTATATTTCTAGGAGTAGCATCTTCCTAGAAACAATCTTTTGCTCTATCGGCCAGATCCTCAGATCGGCCCCTTTGTAAATAGTATTATTAATGAAGTATTTCCATTTTCCTGCCAATTTCCATTGCAATTTCCCATTTGACATTGCAAAAAACTGACTCTGACCCGAATTTGAAGAATCTGGATTGTGTAGATTTTTTGCACTAAGGGCGACACATATCGTATCGGCCATGACAATTCAACCGATAACTCAATTAATCGGCTATCCATCCATCCAAACGCTAGGGTAATACTTCTTCAAATATTTTACGTTAAGAGCTCTACAATACTCTTCCCCTTCGAGTGTCTCTAAAATATAAGTATTGCCAGGAACACATCTGTTTATTCTGAATGGTCCTTCCCAAGTTGGCGACTATTTGCCGAATTTTGAACTCTTTGTTCCTATCGGCAGTATCAACTTCCAAATCAATTCCCCTAGCTCAAAAGTTTTGGCTTTTACCTTTTTATCATACCATCGGCTAACTCTGGTTTTATTTGCCTCAACATTTATAATAGCCTTCAGCCGATGACCAGCCAGATCCTCTAATTCATCTTTCATCAGAGCAGAATATTCATCGGTCGTCAATTGATTCTGAAACGTGATACGCCGTGAATCAAGTTTCAACTCCCATGGGAGAACAGCTTCATATCCGTATACCAAATGATATGGAGATACCTTTGTAGCACCATGATAAGCCATTATGTATGCCCATAAAGCTTAATGAAGCACAGTATGCCACTTTCTAGGATATTCATCAATCTTTCTCTTGATCAATTTGATGACCCCTTTATTAGATGCTTCTGCCTGACCGTTAGCTTGGGCATAATATGGAGAAGTATTCAGCAATTTAATCCCCATTCCAGTAGCAAATTCCTCAAATTCATCTGACGTAAACATAGTACCATGATTGGTCGTAATGGTCTGTGGAATACCAAACCGATAGATAATATGTTCTTTGACGAATTCAATCATCTCTTTTGATGTAACATTTTTCAGAGGAATTGCTTCAACCCACTTGGTGAAATAATCAGTAGCCACCAAGATAAACTTATGATTTTTACTGGATGGAGGATATATCTGGCCGATCAAATCAATTCCCCATCCTCTAAACGGCCACGGCTTGATTATGGGATTCATGGCTGACGCAGGAACTCTTTGCACGCTCCCAAACTTCTGACATTCTTGGCAACCTCTGTAATATGTGAAGCAATCTTCCAACATCATCGGCCAAAAATATCCGTTCCTCCTGATCACCCATTTCATCTTATAGGCCGATTGATGGGATCCACAGACACCTTCGTGAATTTCACCCATTAACACTTTTACTTCTTATTTATCAATGCACTTGAGCAAAACCCCATCAATTGTCCGATAATATAAATCTTCCTCCAACAATACATACTTGATTGCCTGGAATCTGATTTTTCTGTTCACTTTCTTGGATGGATCTTTCAAATAATCAACAATTTCTTTCCTCCAATCATCGGCTGTTAACTCCAAGGCCATTATTTCTTCCATCGGCCGATATCCTAAAGCATGCTGAGACAGCTGATTCGCACCACTGTTATGAAATTTGGGAACATGCTCGATGGTTACCTTCTTGAATTCTTTCAGCAGCCAGAGACATTCTTCATGATATAATTGCAAAATATCATCTTTGCATTCATACTCCCCAACTAACTGATTAAACACCAGCATAGAATCTCCAAAAATCTCAATAGCATCAGCTTTGATCTCTCGAATTAATTGAATTCCCTGGTTTCAGCATCCAGCAACCTTCTACTCACAAAATAAATAGCTCTTTCTTTTCCTTCAAATTCTTGAATAAGGGCCGATCCGATAGCACGCTCATCAGCCGATAAATACAATTTAAACGGCTTGTGCTTTTGGGAAGGAACCAACAGCGGAGGATTTACTAGATAATGTTTGATTTCATCCAATGCCTTCTAATGTTCCTCTCTTTATACAAATTCCTGATCGGCTTTCAACTTCAGTAAAAAACTGAACGGATGAATTTTTCCCTACAGATTAGATATAAATCTTCGAATAAAATTAATCTTGCCGATCAATGACTGAAGTTCAACCTTCGTTGTAGGGGCTTCAACTTTGTCGATAGCTGATATAGTCTTCTGACTAATTTCAATTCCTCGTTCATGTACCATAAAACCCAAGAATTGGCCAGCTGATACACCAAAAGCACACTTGTTTGGATTCATCTTCAAACCATGTCTTCTGGTGCATTCCAGAGCTCTACGCAGATCGGCCAAATGTTCTTGGTGCCCCTTTGACTTCACAACCACGTCATCAATGTATATCTCCATAATTTTGCCGATGAGTTCATGAAAGATATAATTCATGGCTCTCTGGTACGTAGCACCGGCATTTTTTTAATCCGAAGGTCATGACTACCCACTCGAATAAACCAAGATGTCCTGGACATCTGAACGCAGTCTTGTGGATGTCTTCTTCTGCTATAAAAATCTGATTGTATCCAGCAATGCCATCCATAAAATTGATCACTTTGTGCCCAGCAGTAGCATCTACCAACATATCAGCTATTGGCATAGGGTAACCATCCATCAGCGTAGCTTTGTTGAGATCCCTGAAATCAATGCACACTCGTAGTTTGCCATTCTTCTTGTAAACAGGAACCACATTAGAAATCCATTCGGCATAACGACACTGCCGAATAAAATTAGCTTCAATTAACTGTATAATTTCGGCCTTTATATCTGGCAAAATCTTAGAATTACATCGCCTCGCTCTTTGTTGATATGGCCGATATCCCGGTTTTATAGGTAAACGATGTTCCACAATAGATCTATCCAAGCCAGGCATCTCATAATATTCCCAAGCAAAGCAACCTTTGTACTCTCTTAATAAACTTTTCAGTTCCTGCTTGTATTTGGGATCCAAGTTGGCTCTAATAAACGTCGGCCTCGGTCTATCACCATCTCCGATGTCAATTTCCTCTAGTAAATCGGCCGACGTAAACCCATGCCCCAACTTCCCTTCTTCCTCTGGGAACTCATCCATCAGGAACTTTCTGAAGAACCGACTGCTTGGATCGGTGTGGAACTATTACTGGCCGATTCACCATCGGCCTTATCCTTGACATGCCAGACTTGTGATTTGACTCCTTTCTTGTTCAGAGTCTGTTCTTGCTTTTCTTCAATGTTCTCCAGCTGGCGTAACCTCTGAACACATCGCTTCTGAGACCTGGTCAAACCTCCTGGGCACCATTGAGATTGATCCGTGCGATCAAGCTCACGTTCTGGATCTCTCCGCATTGGCTGATCATCTTGTACTCTGTCATCGGCCACCTATTCTATCCGATCGTGTACAAGCACTCTTCTCCCAGCAGGATCACATAGCATTGTCCTGCCCCCCCCCAATCGATCATGCACCGATACCCTTTTTCCTAGCCGATCATACACAGGAGTGCGCTCACGCCGATAGGGCTCATGACGCGACCTTTCATATGATCGGCTACCTTGACCATTGCATTCGGGACAATCATATGCCGATGGCAATGTTAACCCTTCTTCCCAGCAGTAGACCAAGAAAGGACACCACCAATGATCTTGCTCGCGTCGCTCCTCTTCTTCTCTGCGCTACTGTCTTTCACGATCATGCTGAAACTTGTTCAATAGCATTTGAGACGTTACACGTCTACGTGGTGCCGATGAACGTTCAGCATCCCTCATCGGACCCTTTCCTTTGACCTCATCGGCCGCTATCTGCGCTTTAGGATCAACAACTCCAGATTTCTTGGCCGATGATGATGTCAGAATCTTAGCTTGAGAAGAACCTTCATCTTTAGCCACATCAACCATGTTCGTGGTCAATGGATGTCCGTCGATCTTCATCGTCTTCTTGGGAGCCTCAAACTTCAATCTCCCTTGTTCGAAAGCCATCTGAATCTACTGTCGGAAGACCTTGCACTCATTTGTATCATGCGATGTGGCGTTGTGCCACTTGCAGTACTTTATATTCTTGAGCTCGTCCTCCGATGAAATCTTGTGATATGGCTTCAACTTGATCAACCCTTCCGACAATAACAAGTCAAAGATCTTGTCGGCTTTGGTGATGTCAAACCCATATGACTCAGGCTCTTTCTTTCCAAACGGACACGTCACCGACTTTTTACTGTTCCGTATCCACTCAGCCGATGCAACCATTTCTTGTCCCTCTTCAGACTCATCATTAGCAGAATACTCCACATAGTTGATCTTCTTCTGAAAAGGCTTCTTGGACTCGTAGGATCGAGTCTCTCCTGTCATCCGACTTGCGATCTGGCTAATACTTTCAAACTCCTGCGATGCATATTTATCTTTAATGTGCGGCAAGAGCCCGTTAAATACTGCATCAGCCAACTGCTGATCGGACAGAACCAAACTGTAACATCGGTTCTTGACATCTCTGAACCTTTAGATAAACACAGCAACTAATTCATTGTTTCTTTGTCTCAAGCCGGTCAAATTGGTCAACTTTAACTCAGTAATCCCAGAGAAGAAGAACTGATAAAATTATCTCTCTAGATCGGCCCAATATAATATGGAGTTTGCTTGCAAAGTGGTGAACCAAGCAAAGGCCGATCCAGACAAAGACAAGGAGAACAAACGGACTCTGAGTGCATCATGGTTGCCCGCTTCTCCCAACTATAGTAGGAACCTATTAACATGTTCCTTCATAGAAACTTCTCCCTGCCCTGAGAACTTTGTGAAGTCACGCATCTTGTACTTGTGGGGGAGAGGAATCTGATCATAAGCCGGAGGATAGGGAGTCTTGTACATGACGGATTGTTGCTTTGGCCTCAAACCAAACTGCTCCCTCATCACTTCAGCTATCTTTGTACTCCAATCAACTTGCGGTTCAACTATTGGCATTTACAGAGGAGAAATCGTGCTCGCTGCGTTGGTCATCATTGTAAGTTGCTGAGCTACATGGTTCTTCGGCTGTCCAGTCGATTGCATCTGTTGTGCTTGCTGTGCTATCCGATTGGGTGTTTGCTGAGTCGTCGTCGGCTATGGAGTCGATGGACTTGCCGATTGTTGACCAGTAATATCCATATATGGCACATTGACATACCATATATGTTCGGTTGCTTGATTGTGGAATACCCAGTTGATTCCCTTCTGATGCGGAGATTGCGACAATAACACTTCTGAAGGAGACTGAGGTTGGAGCAAGATAGCAAGAAGCTGCTGTGGGGTCATCGGCGATGGCGCCGATGCATTAGCTTGTGCCATCTGTTGTGGACTCCATGCGCCTTGTGCATTCAGCCGTGTTGCCGATGCATCCTGCTGTGCACCCATCGGCTGAACGGCCGATGGATCAGGCTGAGAGGCTATCGGCTGAGAAGCCGACGCACTAAACTGCATCTTGGGTGGCGTAGAAAAGAAATTCGGATGCATACCATACCCAGTAGCAGGATTCCACCCTTTAGGGAATACAGACGTAGATCCATCTTGCACAGTTGTAGCAATCGGCGGCGTGGTTGAGTAGATAGGATCTGTTGTACCCGTCGATGCTACAGTAGTCATCTGGGGCGGAGTTTGATTGTTGCTTGTTCCTGCCTGGCTATCTTGAGCCGACAGGGCTGCTGCCATAGACACCTCCAAGGGAGTATATTGCATCTAATCTGGTTGTGTATAGCAAGAACCCATGCACCCTGGTAACGTGCCTTCAGCAAAAGTCTTAATCACTGCATTGTGCACCATGTTGCCCATGACTGTTGCACTCTTGATGAAGGCTTGTGCCACAGCTTGGCCAACTGTGTCTATCATCTTGCTTTCACGTTGAGCCTCTGTCAATGGATGGAAAGATAGAAGATTAAACTTCTTGATCACCTCACCAGATCTGTTGACGCTATATGACTTGAGGCATTCACGTTTAAATTTCTCCACCAGCTCTTCATATTCCTTCTTTTGTTCTTCTTTGAGCTAATCTTCAGGAACAGGAATCTGATTTTCTTCACTAATTGCAGATTTATCTGTGAGTTCCACCATGTTGAAGCTTTCGTGTCCCACCGGGCGTGCCAAAAGATGTGTTGACGTAAAAATCAACACACTGGAATCCAAGGGCAAGTGTTCGCCGAGTCACGAAAAGTCAACCAAGCGTACTAGTCAATTTGACCTGAAATTGACAAGGGAGAAAACAAAGTCAAATTCGAGAGCGTATCGGCTGGGATTCCGAATATCTCTCAGATGAGCGTATCGGTAAGCTTTGCCGATACTATAGATGACAAAAAGATATTAAAAGCAAGCGCGTAGTAAATGAGCGTATCGGCAGGATCAGCCGATACACTAAATGATAAAACCAGCTTTGAACAACCGATCATGTATGTATGACAAGATCTAAGCTACGAATATGTAACTTAGATGATTTAAAGCTAAAAATAGATCTAAACCGACTCTTGAGATAACAAAAGTGTTACTCCAAAACCTAAAGCCGATCTAGTATGTTTTTAGATGTGATAATGGCCAAAAAGCATAGGAAAACCTACAAATCTAGCCGATATCGATAATTGGTGAATAAATCTAGACGAGACGACAGCGATGCGCCTGGAAGTCAAAGCATGTTGGACTGTCGATGTTGTGCAACTTGTTGGGAGAGAGATCTCAAACGAGTTTGCATTTGATGATTTTGAGAGATCTCCCCACACTTATTTTTGTACCTGTTTTTATTCAAAAGAAAAATAAAGGTGGAAACAAAAAGGACTCTACTGATTTTGAACACCGGGGAGTCTAAACTTTATTCAAAAGAAAGAGAAGTGCTTGAAGCACCAGTTTTTTTTTTTGAGAATCCGGGCTATCTCCCGTCAGTGCTTTGTTTATGGTCGTAAGCTCGACCATGGGAATTCATCCTGCAGCTATCAATGGTGATGTAGTTCCCAAGCTTCATCACCATTTTTTTTGATTTATCGTCGTTCAAGCTGCAAGGTTAGTGCACAAATACAACTACGAGCCCTGCAAAGATATTATGATAGGCAAAACCGAATACCACCATCGAAAAGGGCGTTAACCCTGAGATGATCGTAAGACTCGCAGGGACTTGGCATAAAAGACCTCGGAGATGTCAAGGATGAGCATGGGTTTTGTAAAGAAACTTCATGCTCATGGAGTGAGTGGTTTTATCTCCGGATCGAGTAACTCAAGAATGTTCATGGCCCCATAAAGAAAGAGGATGTGTAACTCTGTGGGCCAAATGAACAATTTCGACATCGGGTCATGAGGGAAATGAATTTTCACTCAACCCCTCCTCAGGTGGAAAGCCTCACACTTCATCAAAGATGAAAGTGGTGGCAAAGCAATCCATCTTAAGCTTCCAATAGAAGTTCATTTGATAGGAAGGGTGAACATAACTTCTATTGGGCATCAATCAAAATCAAGGATTAAGAAATGAACTTTAATTATCTTGATTTGATTGTCATCGATCGATAATCGAGGATATGAATGTAAATTTATTTCACTCGATTCGATCGGTAAGGCGTGAGGGTGAATCTCGTAGCCGGATGAAGAACTAAGTCCAGAGAGGATGGCTCTAAAGACTCACCCCAAAGGGATGGAAGGTGTGTACGAGGATAACCTTCCAAGGGTAGCAAGGGTAGAGGTAGGGATAAGAAAAGCAAAAAGATACGAGGATATAATGGGTAGCAGGGGTGAAGGTAGAGCTAAAGAAAGAGAAAACAGATTTTTTTTTTGAAAATATACGATGAGCATGGGTTTGCAGTGGAGCACAAGATCTACATGATGGTGGTGTGTTGAATGGGGTGCTCTCCTCCTCCTTATGTAGCCTCTCCAAAGGTGGATCCATGGTTAGACTCGCGAGGTGATACTATGCACATCCGGGATAGATGTAGGGGAGCCGTGGGAGACTGTTGGAGAAAGATGGGCCTGATTTGGCCCACTAGGGGGTCGGACGACCCAGGGGGTCGGACGAGCCCAAATGGCGCTCCCCTAGGCCTGCCTTCCTCTGGTCAGCTGATAGGTGGGCCCTGGTCTTGATCCTTGGGTGCATCTTGCTTGTCGTGCCCATTTCATCTAGTTTGTGGGCCCTTCTTGTAAGTGAAACACAACTGCAAGATATTCTGTGCATTTCTTCCGTGTTCACTTATGTTTTTCTCGTTTTACAGATGTGGGTGCCTGCAAATGATAATTCACCAAAACTCGTGGAATTTGATTAGTCATAAGCCCTATAACTAAGTTTGGTGATTAATGATCATGAAAAGCTGCAGGATTTGACGGCTGATTTTAGGACTTAACAGCCGTCAACAGATGTGTATCAAGTTTTTCTGGTCCCTTACAACTGATATATATAGCCTAGCGCTATCAAGTCCTAGCCGATTATGGCAAACATTACTTGACTAAAAAGAAAAGACTTTCTAAAAGATAAACTACTTAAAATATTACAACTGAATCATCAAGATTCTCACAGAATCCGGATCCTCTTCTCCTTTCTTGACTTCATCGGCAACTCTCCATCGGTCAGATACTAGAATGGACAAATAAGCATCTTCACGGCATATTCCTCTGGCCCATCGGACGAACTCCATCGGCCGATTCCAACCCTGGGCATCTTTTGGTTTCTTCCAAATCGGCCACCTTCCCTTCACAAAAATCACCTTCCTTGACACGTGTCAAAAAACGGTGTCAATAGAACCTCTGCACAAATTACTTGAGCTAGCAACCACAAATGGCACTCTCACACCGATTGGCCACAAATGTGCAAAAATGAGGATAAGCATGTATGCTAACGATGCGGCCATTTTCATTAATCCAGTTATGGATGAAGTGAGGGAGTTGGCTTCTATTCTATTAACTTTTGGCCTTGCTTCTGGGCTGGTGGTGAATGTCAATAAGAGTGCTTGCTTTCCAATCAGATGTGAGGAGATTGATGTGCCTCAGATAATGCAATACTTCAATTGTCCTATGATGAGTTTTCCCTGCACATATCTTGGCTTGCCACTGCATTTTAGGAGACTAGGAAGGGTTGAGGTGCAGCCGCTAATTGAAAAGGTACCAGCAAGACTGCCGACTTGGAAAGGAAGACTTTTAAATAAGGCTGGCAGATTACGGTTGGTGAACGCAGTTCTCACTTCCATACCGGTGCACTTCCTCTCGGTCTTTGCTTTGAAAAAATGGGCGATAAAGAAGATTGACAAAGTCCGACGAAGCTTTTTGTGGAAAGGAGCTGCTAATGCGAACGGGGGGCACTGTCTGGTAAGATGGGCCAAAACTAGTCGTCCCAAGAAGTTTGGTGGGCTCGACATCTTGGATTTGGAGCTGTTCAGTATAGCGTTGCGTCTTGGATTTGGAGCTGTTCAATAGAGCATTGTGTCTGAGGTGGCTTTGGTTGGAATGGGTCGAGCAGGATCGGCCTTGGGTGGGTACAGAAGTGCCTTTGTGATGCAATTGATCGCCAACTTTTCAGAGCAAGCAAGGTGGTCAATATTGGTGATGGAAATCTTCATGGCTTTTTGGTAGGGCGCTGATGGACATTGCGCCAGGGCTATACAGGCTCGCTTGGACTAGGGGTTTGTGGCGCATGAGCACGGTGGAGGAGATGGCTGATTTTGTGACACTTTGGGATTTGGTGCAACAAGTTTCATTGAATGATCAGGAAGATCAAATCGCTTGGCGATGGACAGCTAATGCTTCTTACTCTTCTAAGTCAGCTTACTTGGCTCAGTTTAATGGCTCTTACTGCAGCTTCCAAGTTAGCTACATTTGGAAAGCACATACGGAGGGGAAACATAAGTTCTTTGCTTGGCTCCTAGTTCAGCCCAAAATTATCACCGCAGACTGAAAGGACCGGTAGCGCGCTCTAGCCTAAGAGGGGGAGGGGGTGAATTAGGCAACTAAAAACTTAGACCTATAGCTCCAACTAGTTTGCACAAAATTAAACTAAATCAAGCTATCTAGATGTGCAACTATGGTTGTTCTAGTGTGAAACCCCTATCCCAAAAGAGTTTAGCAACCTATAGCATTTCCTATTAAGAAATTACTCTATGAAAGTAAAGGCATACAAATTGCTAGTATGAAATGCGGAAGCTTAAAGAGCGGGATAGGAGATAGCAAACTCTTGACGTGGGTGTTTATCCCGTGGTTCGATTAGCCACAAAGGCACACCTACATCCATGTTGTTGTAGCACTCACTAAGAGTATTGCTACTCGACCACCAAGTCTCTTCCGTGAACACAATCACGGTCACCTTGGCCCCGGGTTCCACTAAGGAGCTTCTCCACAAAGGATGGGGGTCTCCACGTCCCCTGCAAAAAGTTGTCGTCGCCGCTCCACACCAAGTCGGAGGGTCGATGACGTTGCCGGCGCGCTTCACAGCTCCAAGGGGCCGGCGCACCAAGCTCTTCTTTTGGTTCACTAGAGAACCACAGCACAAGGGCTCAAGGCCTTGCAATCTCACTCACTAAGAGCTAATCCTTTACACAACACTCTCAAAGTGTGCTAAAGGCTAAGGATATGAACACTAAGCTCTTGGATGGCTTGGAGTGGTTCTTGGGTGTGTATGAGACTTCCTTGGACTCCAGTAAACTTCAAATGGCCGGGGGATGCCATATATATAGGCCTCCAAGTCGTGGAGCCGTTGCTCCAACGGTCAGCAGAAATCTGCGTATCATCGGATGAACCGATGCCTCTGGCAGGGGTAGCGTCGGTTCATCTGGTCACTCTAAGACCCGAAGTAGCCGTTGAACTCCTGACAGCTTACACAGTGATCATCGGTTGAACCGATGCCTTCCCGTCGGTTAAATTGGTCACTCTCAGCACTCAACTATCCATTGGCCTTCTTCTCTTCTACTGACATCATTACACCGGTGCTTTACTCCGATGCATCGCCGGTTCATCCGGTGCTGAAGGATCTTCTCCTGAGCGCTTGACATCGTCTCTGGAACATGGTACGTTGAATGCACAGATGCCTATCTTGAATCCGTCGGTTCAACCGGTGCTTCACTTGATCTTCACATGATCTCCAGAGGTGCATAGACTTGTGCTAATAGCCAGGCCGTCGGATCATCCGACAACCATCGGATGCACCGATGCCCATAGCATCGGTTCTTCCGGTGCTACTGATTTCAGTAGAACTCATCCAATTCAGCATTTCTTTGAGTTCTTTCTTCGTGTTTTGCTTTGCATGGCCTTTCTACTTCATTCCTGAAATCTAGAAAAGTTCACTTAATGAAAGTATTAATCCCATTGATTGCGTTGTCAATCGATCACCAAAATCACTCGAAATGGCATACATGGTGACATGTTCATTACAATCTCCCCCTTTTTGGTGATTGATGACAACACAATCAAAGCAAGCATAAATTTGCAAAAATTGACAAATTTAACCACTTGAATCAATTGAAACCGCTTACGCTTGCTTGGATGTTTACCATCATCCAATGATGACTTGGCATCCCCCTAAAACCATGATTTCCCCCTTTGTTCCTCCCCCTATCTTGCTACTTCTCCCTCATGACTTGATTCACTTAGGTATTTCTCCCCCGTTGGGATCTACTTCTTCTCCTTGAGAAAATATCTTCCTTTGATCCACATGTCTCCCCCTTTGGAATCAAATCAGGCAGCCGAGCCACAGCCTAGTGTCTGGATAGCCAAGTAGCGTGCAGAGTTCCTCAGGCAGCAGCAGGTTCTGCATCAGCTACAACACCCCTCAGCTCAGTCCCTCACGTTCGAGTCACCCTCACATCCTGAGGTGCTCCGTCCGTCCGTTGTGCGCCCTACTCAGCCAGACCTCACTCCCGTCACGTCTGCTCCTCCGACGGACTCCACGGTCGTCACCGAGCCATTTGCTTCTGCTGCTCCGACGACTCCAGTCAAGCAGAAGTCCTCTTCGGTCGACGACGACGCCGACGACTTCGCCGCTCAATTTTCCACCGGACCGAGCCTGAAGACCCCGCCTTCTCCAGCTCAGGACTAGACTGCCTTTCTTTTTGGTGCTTTGTTGCCAAAGGGGGAGATAGATAGGGGAGTAGAGATAGGGGGAGCTTGGTGGTTTGTGGCGTGTTTGGATCTTCATGGATTTTGTGTACGGACATGTTATTTGGATATTGTGTATGCTCTGTGCTAACATGTCCCTACATGTGCTTTTTTTCTAGTAATGCATGCATGTTTATCGCTTTTAATTTCATATCTTGTGTATCTCTACTTTGTGTTGTCATCAATCACCAAAAAGGGGGAGATTGAAGCGCATCTAGGCCGATAGATGCTATTGGTAAGTTTCGGTGACAAATGACAACCGTATGCGACTAAC
This sequence comes from Panicum virgatum, assembly GCF_016808335.1. Taxonomy (NCBI): domain Eukaryota; kingdom Viridiplantae; phylum Streptophyta; class Magnoliopsida; order Poales; family Poaceae; genus Panicum; species Panicum virgatum. Next base: position 19,715,889 of record NC_053147.1, on the reverse strand, counting down.
GTGTGTTTTGAAGGAAATATCAATGATTAGATTAGTCTCATATGAAATGTGAAAGGAGACCCCTCAATTCGGAACAACCATGTGTGCCAAGGACTCAATTTTAAAGATTAAGGACCTTTCTAGTCTCAAGTGTCACAAGGAGATGAAGGACACTTGATTTAGCTAGGGTTTATAGTTTTTAGTTCTTGACCGTACTATTAAGAGGGGTTCATGAGTTAGTAGCTTGACCAAAATTGAGTTGGACTTAGAAATCTTGCACACTCGCTCAAAAACAGCCCAAGATGGTTAATAGAAGTTAACACAACGCTTGGAAGAAGAAACAATCGAAGTTACATTCAAATCCAAGTCAATTCAGTTGAAAACAAAGAAAAACAGCAGCACCGGTTTAACCGATGCCTTAGCATCAGTGCATCCGACGCTTGGCGGAAGTTCCGACGCCCCTGTCGGTCTATCTCTCTGGATGCAAGCAGGAATCAAATCACCTAAAAGGTCTTGCTCCTAAAAAGGTCTTGCAAAACAATATAGCTCATGAGAAGATTAGTAGCCTAGGGAGTTAGTTCCATGACTTATGATCTAATTGTATGATATCAATGAAGATACCAATTGAAAATTTACTATGGTGGATCACAAAATCACGAAACTAGCATGACATGAGCTAAGCTTTCCATAAGTATGTACACAAAATGATAATGTGAAAATCAAATGTACAACTAGATGTTATAACTAGAAAGCTTAGATCATATCATGCACGGAGGTAGCTCTAAAAACGATAAGAAATTGACAATTTGTACCAAATGAATGAGTTTAGAACCTTGCATACCTCCGGGGGTTAACTTAGTTTACCTTGCATGTACCAATTTGAAAGAGACTTGTAACCAATTGAAAGTCTTTAAAAGATAAGCACTTGGTACACCAAGGTTAAGCAAAAGTATGAGCGCATAGCCTATGAACTTATATATGAGCATTTAAGTTCAATAAATCATGGCTCAATATGCATGAAAGCACAATTTATCTAACCACTCTTATAGAGTTGTTTATTCACATTGATCGTGAGAAACATTCTCTTAGAGTGTTAACTCCACGTGAGACTACAAAAGATAAACTTGCAAATATGTTAGTCTCAAAATCACAAGCCATAGAGTGAACTATCCCTAAATGTGTGCATTTAGTGTTTGAATCACCAAGCAATTGTATGCACATTGATTTTGACACAATTGGGAAGTTTACCCTATAGCTTGCGTTCATGGTACACATATGAAGAACATACCTTATGAAGTCCATGTACCATGAAGGGTAATCTTGTGTAGCTTTCTACACACTTATCAAACCATGTAGGTTGTTCATGGATTAGAATCATGACACAAGCAACCTACCAAATATAACACTAGGAGATGCAATGTATGCAAACAACCAAGCAAGAGCAATGGAGCTACATGATGCTTAAATTGAAATTTAGCTACCATTACCTTATGGGGGACTTGGGCAACAAATGTCCAAGTTGTGAGCTTAGCTTCTTTGGCTTGAACCTTCATTTCAACTTGTGAGCTAAGCCTCCAAATCCCCAGTGGCCATTCTTGGGCTTCAAGTCTCCTTTGGAACCCACACCATTTGAGGCCCCTTCATATTGGTTATGACATTCTTGGGCACCCAAATGGAGTGATTACAACTCCTTTCTTGCTTCCCAACGTTGTGAGCAACCACCTTGCCATTGGTTTTCTTCTTGATCACATAGGAGGTGCTATTGCTTTTGTTCCTCCGGTTGGACCTGGTGTAGATGAGAGAACTCTTGATTGTAAGCTTCTTCTTATTCTTCTTATCCGAAAGCTTCTCTCTTGGTTGAGGGCATTTGTTGGACTTGTGGCCTTCTTTGTGACACTTTGAGCAAGTCACGGTGGACCCCTTCTCAAGCTTCTTCACCATGTCTTCACGGTTATCTTGAGAAGGTTGGACATTGCTCTCTATGCCTTTGCCCTTCAATCTATACAAGTCCTTCATGAGCCTTTCTACTTCTTGCTTGAGCTCATCATTCTCCTTGGCAATGAGATCATCACATGATTCTACAACATTCTAATTGCATTTCTCATCACAAGGGTTAGAGCAAGAATCATCAATTAAATCAATACAAGAAGTTGAAGCATCTACCCTAGAGATAGGAATTGCACAAGGGATAGTTTGCTTTATTTCCAAGGAGTCATTAGTATCATTAATGCTCTCAAACTTTAATTTGAGCTGTTCATGCTCCTTACTAAGCAATTTGAATTTGCACATTGAATCTTCAAAATTTGTAGCAAGAGAAGCATTTAGATCTTTGAGAGCACTAAGGTTTTTGATTTCTTTTGATTGTTTCTTAATGAATTTTTGGTGCTCATGAACAAGGTCAAGAAGTTCATCAATTGAAGGAGAATCGGAGTCATCATCACTTACATCGCTATCCATACCTTTGGCCATAAGGCAAGTGTTTGATGATGATCCGAAATTGGTGCGGGTGATGAATCTCTTGCTTGATTCATCGCTTGAACTAGCAATTGATTCTTCACCCCCACTAACCCATTCACCAAATATGGCAAATGATTCATTCTTGGGCTTCTTCTCCTTCTTTTGCTTGTTCTTTTTGAACATCTTCTCAACCTTCATAAGTTGATGGTGAGGCCCATCTTTGAGGAAGACCACATACCCCATGGAGTTGATTTCCTTCAAGCATTTGTTCATCTTCTTTACTTCCTTGTAAAGGTAGGGGTTCATTGGCTCTTGATCATCACTTGAGGAGCTTTGGCATGCCTCCTCTTCTTCCTCTTCACTTGAGCTACCTTTGATGGCCATCTTCTTCAACTTTTTGACTTGCTTGCATGCAAGTGCATTATGTGTTGGTGAAGAAAGTGGCGCTCTTGGCTTGATATCACGACGTAGCTCATGGGCGATCACCTTGTTTGGGACTTTGTTTGGTGTCATTGTGTTGAGATCTTTTTCATATAGAATTGTTGTCACCAAATCATAGTCCGGCCTTCGGAGTGAGTGAAGGATCTTGCGAATGAGTTCTAAATCTTCAATTTTCTTCACATCTAAAGAATTAATCTCATTCACAAGAATATTCAACCGTGAGTACATAGCTTCGGCATTTTCATGATCAAGTTGCTTGAAGCTATTAAGTTTATCAATGAGAACATGATATTTTTCATTTGCAACATCTTTTGTGTCTTCATGGTTCTCACTAATAGTTTTCCATAAAATATTAGCATTTTCGCAAGCAAACACACGGTTGAACACATTTTCACCAAGAGAGTTTAAAATAGCACACTTGGCTATAACATCATATTGCTTCTCTTGTTGACTATTGCTCTTAGTTCCTTCACTCGTTACTCTCCAAACACTTAGACCCTTTGCTTGGAGATGTGATTGCATCAAGATCTTCCATCGTTGCAAGCCCGTGCCATCGAAACGTGGAGGAGGTCCTAGAGAATCCATCCCTTCCCCTAAAAGAGCTAACTCACTAGGCGGTGAAGCCTAACCGATCAAGTGAGCCGGTAAACACAAATTGCCAATGGAATTGGCTTTCTTTGTGATAGAAGTGAGTCCCGGCTCTGATACCAATTGAAAGGACCGGTAGCGCGTTCTAGCCTAAGAGGGGGAGGGTGTGAATTAGGCAACTAAAAACTTAGACCTATGGCTCCAACTAGTTTGCACAAAATTAAACTAAATCAAGCTATCTAGATGTGCAACTATGGTTGTTCTAATGTGAAACCCCTATCCCAAAAGAGTTTAGCAAACTATAGCCTTTCCTATTAAGAAATTATTCTATGAAAGTAAAGGCATACAAATTACTAGTATGAAATGCGGTAGCTTAAAGAGCAGGATAGGAGATAGCAAACTCTTGATGTGGGTGTTTATCCCGTGGTTCGGTTAGCCACAAAGGCACACATACATCCACGTTGTTGTAGCACTCACTAAGAGTATTGCTACTCGGCCACCAAGTCTCTTCCGTGAAGACAATCACGGTCACCTTGGCCCCGGGTTCCACTAAGGAGCTTCTCCACAAAGGATGGGGGTCTCCACGTCCCCCACACAAAATTGTCGTCGCCGCTCCACACCAAGTCGGAGGGTCGATGACGTTGCCGGAGAGCTTCACAGCTCCAAGGGGCCGGCGCACCAAGCTCTTCTTTTGGTTCACTAGAGAACCACAACACAAGGGCTCAAGGCCTTGCAATCTCACTCACTAAGAGCTAATCATTTACACAACACTCTCAAAGTGTGCTAAGGGCTAAGGATATGAACACTAAGCTCTTGGATGGCTTGGAGTGGTTCTTGGGTGTGTATGTGACTTCCTTGGACTCCAGCAAACTTCAAATGGCCGGGGGATGCCATATATATAGGCATCCAAGTCGTGGAGCCGTTGCTCCAACGGTCAGCAGAAATCTGCGTATCATTGGATGAACCAATGCCTCTGGCAGGGGTAGTGTCGGTTCATCCGGTCACTCTAAGACCCGAAGTAGCCGTTGAACTCCTGACAGCTTACACAGTGATCATCGGTTGAACCGATGCCTTCCCATCGGTTAAACCGGTCACTCTCAGCACTCAACTATCCGTTGGCCTTCTTCTCTTCTGCTGACATCATTACACCGGTGCTTTACTCCGATGCATCGCCAGTTCATCCGGTGCTGAAGGATCTTCTCCTGAGCGCTTGACATCGTCTCTGGAACATGGTACGTTGAATGCACAGATGCCTATCTTGAATCCGTCGGTTCAACCGGTGCTTCACTTGATCTTCACATGATCTCCAGAGGTGCACAGACTTGTGCCAATAGCCAGGCCGTCGGATCATCCGACAACCATCGGATGCACCGATGCCTATAGCATCGGTTCTTCCGGTGTTACTGATTTCAGTAGAACTCGTCCAATTCAGCGTTTCTTTGAATTCTTTCTTCGTATTTTGCTTTGCATGGCCTTTCTACTTCATCCCAGGGATCTAGAAAAGTTCACTTAACAAAAGTATTAATCCCATTGATTGCGTTGTCAATCAATCACCAAAATCACTCGAAATGGCATACATGGTGCCATGTTCGTTACACAGACAAGCTGATCAAGAGAGCCTGGCCTTGTGATCCAACATGTTCCCTGTGTGATCAAGAGCAAGAAACTACAGCTCACTTATGTCTTCACTGTGTATTTGCGCAAGAAGTTTGGTACTTGATGCAGGTTTGGTCGAATGGGTTAGTGAAGAAGCCTGAGAGAGGGGTGGACATTGAGACTTGGTGGAGGTCCTCTTTGCAGTTGCTGCCAAAAGATCAGCGGCGGCACATAGCGGCTCTACTTATGTATACAGCATGGAACATTTGGAAGGAAAGGAATAGAAGAGTTTTTGAAAAGAAAACAATGACAGCTCCACTGGTATTCAACTGCATTTTGGAAGAAATGGGCCTACGGCAAGCAGCTTTGAGAGCGCTAAGCGCCACATAGTTTTTTATGATAGTTTTGTTCACTGCTGAGTATGAGTGCTCCTTGTTTTATGTAATATCGACTTAAGTAACTATTAAACTCTGCTTCTTCTTCTTAAATGAATTGGCAGTGCTCCTGCCGGTTCTTCAAAAAAAATATTTGGCCCACGAGGCGCTGCGAGATAGTTTATCTGGGGAATGGGTTGCATTGTTGGTGAGCGATTTCCTCTTGTTTTGTCGTCGTCAGAAACCTCTCAACTTTGGTCATGCTCACACCACAAACAAGGTGGCCGAGCAGCCCCACCCAATGCTGAATCTACAATTGATTGTAAGTTCCAAAACTTACGATCGATCTCACTCGCGTCGTCCTGCAACCTCTCTCTCTTCCCCCTTTTCTTTTCCCTTTCCTTCATCTTGCCCTTTCATCCCTCTTCCCTTTCCTCCTTGCTCCAACGGGGAGCCTAACTGGTGTGGGGCAACGACCTGACTCACCCGGCCGAGCTTGCGACGGCAGCGGATGAGCGGGGGCGGGGGTAGGGAGGCACAGCTAGTAGGCGGGGGAGGTGCGGCGGGCCCATGGCGGGGAGGTGTGGTGCGGCAGCCTGATGGTGGTGAGCTCCTAGGTATGTGTTTCTTTCTTTCTTTTTTATTTTTTGATACAAAAGGTTTTTACAAAAAAAATTCACCCGAACTTTTTTTGTTTTGGATGCTCTTTCAAATTTTTTCTCACTAATTTTTTTCCATTTCTCTTCAAATTTTTTCTTGAAAAAGTTCTTTGAAATTTTTTTATTAAAAAAGATAAAAAAAGTTACTAGAAAAAAATGATCGGAAGATTTCCTCCTTACGGTCGACTTTGGTGACGATTTTACTATATATATTGTGGACAGTATTCTACGTCTATTGTCGAGACATATGCATCTCCAGATGCAGATGATTGAAAAAAAGCTGTCCAAAGTGAGATGGACTCGATTCTTTCCAAAGTGAGATGCATCTCCAGATGCCACTTTTGCTTGCATTTATCTATGGCAAGAGTTGCTTTACATTACTATCTGTGTAATCTATTCATCGATGGTGGAAGAAGGAATTTATGCACACAAAAATATGATTCAAACATCAATAAAACTAAGATTTCGGGCAATCTAATGCTCAGAACAGAGTGTAAATAGCTAATGATAAAAGACAAAAACTCGTAGATGTAGATAACATCAAGAAACCAATGAGTGAGAAAAAAGCGGTAATGCATGATACCATTTTTTAAACAGTATTTGTAAGGTTTTAAGGGTTGTTAGGATTGCAGCCAACGCCTGCCACACGAGCTGTGGTGTGGCCACCAGAGTTGTGGCAAGCTGTGGTGAGCAAATCGACCGCCATAGTTTGGTGAGAATATCAACGTGAAAAAATTGTGGCAGCCAAAAACTAATAGCCAACCAAGCAGTAGTCTCGGTAGGTGTGGCCGCCAAACTCATGGCGTGGCGAGTTATAGGTGCAATCCAAACAGTCCCTTAGTCTTAAACGAAAGTTCTCTTATTGTTTTTTGCGATTACATAGTACAACTCAGACACGTACAACGCACGCACATTCACCCCTGCGAATAGACGTACACAAATTCTATCTTTATGAGCATCTTCGAAGACAGACTGCAAATTCTCAAAATTGATGAAGTAATCACAGAGATTTTGGTGTTGACGAAAAAATATCTTTTCGCACAAACGAAAGTTCTCGACTCAAATCATTAGCTATTCTCACTTTCAGGGCGCCTGATCCACACACTTCTTATCTCCTCACTAATCAGCGCAGCGCTCTACCCTTTTTTTAGCATGTGCGTGGTCGTCGTGTGCACACACCACACGATCGTCGGACGGTCGCAGCTCAGCGCACATGGCTGCTCCCGTTGAGCTCGACCCTGACCTGCTCCTCACCGTCGTTTTCGTGGTTTCCTATTTCGTCATCGCCAGAAGCCTCTGGTCAGGCCGCGAGGACGGCGGCCGGGTGCTGCCACCTTCCCCTCCGCCGCTGCCCATCATCGGCAACCTCCACCGGCTCGGGTGGAGCCACTACCACCGGAGGCTGCGGGAGCTGGCGCGCCGCCACGGCCCGCTCTTCCTCCTCCCCCTCGGCTCCGTGCCCACCATCGTGGTCTCCTCGGCCTCCGTGGCCGAGGAGATGCTCAAGACCCAGGACCACGTCTTCTGCAGCCGCCCGCCGCAGCACACGGCCCGCGGCCTCTTCTACGACTGCCGGGACGTCGCCTTCAGCCCCTACGGCGAGCGGTGGTGCCAGCTGCGCCGCATCGCCGCCCTGCACCTGCTCAGCGCGAAGCGGGTCGACTCCTTCCGCGCGCTACGGGAAGAGGTCGCGTCCTTCCTGGAGCGGATCCGCGCCGCGGGCGCTCACAATGACCACGAGGACGGCGGCCCCGGTGGAAGAAAGCGCCGAGCTGGGGTCAACCTGAGCGAGCTGCTCATCGGCCTAACCTACGCTGTCATCTCCAAGGCGGCGTTCGGGAACAGGCTCGGCGGCATGGAACCCGGGGCGCTCCGCGCGATGATAAAGGAGACGAGCGACCTGCTGGAGACGATCGCGGTGAGCGACGTGTTCCCGCGACTCCGGTGGGCGGACTGGGCGACGGGGCTCGACGCGAGGATAAAGAGGACGGCGGCCAAGCTCGACGCCGTCCCCGAGCGAGCGTTCCAGGAGCACGAGAAGGGCGGCGGCGGCGAGGCCGATGACCTCCTCGACGACTTGCTCTCGGCCGTGAAGGAGGGCGGCGCCAGGCTGAACCTGGACAGGACTGACGTCAAGGGACTCATCCTTGTAAGCCATGCACGCACGCTCTATTGATCTCGAACGTCTTCAAGCTAGTTGTCACGTGCTATTTGCGTGCCGGCACGCTAGCTGGCACCTTGTCGAGGACCTTTTCCTAGGAGGCACCGACACAACTTCCCAGACGGTGGAGTGGACGATGACCGAGCTGGTGAAGAACCCAAACAAGATGGAGAAAGTACAAGCCGAGGTGCGAGAGGTTGTGGGGCCACACGGAAGCGTCTCAGAGTCAGAGGAGCGGCTGGGCTCCATGACGCGGCTGCAGGCCGCCGTGAAGGAGGCTCTGCGTCTGCACCCGCCGGTGCCGACACTATTAGAAAACATGCCATCGGTCAAGTTTAAAAGTACCAGCTGCAATTGTAGTCATTACTTTTAGTTTAGACCGATGGCTCAAGGCTCCTAAAGAGAGCTTTTGGTATCGGGTCGTAGCGCAATCCGGTACAAATGGTTGAGAATCAGCACCGGTCGGTACTACTGCCTGGGACCAATGAAGAAAAGATGATTTGGTACCAGGTGATAGCATGCACCGGAACCAAAAACAAGACTTTTGTCACCGGTTGAAAGAATCACCCGGTACAAAAAAAAAATGGCCGCCCACTCACGTTCCTTGATATTTTTAAGTCCTTGGCATCTCTCGGTCTCTCCCATCTCTCATTCCTCATCTCTCACATCTCTCATTCTCTCATCTCATCCCTCCAATCTCTGGAATGCGTGGGGGCTGGCCGCTGCCATCCGCGGCCGCTGCCACGCCGCTCTCCAGCCTCACCGACGCGCTCCTCGCCACCCGCCTTGCGACCGACCTCCTTGCCACGCCGCACCTGCCGGCCGCACTGCTGCCCACGGCGCCGCTGCCGCTCCCCGTCCACCTCCACATCCTCCGCCACCCGGCGCTCCCACCGGCCTCCAAGCTCTCCTTCTTCCTCGTCGCCACGCCGCCGGCCTCCCCGCTCCTCGCCTCCAACTTCCCCGCCCTCCTCCGCGCGCTCGCCGCGAGCTCCCCGACGCTCCTCGACGAGCTCCTCCCGTTTGCGCTCTCCTGCCCGTCCCCGGCCGCCCTGCTCCCCGCCCTCCTCGTGTCGATCCTCTCCGCGTTGCGCCTCGACGCCACGCTCGCCCTCTTGGACGTCGCGCCGCCCGACCTCCTCCGACGCCTCGCTGCCGCCGCTCTCTCTTCCCTCATAGCCTCACCGGACATCATCGCGGCCGTCACCGCCGCCACCGCCGATGCGGGAGCCGCCGCCGCGGAGGGGCGCACGGACCGCCACCGCCGCGAAAGGGCGCGCAGGCCGCCACCGCAGCCACCGCCGATGGGGGAGCCGCCGCCGCGGAGGGGCGCGCGGGCCACCACCGCCGATGCGGGAGCCTCCGCCGCGGAGGGGCGCGCCGGCCATGGGGAGCAGGTGCACGGTGCGCAGGCCGCCGCCGTGGGTAATTTTTCTTTTTTTCTTACTTTTTTGAAATAGAGATGCACTGGATTGTATCTATCTTATGAGATTGTATATATCTTGTGAATGATCTCTGAATGCTTTGTGGGATCCATGAGTATTTTGTTTGGGTTGATTCAATATTTTGTGGTTGAGTTTTTCGAATGAATCGTTTATTCTGCTAGGGAGGATGGCAGGGGAACGGGAGAGAGTGAATGGGAACGGGAAAGGGAAAGGATGCGAGCGAATGGGCGGAGCGGCCTTTGGTACCGGTTGGTATTCCAACCGGTGCCAAAGGATGTTTTAGGTACCGGGTGATTTACCCGGTGACAAAAACAGACATTATCGGTACCACTTTGTGGGCACCGGTTGGAGAACCGGGACTGAAGCTCGTTTTCAACCAGTATTTAAAGCTCTTTCTCTAGTAGTGCGACGCTCGTGCCCCGCAAGGCCATCCACGACACCAGGCTCCGCGGCTACGACGTCCCGGCCGGGACCCGGGTCATCGTGAACGCGTGGGCGATCGGCCGGGACGGCGAGTCCTGGGGGAGGACGCGGACGCATTCCGGACGGAGAGGTGGCTCGCGCGCGGCACCGGCGCCGCCGCCGCCGCCGACTACGGCGGCCGGGACACCCGGTTCATTCCGTTCGGAGCGGGGGAGGAGAGGGTGCCCCGGCGTCGGCTTCGGGACGCGCCTCGCGGAGCTCGCGTTCGCCAGCATGCTCTACCATTTCAACTGGGAGCTGCCGGGCGGCCGGGACGCCGGCTCGTTCGAGTTCGTCGAGTCGAGTGGGATAACCGCGGGTTTCAAGTTCCCCCTGACGCTTGTCGCGGAACCCTTCCGTGGATGAACTACGAGACGATGGTTTGTGTGTGTGCTAAGTCAGGTAAGGTGTGGAAGATCATCTATATAGTTTGGTATGCAGCTATAGGTTCTCCAAAAATAAAAGAATGCTTCCTTTGTTCTCAATTATTAGTCATTTTAGTTTTTCTGTTTACATAGATTTTACTATGCATCTCAATATAATATATATTTAGATACATAGTAAAATTTATGTATCTAGAAAAAACAAAATGACTAACAATTTGAGACGAAGGAAGTATCTAGCATCCAATTTCTCGGTCTCTGCTTGCTGAACAAACCTGTCATGATGTAAACTTTTCTAAATATATTGTAAGTCATTATGTAAGAATTCATCTCGAATTGAAGCTTTGGTCATCTAAAAAAATGTACTATACAGCATATATTTGTCGGGATGAAGGAGGATTTGTGATGCACTGATGTCCCCAACTTGGTCCATTCCAATGGCCTGCCAATCCATGGGCCTTGGGACATGGAACGCATGGACAAGCCGTTGCTTGATGGATTCAAAACCTTTTATTGTACGTTCACGCTGTTCGTTCACAAGACTCACAACCCATCTTTCTGGGGAGTTAGCTAGGTGCTCGAGAATTCAAAAAGAAAAGTATGTGCTCGAAAAATGTCGGACAGGAAAAGGGGAAGCGTGGAACTGCAGTTGCCCGTGATCTGGTATAAGCGAACAAGTAGCAGAAGAAAGAGTGCAAATCCTGGCTAGTAGGCGGATACCCTGACTGAATTCTGCAAACAACCAAAGCAGTAAAAGAAAAAATTTCAAAAAAGAAAAGCAGCAAAACAAAAAAAATCGAACCGCTCCAGAATTCAGAAAAAAAAAAGTGATCTGGTAAAGGCTTGCTGGTGCGGTAACTTTTGCCCATTTGACCATTCTCCAAAGGCCAAAGCTACACAAACGGCTAGTACAGAATTCAGATGCGTGCTGCCAGCCAAAGCCGGACCGTGGAGTGGAGTGGAGTGGACGTCCAGCAAACAGTCCGCGCCTCATGCCCCACTTCTGCCCCCGTTGCACCATGGTTTTCCACGTCGGCTGCGCCCACAAGCTCCCGGCCCGGGAACGGGAAGATGTTTCGTCAAGCAATATACTCTTCGTTCCAAAAACAAAAAAGTCTACTTAACCCCCCTAAACTATTAGTGGTAGTCTACTTCACCCTCTAAACTTTAAAATCGTCTATTTTACCCCCCAAACTATCCAAAACCGGTCAAATAACCCCATCAGACGGTTTCGGACGGCGGTTTTGCTACATTAATACGATTTTATCTTTTTATTTTTTATTTATTTTCACTAAATCTTTGAAAAATCATAGTAAATCACAGAAAAATCATAAAATGAAAAATCTATTTTTGTTGGACTCTACATGAGTAGAACTACACAGTGAGCATATAATATGGTATAGTTTTGTACAAAATTTTTGATGTAGCTTTAGATATATACTTTTCTATAATTAATTGGAATAATTCATATGTGCAGCTTCTATGGTCCAATTGGATTGAAATTTTTATGGTAAGAAAATTATTGTATGCTTGAATTGTAATAAAAATTTCATACTCATTGGACCATGTATAATCTAGTTATAGATTTATTTAGTTTTATGCTCGTTAAATCTATGCTCCAAATCTATTAAATCTATAACTAATTTATAATTGATCCAATGAGTATGAAATTTTTACTACAGTTCAAGCATACAATAATTTTTCTACCATAAAAATTTCACCCCAATAGGACTATAGAAGCTGCACATATGAATTATTCCAATTAATTACAGAAAAATATAGATCTAAAGCTACATCAAAAATTTTGTACAAAACTATACCATATTATATGCTCACTGTGTAGATCAACTCATGTGGAGTCCAACAAAATTAGATTTTTCATTTTATGATTTTTTTTGTGATTTACTATGATTTTTCAAAGATTTAGTGGAAATAAATATAAAAGATAAAAGATAAAATCGTGTTACTGTATCAAAACCGCCGCCCGAAACTGCCTGAGGGGGTTATTTAACCGGTTTTGGATAGTTTGGGGGGTAAAGTAGATGGTTTTAAAGTTGGGGGTGAAGTAGACTACCACTGATAGTTCAGGAGGTTAAGTAAACTTTTTCCTTCCAAAAAATAAAGCCTCGTTTAGATGCACTATATAAAGTTTTTGAAATAATTTTTCACATTTAAAGTATTAAATATATACTAATCACAAAACTAATTACGGAACTCATCTATGAACTACGAGATAAATTTATTAAAATTAATTAATCTATCATTAGCATATATTTACTGTAGCAATTATTATAGCAATTTAGTGTCTTTATGTCCAAAGTACTCTAGAATGCTTTACATTTGGCTACAATTTTTAAAAACCCTCAAATATCTTACATTTCAGGATGGAGGGAGCAGCCACCGTTAAAACTGTTAATACAATTTTCGGATGTTTTACTAAGGATGGAAGCGGTAAGAAAATAGAAAAATGGATATCCGAAATATCTATATCCGTTTCCATTCTAAGGGATGTAAATTGGAATGAAATAGGAAAACAGATATCCGAGATATCCAATTCTTTTGGTTTGTGTTGTGCTAGTAAATTGTAACACCCCAGGTGTTAATTTCATGCTTACTCACTAATATCGAGGCTAAACTTGTCATTAGCGTTAACTGAGTTTGCATAGTATATTCCACTTTAGCTGAGTTCGATCGCATTTTTCTCTCTAATTCAAGCCTCAAATCAAGTTTTCCCCAATATCAAAGTTGTAGATTCTTCCTTCCTCTACAACTTTTGTTTTGGCCAAATTTCAAATTTCTATATGAAATTTTGAGTTTTGGACGGTCAAAAGTGAGCCAAATTCATTCAAACTCGTCATTGTGCTCTACTGTGCCACGCCGCCCATACCGCGACCCGGCGCCGACGACTCCACGCGTCGCGTGCCGGCGATCCTCGCCCTCCACGCCACGCTCGGCCTTATCCCTCGCGCACGACCTTATCCCCACCTCCCAGGGCGCCTTCTCTTCTTCTTCCTCCAGCTCGAGCCGAGCAGAGCCCCATCGCTGGCACTGCGCCGGCCAACTCTCGCCGTCCCGCGCCTCGATTCCTCGCGCCCTAAGCCTCTCTACATCGCCCTCCACCTCCGTCGGCCATCCCCGAGCCCGGCCGCGCCCTACCCCTGCCAGAATCGACACACTGTACTGCCGGCCTCCATTAAAGTTTCGTTGAAACTAAGGCCGCCGCCGAACTCCATCTCCCGACCACAGTTTCCACCAACCGACGGCTAGAATCGACTCCTCTCGATTTGCTAAAGCTCGTGCTCTCCATGTTCCATTGTGTTCCACGAGTTTCCATGCTCATTCATGGCGCCGTCGCCGCCGCCATGCTGCTGCTCACCGCGGGCCGCACGCACACCGCCCTGCTCCGCGCCGCGGCACGCCCCAGCTCCGCCCTGGTCATGGGTTCGTGCCGCCCCAGCCACCCCTTGCCGGGCCGCCACCACACACCGTCGCCATGGCCGCCCGTGGAACTGCTCCCGTCGCTGGCCCTCCTCCGGCCACCCCGGCATCAACCGAGACCACCCAGAGGTAGCTCTCGTGTCCCTCATGCTCCCCCACCTCTTCCTCGACGCCGGGAAGCACCCCTTCGCCGGAATCTAGCTCCCCGAGCCTCCTCTGTTCCAAAAATCGCGACCAGGGGCTCTACACAAGAATTGAAACTTTTCCAGGGGCCTAACATCACGAACCATGACTCAGATGAATAGTGTCATGCTGGACCTTTTTGAAAATTTTGGCTGAAATTTTGGAAAATCGTAGTAAATCATAGAAAAATCAGAAAAATGCAAACTAAAATTTGTTGGATTCTTTGTTCTAAGATCTACAACTTTCCTTAAAGGTTGATCTTCAGTTTCTAAATATTTTTTGCTCTAATTTAAATGTTATTTTAAGTGGTTCCAAGCTTTCATTTTTACACTCATCATCAGTGTTTTATCATGCGAGTTAATCTGTGCTACCAGATTCTTGCTGCATGTCAGGTTGTTGCATTTGTTTGGTTCCTAGATATAGTTTTCATTTTGTGTGTTACTAAGAGGTGCTTTCCTACATGTTAATTTCAGTAGCTAATTCATGTTCCTGTGTAAGTCATGTTAACCCTTTTAGGACCAGAATATGGTTTGTGTTTATTCACCTTGCTTATGTTTGCTTGTTGAGTTAAATAAAATCTATAGTTAATCCTTCTGATTTATAACTTGACTTTTCTAAATGAGTTTACTAATGGTTTTTGGAAGGAAACACTTCAGGCTAAAATAAATTGAGTGAACTCTTGTGTTGTAGCACCAACCTGTTTTTGCCTTGTGAACTTGTTTGCGTTGCTTACTCGATAAATGATTGTACAGTCATGTCTTTCTTTTAATCGCATTACAATGCTTTGCATCATCAGCGCCCACACAATTGTGACCTTATACTTGCCTCTGTGTGCTTTTTAAATGCATCATGTGGTGTTTCCTTAAGTTCGTGTGCTTGCATCGTTGCATCTCATCTAGGTACGCTAGATGCGCAACGCGTGTAACTAAAGGATAAAGTTAGAGCCGAACCAGAAGATGGTGTACTGGTGGACGCATCTAGAAGATGGACGGATGGATCCCGATGTGCACGACCAAAGGAAGCTGCTCGCCAAGCGAGTATCATCTAACCAACACTGACTTAGTGTTACTCCCATGCAAGCCCCAGAGCATAACTCTTAATTTCAGTATTGAAGCGTCCCCTCATAACAGAAGACTTAAATGTGATACAAACATCAGTCCCAGGAGGCTGATGACACATTTATTACATCAGATGGTACATCACCGTACAACTCTACGCGGTAATGGGCAGTGGAGCGCCACTATCGCGAGGATTACAACTAAAACCCACACAACTATATTAACTACGAAGAGGGGTCATCAGAGTCTTGCGCCATGCGGAGCTCCCTGCGGGTGACCCTAACCACAGGCAAGGTTGGGTGCAGGACGGTACCCCTACTCAGCGTCGTCAGGAACGAAGTCTGGATCTTCCTCTGTAAAAATTAAGAATGGGGTGAGTACAAACGTACTCAGCAAGTCCAACCACACCCACGGAGGGGGTATAAACAGAATATAATGTACATGGTAAATCAAGGATAAGGCTAGGGTTTAATTTGCGGAAAGCGAATTTTTATGCAGGGGTTCATTTGAAAGAAATCATTTTCAAAGCAAGTTTTTTTTTGTACCGAATAACACATAATGTTGGCCCACACAGGACCCAAATTTTAAGCTGCTACCGGACTCCTCATCCGCCGTAGCACACGGCACAACTGCCGGACACATTCCCAAAATGACTAACACCAACCCATCCCTTCCCAGAATAAACACTAGTTATGTGACCACACCGTAACTCGCCTAGTACCGTGGGCACGGCTATTCGAATAGATTTTAACTCTGCAGAGGTGTGCAACTTTACCCACAAGCGGGGTACCGCAACTCGATCACCGTAGTGTCGGTGCAGATCCCAACAAAGCCATTAGCCACCTTAGCTAGACCTGACTAGCCATCACGGGATCCACCAAGGGGTCATTGACCTATCACAGAGGTTTTAACTAGGGCATAAGTCACACAGAGCTAATCCCTTCTCCTTGATCACCCGTTGCTCTCAGCTCTCCTGATGGCTATTAGACTAACTAGTGGGGTATATGCTAAGTCGTTGCCCATTCAACGGTCGAGTGGTTTGCACGATAGTGGAGTTAGGTGAGATGACACACCAACTCGGTCCTTAGTTGTGACAAGATGGATATCTCCCTTCCTTGCTCTGCCACACAGGCACGGGCACACCAATCGGCAAATCACACAGAAATGCCATCCATCCCGTCTAAACTCATCTTTCAAAATTTCACATTTTTCCCTTCCCACACACTCACACATTTTCCTTTTATAAAACAAATTGTATTGAGTTTCAGGTCCTAAGCGTTCTAATAGCGATTAACGTCCAAACGCATTCAGACATTAACCTAGGTGGTCAAGGAATGGTTATAATAAATCAAGGGGTGGCTATCCAACCGTGTTTTCAGCAGGCAAAACATATGCAATTTTGTAAAACAGGCTAATAGGTTGTGTTTATAAAAACTGGGACAAAACATGCATCAAAGGGCGGGATTGAACTTGCCGTCTTCGAATCCTTCTGGGAGGTCCTGATCGAAGTACTATCCTTCGGGTTCAAGGTCACGGAACTGGTCCTCGTTCGCTTACTCGCAGTACTGCTCGTCGATGGGCTCTCCTTCATTCACACCGTGATCTACGATGTATACAAACAAACACACAATCAAGAAAAAGAAATAAAAGTTTTATCACTGAGCTCGATTCGGAAACAATTAAAATATTGAGATAGAAGTAATATATTTGGACGTTTTCCTATTGGCATGGACAAAACTATGTTAGTAATGGCGTGGCAAAGTTTCAGGTCGATCGGAGATTGTTTGGCGCATAAAATGATAGGTCAGAGAGGGGTTTAGGGGTAAACCGGGACTCGAGAGCCTATTTGTAAATATTCTGAGAATGGAAGGGCTTGATTGTAATTTCTAGAAATATATGGGGCATACTAGAAAGGTGTAGGGGTCTACTGAGTATTAAGTTTATATGGTGGAAGGCTAGTTCTCTAAATAAATAAAAGTGGAAGGGCTAAATAGGGATTCAAGGGCTTCTTTGTAATTATTTTTGAGATAACAGGGGCTTGGTTGGAATTTTAGAAAACACCGGGGTCACTCTGGAAAAGGGTAGGGTATAATTGAACCTATGGGTGGGTTTATTTTCATATAAAAGAATAGGAAGGGTCCCTTTTGTAAAAGAGCTAGAGAGTGGAAGGGTTATTTAAGAATTAGAAGAAAGGTCGGGGGGGTATGGGCAAAAACGCCCATCCCCTTCCTCCTCCCCTCGCTGGAAAACAGGGGAGGGGCGGCGCCTGAGGCCGGCGGCCTGGGGCTCGACGGCGCTTCGGGAGGAGGGGAAAAGAGGGAGGAGGAGGTGGGGGTTCGATTCCCCTACCTAGCTCGAGCTGGGGTGAAGCAGGGAGGTGGGGCGACGAGAGCGGGCGGCGGTGGCCACGGCGGCTCTAGGTGGCGGCGCTAGGGGGTAGGGAGGCGCTGGGCTGGGCGGCTCTGTGGGTTGTGGTGGTGGTTGCGGAGCTCGGAGGCGAGGCAGGGGTCTCTTTATAGCCGAGGGAAGGCGGTGGAGCGGTGCGGGGCAGGTGGCTGACTAGCGAGTATCGCGGGGCGCCATTAATGGGCCAAGTGCGGCAGCGGCTGAGCGGCGTTCGGGGGTGCGCGGTGCGCGGCAGAGAAGGGAGGGAAGGAAGGGGGGAGAGAGAGGAAAAAGAAAATGGAAAAAGAAAAGAAAACCTAGAAAATGAAAAAGAAAAAGGGTAAGAGAAAGAGAGAAGAGAGAGGGAGAGATTCGCGCCGGCGCTGATCGCGGCAACGACCGCGGAGCCGGTCGGCCACGCTCAGCGGTCGCGTGCACGTGCGGACGAGGCCACAGGGAAAGGGGTCGGGGTTTGGAAATCGGGCGTTTGGAACAGAGAAAGATTCCGGGGATTAGGGTTCAGGGTTTAAGGAGGATTTTGAGCTCAACGATGAAAAGTTTTGGAAAAAAATATTTTAGCGCGTGATTTAATTTTGATAGATTTTCGGGATGTCACAAATATACCCCACTTAAAATGATTCTCGTCCTCGAGATTCGGCTGGCTCCTAAACAGATGGGGAAACTCCTTCTTTAGAGCGTCTTCGCGTTCCCATGTAGCTTCTTCTACTCCGTGTTTGCTCCACTGAACTATGCAAATCCGTACTTCGGAGTTTCTTGTCCTCCTAGTGACTGTGTCCAGGATCTTGACCGGTATTTCCTGGTATCACAGGTCTGGCTGCAGATCTATTATTTCTATTGGCACGTGTTCTGCCTCGGGTACCCTCAAACATCTTCTTAATTGCGAGACGTGAAACACTGGGTGTATATCCGACATTTCTTCGAGTAACTCCAGTCGGTATGCTACGGCTCCGACTTTCTTCAGAACTCGGTATGGTCCAATGTACCGAGGGGCCAACTTTCCTTGTACCTGAAACCTTCGGGTTCCTCGAATGGGTGAAACCTTGAGATAAACGAAATCTCCTGGGTTGAAACTTATTTCCCGTCTTTTCTTGTCCGCGTAGCTCTTCTTTCGAGACTGGGCTACTTTCAGCTTTTCTCTAATCTCAGCCACTCTTTCTTCTGCTTCCTTTATGAGTGTGGGTCCAACTAGGGCACGTTCTCCAACTTCTGACCACATCAGGGGGGGTTCTGCATTTTCTCCCGTAGAGAGCTTCGAACGGTGACATGCCCAAGCTTGGTTGGTAGCTGTTGTTGTATGAAAACTCGGCATAGGGTAAACACTGCTCCCAATCTTTGCCATAGGTAAGGACACATGCTCTCAACATATCCTCCATAATCTGATTCACTCTTTCTGTCTGGCCATCCGTTTGTGGGTGATAAGCGGAGCTAAACTCCAATTTGGTGCCCATGGCTTTATGCAAACTTTTCCAAAACCTAGAGGTGAATTGGGTCCCTCTATCTGAAACAATTTTGCTAGGCACCCCATGTAACTTTATTATATTTTCTACATAAAGCTTGGCCAGCTTTTCTCCACCATAATTGGTCCGCACAGGTATGAAGTGAGCCGCTTTTGTGAGTCGGTCCACTATTACCCATATGGAGTCATGCCCCTTCTATGTTCTAGGCAGTCCTACTACAAAGTCCATTCCTATCTCATCCCATTTCCAATCCGGAATGGGTAGGGGTTGCAACAATCCTGCTGGCTTCTGATGTTCGGCCTTTTCTCTCTGACACGTATCACAGTGGGCGACGAATCGTGCAATATCTGTCTTCATTCCATTCCACCAATATTTTTGTCTTAAATTCAGATACATTTTGGTGGATCCTGGGTGAATGGAATATGCTGAGTTATGAGCCTCGTCTATGATCACTTGCCGGAAGCCTCCTTTCTGGGGCACACAAATCCTATTTTTATACCATAATGTTCCTTTATCATCCACTCTAAAATCCGGTGCCTTGTTTTCTCCAGTATGTTTGCGGATCTTCATTAAATCCTTATCCGGACCTTGGGCCTTTCTGATTCTGTCCTCTAGTGTGGATTGGATGTTCAGCATGTGGCTGGAGCCTCGAGGGACAATGTGCACATTCAATCGTGCCATTTCCTCTCGCAGATGATCATCCTAGGGTCCATAGGATTTCCGGCTTAAGGCATCGGCCACCACGTTAGCCTTGCCAGGGTGGTAATGAATTTCCACATTATAATCCTTAACCAGTTCCAACCACCTTCTTTGCCTCAAATTCAAATCTGGCTAGGTGAAAATATACTTCAAACTCTTGTGGTCGATGTAAATCTCACACTTATTCCCAATCAAATAATGTCTCCAAATCTTAAGGGCATGCACTACGGCTGCAAATTCTAAATCATGGGTTGGATAATTCTGCTCATGAGGCCTGAGTTGGCGGGAAGCGTATGCAACAACTTTCTCATCTTGCATCAGTACACAACTCAATCCTTGTCCGGATGCATCACAATAGATGACAAAATCCTGATGGATGTCCGGTAGGGTCAGCACTAGGGCGGTCGTCAACCTATTCTTCAATTCTTGAAAACTCCTCTCACATGACTCTGCCCAGGTGAATTTCTTCTCCTTCTTGAGCAGCTCTGTCATGGGCCGGGCTATCTTGGAAAATCCTTCAATGAATCTCCGATAATATCTAGCTAACCCAAGGAAACTTCTGATTTCACTAACATTGGTCGGTTGCTGCCAGTTGGAAACTGCTTCGACCTTCTCGGGGTCCACTGCTACTCCTTCTGCAGTTAGAATATGTCCAAGAAAAGCTACTTTCTCAAGCCAGAATTCACACTTGCTGAATTTGGCATATAGTTTATGTACTCTCAACTTTTCCATTACTACCCGTAGATGTTGCTTGTGTTCCTGAACACTCTTGGAGTAAATAAGTATGTTGTCGATAAAGACTACGACAAATTTATCTAACTCGTCCATAAACACCTTGTTCATGAGGTTCATGAAATATGCAGGTGCATTGGTGAGTCCAAAAGACATTACGGTAAACTCAAACTGCCCGTAACGGGTGACAAAAGTTGTCTTTGGGATGTCGCTCTCTCTAATCTTGAGCTGAAAATATCCCGACCTCAGATCAATCTTGGAGAAGTACTTGGCTCCTTTTAGTTGATCGAAAAGATCATCAATCCTGGGGAGGGGGTACTTATTCTTGATGGTAACTTCGTTCAGCGCCCGGTAATCTACACACAACCTCATACTCCCATCCTTCTTCTTGACAAATAGGACTGGGTCTCCCCAAGGCGACGAGCTTGGTCTGATGAAGCCAATTCATTGTAATTCTTCCAGTTGCTTCTTTAATTCTGCCAATTCGGAGGTTGCCATCCTATAGGGTCTCTTGGCTATAGGGGCGGTTCTAGGGACAAGGTCGATAACAAACTCTATATCCCTATCTGGTGGCATCCCAGGAAGTTCTTCCGGGAAAATATCTGGGTACTCATTTACTACTGGGACTTCTTCCAAGGACTTGGCTTCCATGCTAAACACCATTGGGTCTGATCCACTTTCCCGGGTATGGCAGGTCACTCGTACTCCTTCCGGGTTTGTTAGGTGCAACACCTTGTCAGTACAACCTATGAGACCATTGTGTCGGCTTAACCAGTCCATTCCAAGGATCACGTCTATTTCCTTAGACTTAAGTACTACTAAGTCTGCTAAAAATTCTACCCCACTTAAATTGATCCTTACCCGTAGACAACCTAGTTGACACTTGATGTCACCTCCAGGCGTCCGGGTTAATAGGGGTGTTTTTAGTAGTACTGTAGGTATATTGTGCTTTTCCACAAAACTCGAGGATATGAACGAGTGTGATGCTCCAGAATCAAATAGTACTGTTGCAAGAGCTGAGCTGACTAGGTACTCACCGAGCACTATGCCCTGAGCTCCTTGAGCCTCCTGCGCGATGATGTGGTTGACGCGGGCTCGTCCAAATGACTGCTGGGGCTGCCTCATCTGCTGACTATTGTTGTTGGTGTTGTTGTTGTTGCGGATGGGCACTCGGTTGGCACCTGACAGAACTGGCCTTGGTCCATTCACTGTATTGGAGAAGGCTGATTTAGCAGGCTTGTTCTTGGCATATGGCAGTTAGCAATGAAATGCCCTGTCTCTCGGTAGTTGAAACAGACCCTAGCATTGCTGTTGTTGGTGGTGACTTGACTGGCATTGCTCTGCGGGGCCTTCATGGTGTTCTGGCTCCTGAACTATGTGTTAGGGGCCTGTGGGCCTATTACCTGAGACTGGGGCCTATACTGCATTGGGGCCTGAGATCTTGGTGCAGTGTAGCTAAAGTTTCTGGGTTTCTGAAAGCAATCCTGCTGGCGGGCCTTGCTTTCCAGAAACTTACGCTTGTTATCCTTTCTTTCTTCGGTTTTGGCCCTTTCTGTAAGAATGGCCTTGTTTATCAGGGTGTTGAAATCCGGGTAGACCTGAGGGGTAAGCAAGGTCCGGAGTTCTGGGTTCAGTCCCTTCTTGAACATGTCCTGCTTCTTTTCATCATCGTTCACTTCTTCTGGTGCATATCGGGCCAACTCCATGAACTGATGGGTGTACTCTTCCACCGACATGCTTCCTTGCTGTAGTGCGCGGAACTCATCCACCTTGCGCTTCATGGTGGCCGAGGGAATATGATATCGGTGGAACTCCTTCACAAACTCTTTCCATGTGATGGTGGAGGCATCTTCGGCAGCGGCGCAGTAATTCTCCCACCAGGCCAAGCCAGTCCCGGTGAGTTGGTGGGCTGCCAGGAGAACCTTGTCTCGATCCTGGCATTCGAACTGCTCGAGCTTCCTTTGGATTACCCGCAGCCAGTCGTCTGCATCCAAGGGGTTGCTGGATCCGGCAAAGGTGGGCGGCTTGGTCCTCAGAAAAGCTGTCAGCTTATCATTTATGGTTTGCTCTCGAGGCCGCTTGTTTACGAGGGCATTGGCCAGTGTTTCTAGGATGAGGGTCTGGTTGTGGATTATCTGTGCCAGGTCTCCGAGGGGTGGTGGTGGTGGCAGTGGCACTTCTCGATTTTCTCCTTCGTTCTGGCTCACTTCCTGTTCTTCCTGAGGGGGTTCTGTCCATTAGGCTGCACTCCCGTATCAGCGACTGCAGGGTTCCGAATGCGGGAGGCCCTCATAACGCTTCGGGAAGCCATATGTAGATTGGGTAGAGTTTTTGTGAGATTGGGATTAAGTGATGTTTAAGTTGTTTAATTCGTATTTTTGAAAAGGCAGAATCTACCTTTTGCCAAAAAGCATACCAACTAACAAGCACACAAATATAGCAAACAACAAGCACAAACAATTTTATTACTGCAAGGGAGGGTACAACACGGGGACAAGACTAAAACGCGTACTACACGCCTGGGTATAGGTTCACACTTAAGGGAACAACTTAAACCAAAGGGGGCTTGGGAGGGTGCAACACTAGGATGGCGTCGGTCGGTCTACTCGCGGGGCAATCCTTCTTCTGGGGCGGAGTGTGCGAGTAGTCCTTGCTCACCGTCCTCTAGGTTTTCGTTTTCCCTGGGTTGCGCAGCGGCTTCTCTTTCGACGGCGGCAGTAGGCCCTTCGGGGTTCTCGGGTGGGGCTTGAGGGGTTCCCAAGAGTGGTCCCCATCCTATGACGGGCGTCCCAAGTAGAATATGGTCTTCTCCTATTACCGGGACTGGTGTTCCACTTCTGGTCCATTCTTGCATACGCCGGTCTCGGGCTTGCCTGAGGCTCTCCTGAGCAACTGCTTCACTGCTGACCGCGGCCGCGGCTCTTGCCTCGGCTTGGATTGCCCGTATCTGTTGCAGTCTCACCGCGAGCTCTACTTGCTCGGCTCGATGGGTCTGCTCCCTCAGAATGTTGGCTTGCTCGTCAAAGAGCTGATCCAAGGAGGCTAGGTACGTAGCCACTTGGTACAGAGGGTCTTCTTCGTGGCGGCGCCGTTCCAGACTCCTCATGCGTGCTTCCCAAACTGGGGTCCCGATGGCCGGCGGTAAGAATCTCATTGGTGTGGAAGCGAGGTGTCTTTCAAAAATCCAGCATAGATAACGGAGCGCCTTTCTGACGGCCAAGGGATAGGTGACTTGGTGCCTAAACCCTGTAGCGGTCACTCGCCATGGCTGAATGTCGGGGTAGCGGTCACTTCTGGCGATGACCAGAATCACCCTGCAACGGAGGGTACGATGGTGTTCGTACTATCTGATGTAGTACCTTGGGCGTTCTGTAACGCCAAGGCTTTCCAGGGCATTGATCAAGAGGCTGGGGAAGCCAGGTGCAGCTCAGCAATTTCCCTAGGTCCATCCTTCCTCAGCCATCTGTAAACAAAGGTAGGGCGAACAACTTTGCACGAGTATTTGGATACAAAAGGGAACAGATGGTACTTATTATTTTAACATGGAGGGGTACAGTTTCCATGGATACATGTCTATTAGGATAGGGTTCTAGCATGGCGTGCTACTCCTATCATGGGGATTCTTCCTCGATCCTGATAGGGCGCTTCTTCAGTGGAAGACACTGATCCATCACATCCTCTTCAGTCTGAGTACCCTTATCCCAATGGGTTTCTTTGGGTTCTTCTTCTTCAGTCTGAGTGCCTCTATCCCAATGGGTCTCTTCGGGTTCTTCCTCTTCAGTCTGAGTGCCTCTATCCCAATGGTTTTCTTCGGGTTCTTCCTCTATCCACCCGCCTATTCCTCTGCAAGCCTCGTATTCTTGCATTTGGGCTTGGAGAGCGGCTAGGGAATATTCGGCGCGTGCGGCTCTTGTCCGTTGTTCCACCAGTTCTTGGGTTGCCTTTTCTGCCCTGTGGATTTGTTGCTTCAATTGTGCCGCTTGCTCACGGTAAAGTTCATCCAGGCTGGTGAGGTAGATGGATAGGTGGGAGACCGTATCTTCTAGGTCTTCTTCTTCTCTTCCGAGTCCTCTCATCCGGGCAATCCATGAGCGTCCTCTTCCTTCAGTGGGCGGGAAAAAATCCCATAGAGGTCCGCTGGAGGTGGTGCTTGTAGATCACACGTAGACGTCGCAGGGCTTTTCGAGCGGCTTTTCGGTAGGTGTCAGGGAAGCGAAATCCAGTGGTGGAGATGAACCAGGGATCCACATCAGGGTAGCGGGTGCTCTTTCCCACGAAAATCATTACGTCGCACCGAAGAGTGCCCCTGGAGTCGTACTCTCGATAGACGTACTCTGGTGGGTTCACCACTACAATGCGTTCCAGGCTGAGTATTAATAACTTAGGAAGGCCGGGCTCTGCGTGACAGATTCCGCCAATCCATCCATTGTCATCCATCTGGAACAGGGCAAGAACCAGTGGTGAGTGTTTGTGTGAAAGAAGGATTAAGGAAGGAAAAGTCCTAGTGTGAAAGGGCCTGAAAAGGGTTTCACTCCTAGGGTCACGTCCTACAGCCAACCTACGGCTTTGATACCACCTGAAGCATCCCCTCATAAGAGAAGACTTAAATGTGATACAAACATCAGTCCGAGGAGGCTGATGACACATTTATTACATCAGATAGTACATCACCGTACAACTCTACGCGGTAATGAGCAGTGGAGCGCCACTATCGCGAGGATTACAACTAAAACCCACACAACTACATTAACTATGAAGAGGGGGTCATCAGAGTCTTGCGCCATGCGGAGCTCCACGCGAGGATAAGGCTAGGGTTTAATTTGCGGAAAGCGAATTTTTATGCAGGGGTTCATTTGAAAGAAATGATTTTCAAAGCAAGTTTTCTTTGTACCGAATAACACATAATGTTGGCCACACAGGACCCAAATTTTAAGCTGCTACCGGACTCCTCATCCGCCGTAGCACACGGCACAACTGCCGGACACATTCCCAAAACGACTCACACCAACCCAACCCTTCCCAGAATAAACACTAGTTATGTGACCACACCGTAACTCGCCCAGTACCGTGGGCACAGCTATTCGAATAGATTTTAACTCTGCAGAGGTGTGCAACTTTACCCACAAGCGGGGTACCACAACTCGATCACCGTAGTGTCGGTGCAGATCCCAACAAAGCCATTACCCACCTTAGCTAGACCTGACTAGCCATCACGGGATCCACCAAGGGGTCATTGACCTATCACAGAGGTTTTAACCGGGGCTTAAGTCACACATAGTTAATCCCTTCTCCTTGATCACCTGTTGCTCTCAGCTCTCCTGATGGCTATTAGACTAACTAGTGGGGTTTATGCTAAGCTGTTGCCCATACAACGGTCGAGTGGTTTGCACGATAGTGGAGTTAGGTGAGATGACACACCAACTCAGTCCTTAGTTGTGACAAGATCGATATCTCCCTTCCTTCCTCTGCCACACAGGCACGGGCACACCAATCGGCAAATCACACAGAAATGGCATTCATCCCGTCTAAACTCATCTTTCGAAATTTCACATTTTTTCCTTTCCACACACTCACACATTTTCCTTTTATAAAACAAATTGTATTGAGTTTAAGGTCCTAAGCGTTCTAATAGTGATTAACGTACAAAAGCATTCAGACATTAACCTAGGTGGTCAAGGAATGGTTATAACAAATCAAGGGGTGGCTATCCAACCATGTTTTCAGCAGGCAAAACATATGCAATTTTATAAAACAGGCCAATAGGTTGTGTTTATAAAAACTGGGACAAAACATGCATCAAAGGGCGGGATTGAACTTGCCGTCTTCGAATCCTTCCGGGAGGTCCTGATCGAAGTACTGTCCTTCGGGTTCGGGGTCGTGGAACTGGTCCTCGTTCGCTTGCTCGCAGTACTGCTCGTCGACGGGCTCTCCTTCGTTCACACCGTGACCTACGACGTATACAAACAAACACACAATCAAGAAAAAGAAATAAAAGTTTTATCGCTGAGCTTGATTCGGAAACAATTAAAATATGGAGATAGAAGTAATATATTTGGGCAGTTTCCTATTGACATGGCCAAAACTATGTTAGTAATGGCGTGGTAAAGTTTCAGGTCGATTGGAGGTTGTTTGGCGCATAAAATGATAGGTCAGAGAGGGGTTTAGGGGTAAACCGGGACTCGAGGGCCTATTTGTAAATATTTTGAGAATGGAAGCGCTTGATTGTAATTTCTGGAAATATCTGGGGCATACTAGAATGGTGTAGGGGTCTGCTGAGTATTAAGTTTATATGGTGGAAGGCTAGTTCTCTAAATAAATAAAAGTGGAAGGGCTAAATAGGGATTCAAGGGCTTCTTTGTAATTATTTTTGAGATAACAGGGGCTTGGTTGGAATTTTAGAAAACACCGGGGTCACTCTGGAAAAGGGTAGGGTATAATTGAAACTATGGGTGGGTTTATTTGCGTATAAAAGAATAGGAAGGGTCCCTTTTGTAAAAGAGCTAGACAGTGGAAGGGTTATTTAAGAATTAGAAGAAAGGTCAGGGCGGTATGGGCAAAAACGCCCGTCCCCTTCCTCCTCCCCTCGCTGGAAAATAGGGGAGGGGCGGCGCGACGCCGGCGGCGCCTGAGGCCGGCGGCCTGGGGCTCGACGGCGCTTCGGGAGGAGGGGAAAAGAGGGAGGAGGAGGTGGGGGTTCGATTCCCCTACCTAGCTCGAGCTGGGGTGAAGCAGGGAGGTGGGGCGATGAGAGCGGGCGGCAGTGGCCATGGCGGCTCTAGGTGGCGGCGCTAGGGGCAGGGAGGCGCTGGGCTGGGCGGCTCTGCAGGTTGTGGTGGTGGTTGCGGAGCTCGAAGTCGAGGCAGGGGTCTCTTTATAGCCGAGGTGGCTGACTAGCGAGCATCGCGGGGCGCCATTAATGGGCGGGGCTCGCACGCGGCTCGGCTCGCTGGCAGACACAGGAGCGTGGGCGTCGAGGCAGGCGAGCTGCAAGGCGGCTCAACGAGGCGGGGCGTGCGGCGTGTGCGTGGGTGAGCGATGTCGCGGCGCGCACGGCGCGGCGTGCCGAGCGCGGCGAGCGCGGGCGCGCGCAGTCGCGGCTCGCGCGGCGTGGGCAGAGGGAGGCCGCGGGGCGCTGGGCGCGGTGGGGTGCAGGCCAGGGAGATGTGCACGCGCGGGCAGGCGGCCGGACTGGGCGGGTGCGCGCGTGTCCACGTGGACCAAGGGCGGCGGCGGCTGAGCGGCGTTCGGGGGCGCGCGGTGCGCGGCAGAGAAGGGAGGGAAGGAAGGGGGGAGAGAGAGGAAAAAGAAAATGGAAAAAGAAAAGGAAACATGGAAAATGAAAAAGAAAAAGGGGAAGAGAGAGAGAGAGAGATTCGCCGTGACTCGCGGTTATGAGAGCATTGATCTCTCTGTCACATCATAGTAAACAAGTGGAACGAGAATGGCAATGTGATAAGATATGTTTATGATACTCTTGGAAAAATATAATGTGATCAACCATGCTTGCTTTAGATATTCAGACAAATCTAGTTGGTACTTGTGAAATTAAATTTGAGTTAAAACATTGAAAGTAAGGATCCACTATTAGTAGTTTTTCCGCAAAATAAACTCCAGAGCCAAAAAGCTCGCATGTCTAGATAGTGGGCTAAGTATACCCATGTCGGGTAAGTCTTGCTGAGTATTAGTATACTCAGGGTTTGTTATCACCCTATTTTCAGGTAACTACTACTGGCTGGAGCTAACCAGGATTCACATCGATGGGCTCGATGTGACATCCTCACGTCATTGTAGTCATCGTTGTTTTTCTAAACTAAACTTTTATTTAATTTCCGCTACATTTTAACTCTGATATTTTTCATAAACTTGTTTGTAAAACTTCACTTTGTAAATTAAATTTGAGAACTTTTGTCTGCTTGTAATTATCTGTGCTCGTCTTCGTGCGAGACTTCAAGTGTTTTTCGATCCTTAACCCGACAGACGTTCAGATTACACCGTTTTAAGTGTGTGGTAACTTGATTAACTATTAAGATGATAGTTAGCGCACTTAAGCCGATTTAATTTGGGCGGTTCTGTCACAGCTGTTATCAGAGCCGAAACGCACTGGGGATGATTACTTTCATGCTTAATTAAGTTTAAAAATAACTTTTAGTTTGCAAAATTGTCGGTTTTGAAAATTTGACGCTAGTTGCGCTAAGAAATAAGATAGATTGCTCGTATGCCCTATCTAGGTTTTATTAGTCATGGTGGCATCTATGTATCTATTTTATTCCAGCACTTCTAGCATTTTGCTTTCTGTTGAATCTTACTTCCTTGCACAACTGGTATCTAATATTCTGTAACGACGCACCTACGCTAAGGTAAGCAAGGTAAGCATTCTTGGTAGTCCTTTAGAATAGCTCACGTGTTTCATACGTGCGCGGGTCCCGTATGATGAACATACGAGGAGGTGATAAGGCTCAATTCAAACGAGTCTGTCGCTATCTGCCGCCTGATATGGAGCGCGGATTTCCTACCGTGTGATTGTAACCACGGTCATCTTGTAAGTCAATGTTACGTGATGTAAACCTGTCATGCGGTTGGCCATGACCCTGACCCTTGGAACACGTCTACCCTTGGATGTCCCGTAAGGCGAGTGTACGGAAAGTGAATACGTAATTATGACATATGCAGTGCTGCCCATTCAGCATCGAACGTTTGGGTGACATCTCTATAGTGGATGGTAATATATGTGTGAATATATGGGAAACTGCATATGCGTTATCCGTGTGGCGTAGGACACATGGGGGGCCGTTCGTGTGTGCTGGCAAATCATCGATTAATTACTGTCATTAGATTCGTCGCGAGAAGTTACACCTATCCCTAAAAAATTTTGTAAATAGACTTTATTCATTCCTTCATGCGAGAAAGATTCTAGCGCTAGGAATTCTAGCGCCAACCAAACAAGGCGCAAATCTAGGGCCTTGTTTAGTTGCATTTTTCAATATTCCAAATTTTTGTTGCGGCACCTGCATGGAGCACTAAATCTAGACGAAATAAAAAATTAATTGCGCAGTTTGTTTGTAAATTGGGAGACGAATCTAATGAACCTAATTAGGCCGTGATTAGTCACTAAAGGCCGTGATTAGTCACTAAATTGATACAGTAATGCTACAGTAAATATGCTCTAATGACGAATTAGTTAATCTCATTAGATTCGTCTCGTAGTTTACAGAAGAGTTCTGTCATTAATTTTATAATTAATCTATGTTTACTATTTCAAACGTGAAAAGATTGTCTTTCAAAAAATTTTACAGACCGCATACAAGTCCCTATTTTTATACGTATCTTATCCGTTAACGACCAGCCCCTGCCGCCGCCGCGGCGGCAGGAAACCCCCGGGCTCGCCGGGTCTCGCGAGTCGCGACTTCGCGGCCGCCAGCGGTCGGCGGCCAGCCACCACCGACCCGCGCTGGTCTCTGTTCGGGCGTCACATCACTGAGCAGCCACAGTGTCAGTCACGGTCGCCGAGACAGGCAGGAGCGCTGTTGCCCCCGAGTAAAAGCGGTCGCGTCGCTCTCGTTTCACGGTCACGGGTGACGGGCCACGCCACGTGAACGCGGCCAGAGCGCGCGGGGCAGGGGAGCTCGGCAGAGCTGCGCGTGCGATGCGAGGGGGCGACTCGGGCGAGACAGAGACACCCGTCGCCCGCGAAAGCCGCGCGGCCTCCCTACCTTCCCGCCCCTGCACTACACCTGCTGCCTGCCCGCGTCGCGTCACGTCCGCGCGCCGCCCCCACCAGAAAGGGTCGAGAGGAAAGCAGGAGCTGGTCTCGCCGCCGCCCGCACGGCCAAGGCCTTGCTTTTTTTCGCTCGGGGCGGAGCCGGTGAAAGTGAAACGAAAGCAAGCGTCGCGTCACGGGAAAGACGGGGGCAACGAGCGCCCGGGCGAACCGGGGCCGTTTGGTTTGAATTTTAACCATTAATTAGGAGTACTAAATAAATTCAATTTATAAAACTAACTTCACAATTTTGTGCTACTTCGCGAGACAAACCTAATGAGGCTTTTGACAGCGTATTTGAAGGATGGTTATTATAGCATCACTGTAGACAATCATCGATTGATTACTATCATTAGATTCGTCGTGAAAAATTACACTCATTCGTGAAAAGTTTTTGCAAATAAACTTCGTTTAGTACTCCATGCATGTGAGATTTTTTTCTCGGAAATTGTGTGTGATAGTTGTGATTGAGAATCCAAACAGAGCCCCGCTGCTGGGTGCTGGCTGTGCCGCGCCGTGGCGCAGGCCGCGTTTCGATGGCGTTGCCGGTTGCCGGGAAGGGCGGAGGCGCAGCCGCGCAGGGCAGCGTCGCGGTGGACCTGACGCGCTTCCGTGCTGCGCAACGGCGGCGGCGCAGACGGGCGCTCCCGCCCGCGGTCCGGGGACAGGTCACCGTGCCCCGCACGGGATGGCCGCTTGACTCGCTGCGGGGCCCCACGTCGCTTGTTCGGGTAAACACTGTTCACTGTACGAGAAATGCTGAAAAAGGCGGAAGGGAATCTAGCGCAAGTGTGCAACTCGGCTGGTATTCCCGGGCTCTCCGCCAACGAATTGGGTTCTATTCGAAACATTAGCTTACTGAGCATCTCCAACAATAACTTCTAAATCAGACTCTCTAAATATTAAATGGGGGCTGTTTCTATTTTTTAGGGGTTTCTAAATTTGTTTCAATTCCAATAATAGCCCTCATTTCCAATATATAATAGAGGGCTTCCTAGAGACCCCCTAGGAATGGAGAGTGGAGGGTGGATTTTGGAGACCTTCCCAAAATAGAAAGTGAAGTAGAGGGTCTACTGGAGTCCATTTTTTTGACTTATCCCTCTAAACTTGAGATATGAAGCTGTTTAGAGGGTCTGCTGGAGTTGCTAAGCGACAATCGTCGTGTTTGGTTGCTGCTACAGTGATTTTCGTGAAAAGATAATCTTGCCCGTGTGGAGTACTAAATAAAATTTATTTGCAAAACTTTTTCATAAATGAGTGTAACTTTTCGCGACGAATCTAATGGCAGTAATTAATTGACGATTTGCTACAGTGATGCTACAATAACCATTCTCTAATTACGTTGTCAAAAATCTCATTAGATTCGTCTCGTGAATTTACCCAGAGGTTCTGCAGATGGTTTTGTAATTATATTTTATTTAATACTACTAATTAGTGGTTAAAGGTGCAAAAAAGTTCACCAAATTTTTTGGCCAACCTAACCAAACATGGCCAATATTTAGTTTTAAATTAATAGTCTAAGAATTATCTCAAGGTGATAAATACATAGACTAAGTCTTCCTCCAAAGACCGTCGACGTCGCCGATAAAATCAATTTTTTAATTGATGAACAGTGCAAAACAATCTCCGTTATCCCTCCGCTTCTCACCAAGGGCGAAGCACCTCCCCTCGCACGTACGCATCCCGAGCCCTAGCTACTATGGCGCCATCCTCCTCTCTCCTCCATGGCGTTGGCAAGGTCGCCAATGCCGCTGGAGAAGATCTAATGCCTACACCCTCTTTCATTCCCACGCTTAAATGTGCGTACATACTCAACTTTTTCCGGTCCACGTAAATTAGTCCTATTAAACCAGTCTGAATGGAAGTTTTATGGAGAATTTCGTAACATCAAATATCATCATTTTGCTAACATGATAAGAAGAAAATGATGAAATTTTATGGGATGTGAGGAGAATTTCATCACCACAAAACTCACTCGGCACAGTTATCTAGTTTCCAGTCTAGATAATTGTGCCAGTAAAACTCCCACTGAGTGCCCTTAGGTCAATCTCAGTGATAGTGTCATAGGAGTGTCATGGACATTAAATTTGCTAATATGTATCAATAGTATGAGGAGAGAGAAAAGATGAGTGTCATGAAATATGAGAGGAGTGTCATCACCATGACACTCCACTGACACAGTTCTCAAGTTTCCAGTCTTGATAACTGTGTCGATGACACTCCCACTGAGACTGGCCTTAGCACCCTTTGGAGGTGTTAAAGATTTTGGAAGGGTTAATTCACTTTAGTCCAAAATTGTCTCATCTATTTAGATGAATGAGAAATAATTTAGGAATAAAATGTGAGGATTAAGAATTATCCCATGTATCCCAACAAGATATTGAACTTGTCACGCCTCTCGGCTTCGCCAGTCGCCGCACCAGCACCGCCTGCCAGCAGATCCGTACGGCGCATCAGAGTTTGCCGCGATATTCCTTTTTTTAGTGTACCGCTAATTCGATTTTCAGTGCCGCTAAAATTTATCTAATAACATGTTTTCCTACACTCTACTACATAGGGGGTGTTTGACAAATGCTAATACTTCAAAGTGCTAAATTTTAGCACTAGTTCATTTAAATAGAAGTAGTACTAGTACCATGGCTAAACTTTAATCAAAACTTAAAATATAAATATAATATAAATACTAATATGAATAAAGTTTAGCACCCAACTTCGATCTACACAGTAGACACTAAGTGGCTTTGCTCATTCGTCTACCCTATGCTGAGATCCTGCCGCAGTTGCTTTCTGCCACATCTATGCCTTTGGCAGTTAGACAACTAGATTCTCTTGTCAAAAGCAAAATCTACATACGGTTCAATGATAAAAAAAAAACTTGCACATTCTGCCAGTAAATGAAGCAAAAATCCGGAGCGCGACGCTGCCGGGACTGTATTCATGAATAGCGATGGAAACGAAGAGATGACTGTATTCGTGAATAGCGATGGAAACGAAGAGATGGATATATGAAATATTCGAATCCATTTCCGCTTCCATCCTAAAAATAGAAATGGATGGCGATAGAAGTGGATATCCGAAATATCATACAAATTCGATCCCTTTCCATAGCAGCAATATGCGTATCACGAGAAAAGCACCAACCAACAATCGCGAACGAGTCTGAGTGAGCACGGAGGAGAGATTCGTATAGAAATGGATTTGGATAGTTAAAATATCTATTTTCCTATTTGCTTTCTTTTTTATTTTAGAATGAAAGTAGAACGAATTCGTATGCACGTGAATTCAGATATTTCGAATATTTATCTTTCTATTTCCTTCTTGTTTAGTAAAGCATCTTTTCCCTGTGCTACAAAAAAGAGCATCCTTTTTCCCTCGATTTTCAGCTAATCCCGGCGGCGAGCAGGAGAAGACATACGGATTCGGGGGGCCGCCGCCGCCCTGTGGGCAAACAGTTCCGTCTCGCGGCCGGCACGGCAACAACGGCTACGCGCGCCTACGGGGCGCATTGCCGCGGAGCCCGAGGCGACGAGCAACCCCACCACCATCCCCACCAAAACCTCCACCAGAAAGCCAGCGCGCCCCCACCGCGGCAAACGCCCGGCCCGTCGCCATCCGCCACGCCCCCCACCGTAAAGTCGGCCAGTGCGGCGGCGCCCGTGCTGCCGCGGCGAGAGAGCGTTGCGGGCTTGCGGCCAGGCGGGCGCGCGGGAACGAACAGGGAACCGCGGCCCCCACGCATCGAAGCCGCTGCCGGTGGTGGGCTCGGGCGCCTGGCGCAGGGGCGTGGGGGACGGGACTGTCGCTGGCGCAGCCCCGGGAGCGGCGCCTTCGGGACGACAAGCGCATTAACGCCACTGCCGCCTCCGCCGATTTAACTGCCCCCCGCCGCTTTCCACCCCCACCTGCCCGGCGCCCGCCCGCTCGCCCGCCTCGGAGGTTGCTGCCATTAACGTGCCGCGCGCGCGGGTAGGCGCAGGCCGAGCGACCCGAGAGGAGGACGTGCGCGGGGGGCGAGGCGAATGGGGATCGATCTCAACGCCGTGGAGGAGGACGAGCCGGCGGGGGCGGTGTGCGGGGAGCTGTGGCACGCGTGCGCGGGGGCGGGGGTGGCGCTGCCGCGGCGGGGCAGCGCCGTCGTGTACCTGCCGCAGGCGCACCTCGCGGCGGGCGGCTGCGGCGACGGCATGGAGGTGCCGGCCGGTCCCGCGGCGCGCGTGCCGCCGCACGTGGCGTGCCGCGTCGTCGACGTCGACCTACGCGTGAGTTGGCCCGCCCGCCGCGTTCGCTGCGGCTGCCGTCTCGTCTGGTGATTTGGCTTTGTTGGTTCTGACGTCCGGTGCGGTGCGTGTGTGTGCAGGCGGATGCGGCGACGGACGAGGTGTACGCGCGGCTCGCGCTGGTGGCGGAGGGCAAGGTGAGTGCCGCTTCCACCGCTAGTAGATGCTTCATGCTTGGGGCGCTTCTCGTGTTAGGCAGTTGTTGGTTGCTCGCGGCGGGGGCGCGGACTTCTCAGCAAAAAAAAAAGGTTTTATCCATTTTTGTACCGGGGATGGTGGAGATGGCGTCTGTTCCATTGACTTCCTTCCCTGTTTCATTTCCACTTTGCATTTCATCAGAGGGCAGAGCTTGATATCGCTAGAGTTTTTGGTAATCAAAATGTGGGTGCCTGCCCATCTTTGCTTGTTTAGGCCTTTTTTTTGTATTTTCCTTATCATCGTTTGTTAGCAACCTTGCAGACATATGCTTGATATCAGTTAATATGCTTCCACTGATTGATATCAAGGAATGCCACTTCCGTAGCAGCATCACTTGTAGGCAGTTATTTGCTCGCAATGAGTGCACAGTGTTCTCAGGCACAGGGTTTGATAGATTTCTACTGGGGATGATAGAGGTGGTGACGTGGTGTGTTGATGTTTGTTCTGTTTGCACTTGGCATTTCATCCGAGCCTTGGAGCTTAGATATCATAGAGTTTGTTTACCTTCACCATTGATCAAAATGGGCTTTGGAGCTGCTAGGAATTATTCTCTTGGAGGAGTGAAGAGTACAGCTTGAGCCTTGAGCCTGATTAGCACTGCGTTATTGCTTCTAATGTCAGATGCTATTGGGACAATGTCAACCTCTGTTACGCGGATACTCCTAGGAGGTGGCGTATCCGTATCCGATACGTATCGGATACGGATACGCCCCGGATACGCCTCGGATATTTCTAGCCGTATTCTGAAAAAACGGATACGTATTTGTTTGGATACGCGTATCCGATACTTTTGGGCCAGATGGGATACATCCCAAAGCAGTAATCAGCCCATCCAAATGATGTTTTGGTAGTAAGAGATGATACAAAATGATGAACTTGCTGCAATAGAACTGTAGAACTACA
The DNA here is from genome assembly GCF_016808335.1 of Panicum virgatum. Classification (NCBI taxonomy): domain Eukaryota; kingdom Viridiplantae; phylum Streptophyta; class Magnoliopsida; order Poales; family Poaceae; genus Panicum; species Panicum virgatum. The sequence continues at coordinate 19,680,236 of NC_053147.1, read as the reverse complement.
TGAGCAGCAACTGAAGAACCAGTTGTGCTTTTAGAGAATGCTAGTTATAGAGGTAATGTTATATGGACATGCAAGTATTGCACATCTGAGTATAGGGGAAGTTACTCAAGAGTAAAATCTCACTTGCTGAATATCTATGTGATATTTATATATAATTATTAATTATCTTAGCCGTATCTCCGTATCAGTGTTTTTTGGGAAAGTGCGTATCCGATACGTATCGTATCCGATACCCGTACCAGTATCCGTGTAACATAGATGTCAACTATTGTAACTAGTCTTCGCTTATGTAGCCCTTTGTCTTTTCCTTATCAATACTTGGTTTGAACTTTGGAGACATGACTTTTTCTTAGATAATGGAAGAATGGAGATATGACTCGATATCACCTAGTAACAAAACACTGCTTATTTACTAGTTCTTCTCATTTTTCCTTGTGGGCACTTAAGTTATAACTTTGGAGGCATACTGCTTCCTAGGTGTTAGTACTGCTAGTTGCTTATTGTGGTACTAGGGGAATATATCATAGCTTACTTAAGCTTCTCACTGAAATGGCCAATGAACCATGTTGGGATCCTAAACGCTGCATAGTTGAAAACAACTGAACTAGAAGGAAAAGACACTCACAGGTCTCTAAAAACATTGTTTATTGGACCCAGATGTTTGACCAAGATATTCATGATGCTGAAATTGAAGAGAAGAACTGTGAGATGGAGGATGGTGATGGAGAAAAGAAGCTAAGAACGTCGCACATGTTCTGCAAGACACTCACAGCTTCTGATACAAGCACACATGGAGGGTTTTCTGTTCCTCGGCGGGCTGCTGAGGATTGCTTTCCACCATTGGTGATAAACATGGAAACTAGCTTCAATTTGCTCCTGAATTCCAGATTTGGTTGAATTACCTCTCTAACCAGTTCATCTTTCTTCTATTCCTTCTAGGACTATGACCAGCTTAGGCCATCTCAAGAGCTCATTGCCAAGGATTTACACGGCATGAAATGGAGGTTCCGACATATCTATAGAGGTATCATCACATTGACTAATCATTTGGAGTGGTTGCAGGTCTAATTTCCATGAGAATTTGAAATTGCTAATGTAACATCTATATAGGGCATACTTTTCGTTCTTCACATGGAAAAGAAATGTGCATGTTTTTCCCCAATCAAAGTCATGTTGTGCTTGGAATGGTATAGGCATGAACTAAGGGGATGAAACTGTTTAGTATTAGTCGTGTGGTTATTTTTGGACTGCGAAGAGTTCATGTGATTCAGTTTCTAAAGCAAGAGTTTGTTTTGTTTTTGTAAGAACTCAATTGGTAGATCAGTTATATTTCACAGTTGGAGTCTTTCCTACTGTTTGCTCTGGGAAATAGTCATTGGGTCATTAAAGTAAATGCAATTTGGGAAGAGCACTAATAAGTTGCCGTCAATAGTATTAAATAGGGTCCTGTTGATGACTCATGCAAGCATTTTCTGTTTGCCATTATATCCGTGCAAAGGCTAAATTTTGTATATATTCCATGTGTCCTTTGTTATCAGTTGATGCTTCTCAAAACTTTGGACTAACAGTTAAAAAGGCTCAAAGGGTTAGATTAGAGCTAAAGTTTCTTTTGTAATGAAATTTCAGGTCAACCACGTAGGCATCTTCTGACAACTGGATGGACTTCATTTATCAATAAGAAGAAATTAGTCTCAGGGGATGCGGTCTTGTTTCTTAGGTAAGCATGTTGGCCATGTGCTAAACTTAACTACTGAGTGGTTTTCCACCTTCCACAAGTGTTCGTTCTTTTCACATACAGAGGTAGTGATGGCAAGCTAAGATTGGGTGTGAGGAGAGCAGTTCAACTGAAAAATGAAGCTCTTCTTGAAGCTGTCAATAGTACTGATTCAAAGCAACGTACACTGTCTGCTGTGGTCAGTTCCTTGGAGAACAGAAGTATATTTCACATTTCTTTCAACCCAAGGTTTGTTTACGGGCGCACAATATGTTCATCAGATTATAGTTAATCACTATTAAGTAATTAATCACTCTTTGCAAGTATCTAGTCCTTTCATTTTGCTAATCTTTTTTCAATTTCTTACATTTTAGGTATTTTGTTTGTTTTTCATTGAGTTCTGTTTACACTATTGCTAATAATTTATACATAAAGAAAGTATATTGGCTAACCCAGTTATGTGGTCTCCAGAATTTGGACCTCTACACCTTCAAATGTGTTGTATGTCTATTATATCATTGCATGCTTGTCTGCTCTTATCTCTCGCACAGTTTTAAGGCAGATTTAACTTCTAAAAGCAATGTGTACTTTGGGTATTCACATAGTTGGAGCAAACTTAATTAATATCAGATGTTTGTTCCTTGAACAGGACTGGTGCTTCAGAATTTATTGTGCCGTATTGCAAATTCTTGGAGACCTTGAATTGTCCCTTTTCGATTGGAATGAGGTTTAAAGTTGGCAGCGAGAATGAAGATGCTAACCAGAGGTATACACTCTTAACTTTGGAAATGATTCTTCCATGTACAGCAGTCTCTTGAATTGTCTTCTATGTTTGTAGGTCTTGTGGATTGATCTCAGGTATTAGTGAAGTTGATTCCATAGGCTGGCCTGGATCAAAATGGAGATGTCTCCAGGTATCATTTTGGATGGTACTGTTTATTTTATCAAGCCAAAGAATTGTACCTAGCCTTTACTCTATGCTTCTGCTTGTTGTTGTTTGCTACCGATACCTTCTAAGTGCTATCAACCCTCTGAATCCAATCTGACTAGCTTGCAATTAATCACAAAACATTGGTAAGTTTGGTCCTGGACTTCTGATTCCTTGGGTGTAAGTTGGATCATTGCTTAGGTTGAACCTAAGTTGGTGTACTACTGATACCTGCTAAGTTCTATTAACCCTCCGACTTCGATTTGATTAGCTTGACCTCAACAAGTTGGTAAACTTTAAAGCCTTGGACTTCTGATTTCTTGAGTGGAATTTAGGTCATTGTTAAGGTTGAACCTAAGCTGGCTACATATATCTGGTGGAGGAAAAATGTTTCTGAGAGGTTAGAGGAGAGTGGTTTCAATACCCAATATGTCCATAACTATGGTTATCTGAAGGTGTACAAAAATTTATTTTGTACTTTCCTATGCAGTATAATTAGAGATGGATTGAATGTTTGAAAGAGTTTCTTATTTGGAGTTAATTTATAGCATGTGGGTCCTTGACTTTCCTCGACCTGAAATACCCATCTATTTGCATGATTTACAGGTCAAATGGGATGGTGATACTAATTGCAACCACCAGAATAGAGTATCTCCATGGGAGATCGAGAGAGTTGGCAGCTCAATTTCAGTTCCTCATTGTCTTTCATCATCTGTTTCAAAGCGAACAAAATTGTGCTTTACTCAAGGTGATTTGGACGCTCCGATTCTAGGTAGGTTCCACAACATGAAAACTGCTACAAGTTCAGAGTCAAAAGTTTCCTTCATTAGCCATATTCATTTAACTGTTTGCATGAAATGTGTAGATGGAAATGGTCGTCCTGACTCTTTGGAAACTGAATGTTTGCACCGGGTCTTGCAAGGTCAAGAATTGGTGCGCTCCAGGACTCACGGTGCTGCATGCTCTCATTCATCAGATACCCCCAAATGTCAAGGCTCGTATGAAAGGAGATTCTCTGATGATGTGTGGAACTGCAAGATGAATGATGCAATGAGTGGGCTCCGGGACCAAAATGCCACTGGGTTTGCTTACCAGCCCCTAGGCTTCAGTGAATCTGTTAGATTCCCAGAGGTCTTGCAAGGTCAAGAAATGTCTCGGGCGGTTCCTTCCTTCCTTGGAGCTGCTTTCGGTGCTCGCATACAGAATGGCAGAATTGGCTCGTTTGATGTGCAGAGAACAGCTGGAACTCAAGGATATCCCCTCCAGCAGTTCAGTCTGCTAGCAACAGAAGCGCATTCACCCTCTTCTGTTCTTATGGTTAACCAAACCACGGTGCTACAGCCTGAGCTACAAGGTATGGCCAACCTTGAACAAGCAAATGGCAGCCCGTACGCCCACATCGCAACGCAGAGAGAAGCTGAAACCTGGCCATCTACGCAGCAGCAAAGGGCAAGTGAAACTGGAAGCGAGCTTTTCAACACAGCTGAAGCCTCAGCACCTGCTGCTGTTGCTAAATCTGGATTAGCTGACAAGGGAGTTAGGCGAAGCAGCTGCAGGCTTTTCGGTTTCTCCTTGACCGACGAGATCCTGGTGGCAGAGGAAGATGGCGGGAAGGAAAACTACGAAGCTCCGCAAACTCCCAGGGTTCTGGACTTGTTTGGACACAGCCAATCTACACCCAGTGCTCTGCCTCTACATGCTCTCTGCGCTGCTCCCTTGGGAATTTGATTATGCTTCGGAGTTAGTAGTTGTTAGATTCATGTAATCATTCTGCTGTTTTCGTTGCGTGGGGAACTTTGGACCATATACGCTATTCGGCAAAACCCTGGATCTGCCTGTTTGATTCCGCTCCAATAATTTCCTGTAAGGTGTGAATGTGGTGGTTTGCTTTTGCTTTTATTTAAAAAACGATCGGCTCACTGTGTGTTTCAATTTTTTTTTTTGAAAAAAGGCGAAAGCCTGGATGGAAATGTGTCAATAACAAGAAGTTCCACGACCCTTGATCAATGTGAAATATATGTAAGAATAAAGAAAGAATTACATACGTGGAAGAACAAACTGAGCAGGCACAATACTACAATAGAAATCTCTCCGACCCAATGCGAGCACATTAATACAGATTAACACCACAATAGAGCAGCAAACTTCGACCTTGTTCGGCCGAGAATAATAGGTATAACAAGAGAGACTAGAAAGTACAAACCCACGCAATCAATACTAGTTTAGCCATTTGCTTGCGCGACATTTTACGGATAGACCTCAATGATGGATCTAGCGCCTAACACCGGTGATATCTTGTAGTCGCTGAATCCAGCTTCAAAAAAGATGCTTTTCCACTCTTGCTCATCTCGCTCGATGCCATTTATAATTGTCATATATAGATCGAACAAGGCCTGCACCTCCCTCCGCTTCAAGTTTGATGATCCTTCTTCAACCACCATATCTATGATTATCACCTTTCCTCCTTCCTCTCTTGGAGGAATAACTTTCTTGCAATTCTTCAGTATCTTGATACACTCCTCCTTACTCCAGTCATGCAAAACCCACTACAATTTTGTAACCAACAAGTGAGAAAATTTTGATAACTTAATAGGTTTCTCCTTTTCATATACTAGCTAATGGGTTTGTGCGTTGCTATGGGAACCTATATAGATATACTGATTAGCATATAAAAAATTATATATTATGCACTATATATTTTTAAATAACACAGTAGTCATTGGTTGAGGATTTTAATATTTTTCTATTTTACTCGCGTTAATTCTAAGCAGCTTCAGACCCTTAATTCGGTCATCTAGCTAGATTTCGATTATGACTTCAATTGACGGACCAAGAAATCATTGCTTGTTTTAGTAATAGTAGAGATAGAGATAGAGATAAGATAAAGATCCAGAGGTCTTTTATTGTCGTTTTAACAAGGAAATAATTAATAGATAGATGATGTAACCTTGAAGAATATAGCATCCGCCGGTGGCATGCTCTCAAACATGTCGCCGGCGATGTACTGCACGTTGGTGTCACCCGGAGCATTGGAGACGACGTGGTCCAAATCCAGAACGCTACATTTCACACCAGGGAACGCCTTCGAGATGGCCTGCGCTGCCGCGCCGAGGCCCCCGGCAACGTCAATCAGGGAGCTTATCCCGTGGAAGGCACCTGGGCACTCCTTGATGGCAATGTCCATGATGAAGTGGCTGTCTGAGGCCATAGAGTCGTTGAAGAGCACGTCGAAGGTGGCATCACGGTCGGCTTGCTCCCATAAGGTCCGGCCGTGCGTTTGCTCGAAAAGGCACGGCCCCGGCAGCTCCTTCTGAAACCATGTGCCGAGCTCAAAGAACGGAGATACGAAGGCTGGATTGAGTACCATGGCGGCGAGAGGAGCAAGGTTCTGGGAGTCGACGAGGAGGCGGGACACCGGCGTCAAAGCATAGACGGGTTCGTCGTCGCCCGAGCCCGATGGGCTCTGGTCGGCGCTGAGGACGCCGGTGGCGGCGAGCACGCGCATCAGGCGACGCAAGCAGGGGATCTTGGACGGGTGGAGCTTGACCACGGCGACTACCTGCGGGAGGGTGGCGCAGCCGCCATGGCTGTGAATGGCATCGAGGATGCGGAGGTCCAGCGCGGATTTGAGCGCCATGGACTTGATGTGGCTGAGGGTTGTAACACCCAGATGTTAATTACATTGACTTAAGGTTAATTACGGTCATTAAGTTCTAAACCAACGTGACAAATTACTAGGAATATTTTCTATCAATCTTGGGCTGCCTCAGGCTGGACCGGTCCGACCGATCGGAGTGACCGGTCAGACCGGTTGAATCCGGCTGACTGGGGTCATGTGGCCCCACATCATTTAACCATTTCCTCTCTCACTCACTGGCTCTCTCCTCCCTCTCCCGTTCACTCTCTTCTCTCCTGCCCTCCCGAGCCCCCCCTCTCACCCCAAACCCTAAAGTTCAAATCCCTCCCTCTTCACTCAATTCCAAGGGTAGGGAGGCCTCAAATCGGTGTGGGAAATCATCTTCTCCATGTAATCCTTCCCGGGGTGATGTGGAAATCAAGTTCTTCAAGGAGGGAGGAGCTCATTCGAGGTAATCAAATCGTTTTGCTCGATCTCTTCTTCTAGATGGTTTTAGGCGATTCCCTCTGGTCAAACACATCCACTTGCATCTCTGAACTAGAGCCTAGAAGGGTTGTGGAATTGGTGGGCGATTTTCACCGCGTGCACGCCGCCGTTCCCCTCAGGTTCGGATTATCCGGCCTAGTACCAGATTATCCGACCCAACCCACTTTTTGAGCACAAAAATCACTCCAGAAATGCCCAGGTCCGGATCATCCGGCCTAGGGTCGGATCATCCGAAACCGTTCAGAGTCAAAAAGTACTCTTTGGCCGGATCATCCGACGTTGGGTCGGATCATTCGATCTCCGAAGCCAAAACTTTCTGGTGATGGTCGGATCATCCGGCCTTGGGCCGGATCATCCGATCAGCACAGACCTTCAATGCTTGTAAAATACGTAGAAAATTGCAGAAAAATGGGGAAAATGCAAAATCAGTTTTGTTAGCTACGTATTTTTATGCTCTATGAGATAGAGCCATGGATGGTATGGTTTGACAACTTTTTCTATGCAATTTTATTTATGCTAAATAAAGGCCTTTGTAGCTTGTTAAATGCATAAATAGAGAATTAGATTCATGCATGCATTTCTCATATCATATGTATACGTGTAGCAGCCACGGCAGATGAGGTGGTGTACGAGGTGGTGACGGAGCCAAAGGAGCCACTAGAGCAGGCCCAGCAGGAGGAGAGGCGTGAGGCCCCGGCCAAGGCCCAGTTCACCCCAGTACAGAGCAGCAGCCCGAAGGCAAGCCTCGGTGCATGTCCTATTATTTTAAATTATGACTCACTATATATATGTTTATTTATCACTTGTGCATTACGTTTTAGGAATTGTTTGGAACCCTAGTTGCATGATCGCTAGGTTTCTTTGAGCTTATACTAGTATGTATAGGTCGATAGCGATGCCATGCTTAATAGGTCTCGGTACAAGACGAGTGATTTCTTATCACTCGCGAGATATAGGATATTATAGAAGTCGATTAATTGCCGGTTACTCGCGAGATGTATAATTATCCTTATGCTTCCGTATTTGAGATATGGAATGAAATGTGGAAATGATGGAAACTTGAAACCGGACGGGGAATGATGATGATGTATAGGTATGGTAGCAGGACAGGGTTTCTGGGTGTCTTAGCCCCATCTGTGTCGATTAAGAACCGGTCGGTGTTGGCAGTGCTGATCGGGGATTGAATTGTACTAACCGCATGCCGGGAGTAGGAGGTAGTCGAAACCGGTAAGCCTAGCACTACCTTGCTTCGAAAGTACATGACTTCAACTCACCTCCTGGGGTAGTAGAGTAGTCGCGGAGAAATGGGGATGCATGTATTTACTTTTGGTGGTCTCACGTTGAGCTCGGCTGACCATATGATGGTGGGGCGGTCCTGTAGTTCGAGGTGGGGAGGGGAATGGTTGGTGCATGTGGTCCGACGGGGCTTATGTGTGCCGTGTTGGTTAGATACACCTTGCAAGGTTAAATCGGATCGATTCGCCATGACTCGCGGATATGAGGGCCTTGATCTCTTTGTCGCCTCGTAGAAATGAATTAGAATGTTAATGATAAATGATGAATACTACTTTGAATTAATATTGAATGCTCCACCATGATTGCTGTAGATGTGCAAACAATAGTTGATAGTCTTTCTATATAAAATATGCGGCTAAAATATTGAAAGTAAGGATCCACCAATAGATGCATTTCTGCAAAATAAACCACCAGCCAAAAAGCTTTGTATGTCTCGATATGTGGGCTAAGTATACCCAATAGTCGGGTAAGTCTTGCTGAGTATTAGTATACTCAGGGTTTGTTGCCTCAATTATTTCAGGCCATCCAGATGTTGACTTCTGCCCTTGCTGTGTCAAGTTCATCCGCCGGGATGCAGAGGGGTGGGAGGTGGTGGAGCGAGACCCTTAGGCTAGGGAATTTGCCGGGTTGTACACTTGAGGGCAGAGTGTGCAGCCCCTCTATTTTGCGTAGACCGGTGTGACCGGTCAGTGGGACCGGTCTGACCGGTGGAGGACTCAGGGTAGTGGCGACTGGTCTGACCGGTTGGGAGTACCGGTCTGACCGGTCATGTAAAGGCAGGACTTGTAAAAACTATGGTAGTGTAGGTTCTTTTTCGTTCGAACTTCAGTTACTTACTATCATATGTATATTTGAACTCGGGTTGTAAAACTTAATGTTTCATAACCGTTTTATGTATGTACTTTTAAGTATTATGTCGTGCTTGTACTATCTGCGCCCACCTTCATATGGGACTATCGGTGATGTTTCGATTGGGCCGTGAGTTGAGAAAGGACCGTCAAATTAAACCATTAAGTGAATGTGCCCGATGCGTTCAAATGATGGCCATTATGCTTAATTTAGAGTTTTAATTTGGTGGTTCCGTCACAGCTGGTATCAGAGCCGAAACGCACTGGGGTGGTACGAGTATGACTAATTTTCAGAAATTACAAATTAAAAATGGATTTCTGACTTAGGGTGAAAGTAATTTAGTAGTGTCGGTGGGGTTTACTCGTAATAGCCCTATATAGCCATATATATAGTTTATGTTAGAGTTGTCATTAGAGGATTGGTTTTGGTTGAGAGATTAACGTAGGATGTTCATGCATCATGTTAATTGTATTTTCTTTGGTTGCATTTGGATGATGATTTTGGTACTCATGCATCATGTCGTCCATTAATTTGAAAAGTGCATTTGAGAATTTGCTTGGGGGTTTATCACTTAAGATGTAGGACTGCAGTTTATTTCCTGGGGACAGACCGGTCTGACCGGTCCTTGCTACCGGTCTGACCGGTTCCTCTACGTCGAACCGGTGCAGTGTCATGCAGACTGGTCTGACCGGTTGGTGGCACCGGTCTGACCGATTGGGGGCAGACAGAACACCTGACAATAAGTTTAAATTTGCATCTTCTGCAATTTCTTCCATGATTCAGGTATTAGTTGCTGTCGTGATTATTATTTTTGTATAATCAAGATAATGTGACTAAACCAATCATGGTTGAATGCTGAATGGCAGACGAGGGTGGTGGAGCGCCACTGCTGCCTCCTGATTTGGTTCCGGCCATTGCGACCATGCTCACTGGGCGCGACGAGCAGACGGCACTCCTCCGTCAGCTTGTGGAGTAGGGGGCAGCACCGCGGCCAGGACACCACCACCCGCCACCTGTTCCTGGGTACCAGGAGTTTCTGGGGACCCAGCCGCCACCTTTTCACAAGGCGGATGAGCCATTGGAAGCAAACAGCTGGCTCAAGACTATTGAGTCGAAGTTCACCCTGTACCCATACAATGATGATGACAAGGCTGGATTTGCAGCACAGCAGCTCAAGGTCCCGCACGCATATGGTGGGACAATCACGTGGCCATGTTCCCTGCTGGCACTCGGTTCACCTGGGCGGAGTTCAAGAAAGCTTTCAAAGCACATCATGTTCCAGCAGGGGTGATCAGAAGAAAACTCACTGAGTTCTTGGCCCTAAAGCAGGGCAACAACAGTGTGATGCAATATGCCCAGACGTTCAACATCCTCTCCCAATATGCTGGGTACCACATGGATACAGATGAGAAGAAGCAGGCTTGCTTCAGGCAGGGACTTAGCAGCAAGCTCCAGGATCACCTGTCAATGTTCAAATTCAACACTTTCAGTGAGCTAGTTAATGGGGCTATTGTTCAGGAGGACGCCCACCTAGCTCATAAGGCAGAAAAGAAGAGAAAGGCGCCGGCAGCAGGATCTTCTAGCAGCACCCCACAGAGGTTTTGCCTTGTGCAGTCGAGCCCACAGCGAGCCCCGTTCCAGCACTAGCCTGTGCATAAGCCACCACAGCAGCAGTGGGGCTATCGGCCACCACAGTACCCGCAGCAGCAGGGAGTAGCCAGATTCCCTGGGCCACAGCAGAGTGAGCAAAAAGTCGGGGTGCGTCCGAATTTATATCCATGCTACAACTGCGGGCAAGTGGGTCACTTTGCACGTGACTGCCAGATGCCACCCAAGCAAGGCCAGCAATCGAGTCAGCAGAATCAGAAGGGCAAGGTAGCTCACTTCAAGCCAGGGCAAGTACACTACACCACCCTTGAGAGTATTCCAGAGGGAGCTCCAGTGATGGCGGGTACGTTTTCAATAAACGACCAACCCATTACTATACTGTTTGACTCTGGTGCGTCACACACATTCATTAGCAAGGACTGCGTTCTTAAACTTGGGTTGGAAATGGAATGTCTGAAAAGTCCTTATAGTATTCACTCACCTGGGTGTCAAATAATCACAAATCTAATGACTAGGCAAGTGCCTCTACAGTTGCTAGAGAAAATCTACCCCACGTATTTTATAATTTTACCAACCCAGAAAGTAGATATTATATTGGGCATGAACTGGATGAAAGATCAAGGAGTTCTTTTGGACACTCTATCACATTCGGTGCACATCAAATCCTCCATTCATGGTTCTATGACTTTGCACCTTGGGAGTCGTAAATCATTGGCCTCTAATGTCAATCACACTGAGGACAAAAGTTTGGCAGAAATATCGGTGGTGTGTGAGTACCTTGATGTTTTTCCGGATGACTTACCGGGAATGCCACCAGATCGCAACAAAGGATTTGCTATTGAGTTGCAACCAGGAACGGCACCTATTTCCCAAAGACCCTATCAGATGCCACCTAATGAATTGGCAGAGCTAAAGAAACAATTGCAAGAGCTGCTCGACAAAAGGCTATATTCGTCCTAGAACTTCGCCCTGGGGCTGTCCAGCACTCTTTGTTAAAAAGAAAGATCAAAGCCTCAGGTTGTGTGTGGACTATAGACTTCTGAATGCCGTCACAATCAAGAACAAATATCCCCTTCCCAGAATTGATATTCTGTTTGATCAATTGGTCGGGGCCAAGTTATTTTCAAAGATTGATCTCCGCTCGGGTTATCATCAGATCAAAATCCGAGTAGAAGATATTCCCAAGACGCCTTTTTCTACCAGGTATGGGCTCTATAAATATCTGGTGATGTCTTTTGGGCTAACAAATGCTCCTGCTCATTTCATGTATCTCATGAACTCAGTGTTCATGCCCGAGTTGGATAAGTTTGTCATGGTTTTCATCGACGACATCCTTATATATTCCAAAAATGAAGAATAACATGCAGAGCATCTTCGCATTGTTCTCTAGCGTCTCAGAGAGCATAAATTATATGCCAAGTTCAGTTAATGCGATTTCTGGCTTAAGGAAGTCCAATTCTTGGGCCACATCATTTCCAAGGATGGAATTTCTGTTGATCCTAGCAAAATTCGGGATGTCCTGAACTGGAAGGCTCCCACCTCTGTTCCGGAGATTCAGAGTTTCCTTGGGCTAGCAGGTTATTACCGACAGTTTGTCCGGAACTTCTCTAAAATTGCTAAGCCCATGACGGAATTACTCAAAAAAGGGTGAAATTTCATTGGGACGACAACTTTGAATAGGCCTTTCAGACCTTGAGAAGGCTGTTAACATCGGCCCCAATTTTGGCCCAGCCAGATATTACCCGGCCTTTTGATGTTTATTGTGATGCATCAGGCACGGGACTCGACTTTGTTCTCATGCAAGATCAGCGGGTGATTGCTTATGCTTCCAGAGCCCTTAGACGACATGAAGAGAACTATGCCACCCATGATTTGGAGCTAGCAGCAGTGGTCCATGCATTAAAAATCTGGCGACACTATCTTTTGGGTAATCCGGTTCATATATATTCAGACTACAAGAGTCTCAAGTATATTTTTACCCAGGGCGAGTTGAATTTACGCTAGAGACGGTGGTTAGAGCTAATTAAGGATTATGATCTGGAGATTCATTATCACCCAAGTAAGGCTAATGTTGTAGCCGATGCATTGAGTCGCAAAGCCAGCTGCAGTTGCATCTCAGCCACAGTGGTGTGTGCAACTCTATGTCAGGAGATGGAGAAATTAAATCTGGCTATTATATCTGAGGGCACACTTGTCAATATTACCCTCACACCTACACTTCGAGACCAAATTGTTGCTGCACAGAGAAATAATGTAGGCATGGAAAAGATCAGACAAAGACTTATGGAAAATGACCCTAAGGCTGCATGTTTTCACCAAGATAGTGAGGGTGTCTTGTGATTTAATAATCGTCTAGTGGTACCTAAAGATTTGGAGCTACGGAAGCAAATTCTTGATGAAGCTCATCTTTCTAGATATTCTATCCACCCAGGCAGTAATAAAATGTATCAAGACTTCAAACAATGTTTCTGGTGGACGAGGATGAAGCGAGAAATTGCCAGATATGTATCGGAATGTGACACTTCTCAAAGGGTTAAAGCGAGCCATTTGAGATCAGCCGGCCCTTTACAGCCTTTGAGTATTCCATCCTGGAAGTGGGAAGATATCAGTATGGATTTCATTGTCGGCTTACCCAAAACTTCCAAGGGGTATGATTCGGTATGGGTTATTGTGGATCGCCTCACCAAGTCGGCTCATTTTCTGCCGGTAAAGACAACACATACGGCAAAATAATATGCTCAATTGTATATGGATCATATTGTGAGTCTCCACGGGGTTCCAAAAACAATTATTTCGGACTAGGGTACTCAATTCATTGCCCAGTTCTTGGAACACTTCCACGCCGCCCTTGGTACGCAACTGATCCGCAGTTCAGCCTATCATCCTTAGATGGATGGCCAGACAGAAAGAATCAATCAGATTCTGGAGGATATGCTCAAAGTGTGTGCACTCACCTACAACCAGAAATGGGATGAATGTCTACCCTTAGCCGAGTTTGCTTATAACAATAGCTATCAAGAGAGTATTAGAATGACTCCTTTTGAGGCATTATATGGGTGAAGGTGTAGGACCCCATTGAACTGGTCAGAAGCCAGAGAAAGGAACTTTTTCGGACCCAATATTGTTTATGAGGCTGAAGAACAAGTTCGGGTTATTTAGGAAAATTTAAAGATTGCAGAATCCCGACAGAAGAGTTACGCGGATAAGAAGCGTCAATCTGTCCTATTTCAAGTGGGAGATCATGTCTATTTGCGGGTATCTCCAATGAAAGGAGTTCAGCGATTCAGCGTAAAAGGAAAGCTTGCACCTCGCTATGTGGGGCCTTTTCTTGTCATTGAGCAATGTGGGCCGGTAGCATATCGTCTGGAACTTCCTGCCCAATTATTCGCGATTCATAATATATTCCCTGTCTCTCAGCTTCGGAAATACCTTCGTGTTCCAGAAAAGGTGATTGACATAGAGAAATTACAAGTGGAGCCCGATCTTGTCTATCCAGAGCATCCAATAAAAATTATTGATCACAAGACTCGGGTTACTCGGAATCAAACCAGCAATTTTTATAAGGTTCAGTGGAGCAATCACTCCGAGCGAGAAGCCACATGGGAAACCGAAGAGTTTCTTAAATCCAAATTTCCGGAGTTGTTACAAACTTACCAAGGTACCTAACCTTCCACTTTCCTTGCAATTTTTGCGCCTCCACCAAATCTCGGGTGTTAATTACCAAGGTACCCAGGTGTTAATTACATTGACTTAAGGCTAATTACGGCCATTAAGTTCTAAACCAATGTGACAAATTACTAGGAAGATTTTCTATCAATCTTGGGCTGGCTCAGGCTGGACCGGTCCGACCGGTCAGAGTGACCGGTCAGACCGGTTGAACCCGGCTGACTGGGGTCATGTGGCTCCACATCATTTAACCACCTCCTCTCTCACTCACCGGCTCTCTCCTCCCTCTCCCGTTCACTCTCTTCTCCCCTGCCCTCCCGAGCCCCCTTCTCACCCCAAACCCTAAAGTTCAAATCCCTCCCTCTCCACTCAATTCCAAGGGTAGGGAGGCCTCAAATCGGTGTGGGAAATCATCTTCTCCATGTAATCCTTCCCGGGGTGGTGTGGAAATCAAGTTCTTCAAGGAGGGAGGAGCTCATTCGAGGTAATCAAATGGTTTGGCTCGATCTCTTCTTCTAGATGGTTTTAGGCGATTCCCTCTGGTCAAACACATCCATTTGCATCTCTGAACTAGAGCCTAGAAGGGTTGTGGAATTGGTGGGCGATTTTCGCCGCGTGCACGCCGCCGTTCTCCTCAGGTTCAGATTATCCGGCCTAGTACCGGATTATCCGACCCAACCCTCTTTTTGAGCACGAAAATCACTCCAGAAATGCCCAGGTCCGAATCATCCGGTCTAGGGTCGGATCATCCGAAACCGTCCAGAGACAAAAAAAAGTACTGCTTGGCCGGATCATCCGACGTCGGATCGGATCATCCGATCTCCGAAGCCAAAACTTTCTGGTGATGGTCGGATCATCCGGCCTTGGGCCGGATCATCCGATCAGCACAGACCTTTAGTGCTTGTAAAATACGTAGAAAATTGAAAAAAATAAGAAAAATGCAAAATCAGTTTTGTTAGCTACGTATTTTTATGCTCTATGAGATAGAGCCATGGATGGTATGATTTGACAACTTCTTCTATGCAATTTTATTTATGCTAAATAAAGGCCTTTGTAGCTTTTTAAATGCATAAATAGAGAGTTAGATTCATGCATGCATTTCTCATATCATATGTATACGTGTAGCAGCCGCGGCAGATGAGGTGGTGTACGACGTGGTGGCGGAGCCATAGGAGCCACTAGAGCAGGCCCAGCAGGAGGAGAGGCGTGAGGCCCCGGCCTAAGGTCCAATTCACCCCAGTACAGAGCAGCAGCCCGAAGGCAAGCCCCGGTGCATGTCCTATTATTTTCAATTATGACTCACTATATATATGTTTATTTATCACTTGTGCATTACGTTTTAGGAATTGTTTGGAACCCTAGTTGCATGATCTCTTAGTTTCTTTGAGCTTATACTAGTATGTATAGGTCGATAGCGATGCCATGCTTAATAGGTCTCGGTAGAAGACGAGTGATTTCTTGTCACTCGCGAGATATAGGGTATTATAGAAGTCGAGTAATTGCCGGTTACTCACGAGATGTATAATTATCCTTATGCTTCCGTGACTCGCGGATATGAGGGCATTGATCTCTTTATTGCCTCGTATAAATGAATTAGAATGTTATTGATAAATGATTAATACTACTTTGAATTAATATTGAATGCTCCATCATGATTGTTGTAGATGTGCAAACAATAGTTGATAGTCTTTCTATATAAAATATGCGGCTCAAATATTGAAAGTAAGGATCCACCAATAGATGCATTTCTGCAAAATAAACCACAAGCCAAAAAGATTTGCATGTCTAGATATGTGGGCATATGTGGCATTCCCGCCTAAATTAATCCGGCTTAAGTGCGCTAACCATCACCGAAATGGCAACCAGGGTTAACACGCACTTAAAACGGAGTAACCCGGCAGGGCGGTCGGGTAAAATCCCGATTAAACCACTTGAAACAGGATCGACAAAGCAGTCCAGAGAATACAACATTCCACAAATTTTACAGTACAGAGTATGAAACTGATTGTTATTATTACAAACCGAGTTTGAATTTATGAAAGTACAACAGAGTTTAAGTGTGGCGGAAAAAATAAATGATAATCTAGCGACGAAACCAGACATCATGATGAAGCCCATATATGACGTTATCCATATCCTCAAAAGTACCACCTGAAAAACAAAGTCACAAGCAAGGCTCCACTTGAAAAACAAAGGCACAAGCAAGGCTGAGTATTAGAGCCTTGCTTGTGGCTTTGTTTTTCAGGTGGTACTTTTGAGGATATGGATGACATAATGTATGGGCTTCCTAGACTATCGTTTATTTTTTCTGTCACACTTAAACTCTGTTGTACTTTTATAAATTCAAACTCGGTTTGTAATAATAACAATTAGTTTCATACTCTGTACTGTAAAATTTGTGGAATATTGTATTCTCTGGACTGCTTTGTCGATCCTGTTTCAAGTGGTTTAATCGGGATTTTACCCGACAGCACTGCCGGATTACTCCGTTTTAAGTGCGTGTTAACCCTGGTTGCCATTTCGGTGATGGTTAGCGCACTTAAGCCGGATTAATTTAGGCGGGGCTGCCACAGCTGGTATCAGAGCTGCAAAACATACTTCAGAGAGGACAACAAACCTTAAAAACCTGTTTTCTTAAAGACTTGACCACAAAAATCGCATTTGCAAATGCGTTGGTCCGTTAAGGATTGTGCATAGTTCGTAAAGCCCTATGGGAAATTATGGGAAGTTGCTAGGTGGCTATCTATTTATGGTTTATTTATATCTGACTTCCAGCACCTTACATTTCTGTCAAATCTTACTTTTGTGCACAATCAACCCTTAAATTTTGTAACGACGCACCTACGCTAAGGTAAGAAGGTAAAGATCCTTAGTCAGCTGAGGGAGTCTGACCTTCCCGTAGGTGATGCAAGCCGAACGCTGCCCTTAAGCAGTGGCTTACTTGAGGTGCTGCCAATATACCAACTATCGGTTGACTATATTGGGAGTAAAGTATACTCAGTCAGCTGAGGGAGTATAACCTTTCCTTCGGTGATGGTTAGCGCACTTAAGCCGGATTAATTTAGGCGGGGCTGCCACAGTATACCCAATAGTCGGTAAGTCTTGCTGAGTATTAGTATACTCGGGGTTTGTTGCCACAATTATTTCAGGCCATCCAGACGTTGACTTCTGCACTTACTGTGTCAAGTTCAACCGCCGGGATGCAGAGGGGTGGGAGGTGGTGGAGCGAGACCCTTAGGCTACGGAATTTGTCGGGTTGTACACTTGAGGGCAGAGTGTGCAGCCCCTTTGTTTTGTGTAGACCAGTGTGACCGGTCAGTGGGACCGATCTGACCGGTGGAGGACTCAGGGTAGTGGCGGCCGGTCTGACCGGTTGGGAGTACCGGTCTGACCGGTCATGTAAAAGCAGGACTCGTAAAAACTGTGATAGTGTAGGTTCTTTTTCATTCGAACTTCGGATGCTTATTGTAAAGTTCTATAAATTATACTATGTAAGGATCGATGGACCAAGAGGAGGGTGAATTGGGCCTTTTTCAAATTTCTAAAATAAAGTAAAGCAACCTTAACCTATGCAATACTAGTAAGGCTCAATTCACCAACCGGCTAGCTAGGCAAACTACACAAGCTTACAAAGATACAACTAGATAAGAAACTAAGCAAGGTAGAGCTAAGCTATGATCTCTAAGGTCAAGCACATGAATAATTGCATGAAAATAAGTGCTTCAAAATAAAGAGTGGGCAAGAGACAACCGGATTTTTTTCCCGTGGTGTCGATGTGTTGGCACACACCCCTAATCCACGTTGTGACACTCACTAAGAGTCTTGTCACCTCCCAAGTCACCGAGACGAGGGCGCTCACTAAGAGTCTCCATTCACCATCCCGGCGTGGTGAGCTCAAGCCACGTACAAACTTATTCGGGCTCCCACAATCCTTGGCAAGCTCCGGAAGAAACACCTTCAATCACCAAGATCGCCTAGGTGCTGCCAATCACCAAGAGTAACAAGCTAGGGCCTTCACTTGAGCAAGAACGGATGCACACAAGCTTCTCTCTACTCAAGTCCTTAGTCTTGTTTCTTGAATGATTGAATGAACAAATGTGTGGAAGATGAAGCTCAAGATGGCTCTCAACAATATATGAGTGTATGAATGTTGCCTGGTGTCAAGAGAGAGCAAAATGAACCATTGGAGGGGTATATATAGGCAGCTCACACGAATAGAGCCGTTGGAGAAAAGCTACCAGAAAACTGCTTAGCGCCGGTTAATCCGACGTACCTCCAATAGCTAGCGTCGGTTTAACCGATGAATGTAAACTGCCCATTCTGAAAACTAGCCGTTACAACTCGGGCAGATTAACCGACGTATCATCGGTTTAACCGGTGAGTGTAGTTGTCCACTGATCAACTGAAAAACCAAGTTTCTAGACAACTACACCGACGTTAACTCAAATCCATCGTCGGTTTAACCGGTGAGTACAACTTCTAAAATCCCTGGAAAAACCATCTCACTGGTCAATTGCACCGACGTCTCATTTCAAACAGCGTCGGTTTAACCGGTGTACTGAACTTGAAATTCCCTGGAAAAACCAACTCTGGACTAATGCACCGACGTTAATTCAAACAACATCGGTTTAACCGGTGTATAGAACCTGTCCAGACTCTGCTGACTGCGTTTAACCGACGTATAGAAAAGTGGAAGCGTTGGTTAAACCGGTGTATAGACTTTTTCTGATTTTGCCTTTTCTGATTTGAGTCCTGAGTGAAATCCAAATATTCTTGAGATATAAGTTGAAAACCACTTATTTGAACTTCTAGGAACCTGAGTGACCATAGTGTGCATCCATTTTCAAATGACCATGTCCATGCTCAAGTTACTTGACCTTAACCCCTCTTAATAGTGCGATCACTACAAAACTATAAAACCTATACTAACCTAAGTGTCCTTCTCAGCCTTATGACACTTAGGACTAGAAAGATCCTTAGTCATGACATATATTTGAGTTGAATACCGAGATCGCCTTTTTGAATAACGAAATTGAGGGGCCTCTTTTGACATATGACCAAATGAGCGGTAATAATTCATTAAGCTGCACAAACTCATTAGTCACAATAAAGGTTGTCATTAATCACCGAAACATACCTAGAGGGCCTAGATGCTTACAATCTCCCCTTTTTTGGTGATTGATGACAACACAACAATAAACATAACGAGAGAGCAAGAAAGATAAAACAGGATAAACACAAGCAAACTCGAAAAACGACCAAAGAGCTCAACGGCTCAAACGAAATCCATAGATATGTCTCAAACCACAGCATACTCAAGCGTCAAATGTACATATCCATGAACTAACACCAAATGAGATATAACATCAAAGTCCTGATAACTACGAGCTCTCTCTATCTCTACCCTCCCCCTGACTCCAACTGCCCCTAACTCTCTCTCCCCTTTGGCATCAAAGCACCAAAAAGGCGAGCTACTGATCCGGCTATCGTGGTACAGCAAGGAAGCGGTCCGGGTCGTCATCGTCGTCGTCATCATCAGACGATGAACCCTCGGTGACAGACGGAAGCTGCTGGTCGGAGCTGACTGGGGGTGTAGCTGTCGTCGAGGCTCTCGTGCTAGCACTGCCTGGAAGAGGGTCCGTAGACGTGGTAACCGGCTCAACAGAAGATGTGTCAACATCTGAAGTAGTGAGTGCTGAAGCTGCAGGCTGAGTCGACTGCTGAAGTATGGACTCCTCTCCTCCTCCCCCTGAAAGTAGTGTCTGTGGTACGACGGGGAGAGCGACTGACTGTACTGCCGACGGTGAGCCCTGGAAGAGTGTAGTCGCTGGCAGTGGTGAGAAGAGCGGACGACCGGCAGACCCAAGGAGTGCGGACATCGAGAACGTGGTCTCCGGTGTCACTGTAGTAGCTGGGGCTGCAGTAGGGGTTGGAGCTAGAGTGACTACAAGCTGAGGTGCTCCAACACCCTGAAGGCTTGGCTGTCCTGGCTGCTGCGGGGCGAGTCCGGTGTGAGTGTAAAGCTGTGTAATCATCCCGAACATCGCCATCATGCCCTGCTGCATCTGCTGGAACTGAGCGTCTGTCCTCTGAGAGACTCTGTCGATAAGCCCGACAAAACACTCCTCGGCTGCAGCCCGCTCTCGGGCGGCCTCTCTCTGAATGGCTGCTAGCTGAGCCTCATGGGCTCTCCTAGCCTCCTCCTGTGTTATCCGATCCTCTCGCTGCTGAGTGACAAGCTGCTGAAGTAGAGAGGTAAGCTCGGACGGCTGAGTCACCTGGGACTCTGTAATAGTAGCCACTGCCGGTGACTCTGGAGCTGGCTCTCGGGACCCTCCTGCCTCGTGGTAGTGACTGGCGGGTGCTGCAGGAAAGTACTTGGCATCCTCGGAGGAGTCTGACTCAAGCTCAGACCAGTGTATCTCATCATCTCCTCCGGGAAGCTGTGCCTCGGCAGCTAGCAGTGCCTCATCCTCTTGTGCCACTCGGGCCTGTGCCTCAGGTGACAACTGTGCCATGGCAGCTCTCTCTGCCCCTCCTCCGGTCCTGGGGAGCTGTCGGACGGTAAACTGGGAACCGGGGAGCCTCATCCTGACGGTACACTGCACTGACGGGTGACTCAGCTGGCACGATCATAGAACAGATATAGCTGATCCAGTGAGCATAAGGGAACTGATGTACTACACCCATCCCGTCAGTGATTACATCCTCGATCTCAGCCAAAATGAAATCAACAATGTCAAACGGCTCGTGAGTGAGTATGTGAAGAAGCAGTAGCTGCTGCAGACCTGTAAACCCCTCTGGGTAGCCACTCCTCGGTAATAGAGTCCTCCGGAGGGCCATGTGAACTGCGTACGCCTCTAGGGTCAGCAGGCTAGGGACTCTGGCATACGACGCTGGAAACGGCTGGCGAAAGCACTGAGAGATCGCCTCATGAGAAGGTGCAATCCCGCCAATCATAGCTCTGCGCGATGGATCTGCGTCTCCGTATACCATCTCGTGTAGGGAGACATCAACCAAATCAACTCCAAGTATTCCTGCTATCGTTGCCCTCGACAGACCAAAGACCTGGCCTCCAAAAACAAAGTGTACGGCTCTACGCTCGGGAGCGATCCAGGCTGTGGCATAAAACAGTCTGACCCAGTCCTCTATATATCTATTCTGCTCCATCTGAAGTAGCCTGGGCAGACCTCTGAACTGTGCAAAGTGCTCTCTAATATCAGCTCCCCCTGCAGCTGTCTTCAGAGAAACCCAGTCAAGCACCCTGTGCGGAAAGATCCTGTGCCCTCGCCTCTGATAGGTTTCGTAGAAGCTGGCCTGAAGAAGTGTCCAGAATCTACGGTTGACCCTGCTGTCACCAGTCCTCCTCTCCAACACTCCACCTGAGCCTCTTGACATTTGCCGCATTGGCCTTGGTCAAGTTCTGGAGCAGCACACCTTGCTCCAGACGCACAACAATGTCCATACGGAACACTGCGCGCTCGGCCTCTAGGGCCTCGGCTCTACGGGCTACTGCTGCTGCTGCTGTGGACCTGCGAGGCTCCTGTGGCTGGTGACCTCCTCGCGTCCTCGGTCCAGTGCGATGCTCGGTCGCAGGCGAAGACTCTCCTGCTGGGGACGTCTGCCGAGTGCGGCCAAAACGTCGTAGAGTCGGTGACCCCTATGTGCTCTGCCCCTGAGTCTACTCTGACTACGCTGCATCTGAATCTGCATCTGAAACTGAGTGATCTGACTCTGCAGCTGTCGGCTCCCCCTCAGACGAATCACCCTCGGCCTGCTGTGTCGTGGCCCTGGTGGCCCTGGCACCATAGACCCTGCCCATACCTCGGCCTCTACCCCTGCCCCTGGCTGGCTACTCCCTGATCGCGAATGGACGAGCATGGCCTGACGCCTTGGCCACTATCTCGGCCCTCTCGGCCTCTCTCTCTGCACGAGTCCGCTTGCGGACGGGCTTCTCCACAACTACCTCCTTCCCCTTCCTCTTCTCGCGACCCATCTCGACTCAGGCAAACTGTCAAACACTTGGTGAGCGCGGAGCGGCTATGGCTGCGGTGTGACAGGCGTGGAGGTGCAGCTGCGTGGGCGGTGCGAGGCGCAGTAGCGGCGGCCCGGAGTGCGTGGCGGCGGCACGGAGTGGCAGGCGGTGGCGGCGAGCGGTAAACGTGGGCGACGGCGAGTGCGCGGGCGGCGCAGGATGCGGGCGGATGCTGCGTGGGCGGCGGTGCGGGCCGGCGGTGATGCGGTCCCGACGTGGAGAGTGGAAGTGCAGACGCTGGCGGCGTGGATCGGCGATGGCGGCGCGTGGACGCGGTGGTGGTGGCTCGGGTGCGATTCGGCGGTGTTTGCGTGGGCTAGAACAAGCGGCGGCGTGGAAAGAACTGATAGCAGAGAACGCGGGCAATAGATATATGACAGGTGGGCCCCGCGATTTTCTTTAACGCCGGTTAAACCGATGATTAGGTTTAGAGCGTCGGTTGATTGCTTCGGTGCAGTTCACCCGAGACTCCAGCAGAAACTCATCTGAACGCCGGTTGATCCGACGATATGCATTTTGTACTCGTCGGTTGAATGCTGCTAACACCGGTTGATTGCTTGGTCTGATCTGTGTTATGCTCACCGGTTGATCCGATGCTCTGACTTTTGTATACGCCGGTTGAACGCCTGGTTTGACTGAGCTGAGGTAGAAACTTAGTAACGCCGGTTAAACCGATGGGTATAGATCCATTAAGCGCCGGTTTAACTGGTGAACCCGAAAACCCTTCACTCAGCTCACTCTTCTATGCTAAGTCCAATAAACTTATAAAAATCAACTAAACTCAAGATAATGGACTTGCATAGGCGACTTTACCCCTCAAGATACTTAGGATAGCACACTTTCTTAAGAGATTTTCTTTTCAAACACAAGGAAAAGCCGCAAAGAGAGACAAACCGCCAAATAAAATGTATGAGCCTTGTCATAGGAATATTGAAGATAGAGAGCTTCAAACTCATTATGACATGACTCACTAGGCAATAACGCACCTAACACTTTGCTCTTTTCATTTTTCATGAATTAAGATCTTGTATATGAAACAAGTCTCATTTTCATCAAGTGGTCTCCTTTGTGACCCTTACGCATGCAATGATGGTGCAAGATACAACCACATGCGAAAGAAGAATAAACATGAAGTGTACAACTATATGACAAAAAATGCATAACAAGAATTTAAGATCTACTTGTCAAGTTTGAACCCACGGGAAGCTTCTTCATGATGAGCCTTTCTACAAGCCTAGAGGAAAACAAGTGGACCACCACCTCTAGCTAAACCCTTGCTCATCACTATCTTACCATGGTTAGACAAGTGTCCTATATGTATGCATTTTTCTATATGACAAGGCAACTTACATGATGTTTGCCGCATCTAGCACATTAAGCTCATTTCTTAGCCTTACAAAAGTACTCTCGTCTAATGGTTTTGTGAAAATATCCGCCAATTGCTCCTCGGATCTCACACCTTGAAGAGATATGTCTCCTTTGGCTTCGTGATCACGCAAGAAATGATGGCGAATATCAATGTGCTTTGTGCGAGAGTGTTGCACCGGATTTTTGGCAATTTTTACGGAACTTTCATTGTCACAAAGGAGTGGGATCCTATCTAGTTTCACACCAAAGTCCAAAAAGGTTTGCTTCATATATAGGATTTGGGCACAACATGCACCGACCGCTATATATTCCGCTTCCGCGGTGGACAAAGCCACGGAATTTTGCTTCTTACTCGACCAAGAAACTAGAGAACGCCCAAGCAAGTGGCAACCCCCGGAGGTACTCTTGCGATCCACCCGGCTTCCGGGAAAATCCGAATCCGAGTATCCCTACTGTCACGTGTCATCCACGTCAGCGAAACCATTTTTTAAAACAGCCAAACAATCAAATATGAATGATTTTGATAGTTTAATGATCAAGGATATTCGATTTTGAAGTTGCATGGCCAAAATAAAACTCGGTTAATAGTTGGATGGTAGAATGGACCTTTTCAATCCAATTCGCTCGCGTACTACCGATCAAGATCCTTGTCATCGTGTGAGTATTTTTATCCTGTCATGGCTAGCACGTTTTCCTCAAGCCTCAGGGCACGCGCGTGCCCCCCGTGGATTCGCCTGGAAGACACCGCCGCACTCCTCGATGGCGATGTCCGTGGCGAACGGCCTGCTGACAGGGCACCGATGGTGGCGGGTTGGCAGGGTTGCGGTCGTCCCACGCAGTCTGCCCGTGCGTCATCTCAGGCGGGGCTCGGTTGGCGCCGCCAGTGGTGGGAGCCGTGTGGTGCTGCTCCACCGTGGTGAACTGGTGATGCGCGTGTGATGGTTGGAAGGAACTGCATGTGTTCAACGGGTCCGCAGGACTGCCTGTTCCTCTAGCTAGCGACTGCGCGCATCAGGGCTTCATCTTCATGTGCCGCGGACCTGCCTGCCTGCCTGCTGCCAGCAGGTGCTCGATCGACGGCTCGTTCAGAGATACCAAGAAGGTAATCGGGGCCGTTTGGATCTCTGGGACTAAAATTTTAATTCATCACTTGGGATATTTAAACAGCAATTAAAAAATATTAATTATAGATTTATTACAAAATGAATTACATAAATGGAGGCCAATTCATGTTAAATTTAATTAGTATATAATTTGACCATATTACGTTATAGAAAATATGTGCTAACAATAGATTAATTGAGATTAATAGATTCATATGATGAATTATTCTCTATTTACACAATTAGTTTTATAATTAGTCGATATATAAAGATTTAGTCTCAGAGATCCAAGTTTTTTTTTTGCGACTTCTCAGAGATCCAAGTTGTGATGCCCACGAGAGCACTCGTAGCGAATTCAAGTGCAAGTGGTGGTACTGGTACCACAGCGTTGGGTAAAAGCGATGCTCCTATTGGAAAGAGAAGGTCCAACCATCGTTTTCGACACTGCAGCAGCCGGTGCTCCGAAAAAAGATTCTGGCACCGAGGAAGCTACATGCATCGATGCCACAACAATAAAAAAACTTATTTTTATCTCATTCGCAACTGTGTGCATGCTCCATTCCTATGACACATATGGAGCAGATGCAGTTCTTTATCGTTTTAATTTACATACCAGACCCGCCGTCGATGCTCCTACATTGGCCACGTTTGGTTTTGTAGCACGCCAGTGAATAGTGACATTTTGACTGTTAATTACGGTGTCAAATAAAGCCAGTTTACAAAACCAACTCCAGAACCCCCGCGCTAGTGACCCTGAAGAATCTAATGAGACATTTGGCCGCGCGATCAGAGGATGGTTCTGTAGCATCACTGTAGCAAATCATCAATTAATTACCGTCATTAGATTCGCCGTGAAAAGTTACACACATCTCTGAAAAAATTTTGCAAATAGACTTCATCTAGCATACCATGCATGCGAGATTCTTTTGTAGCGCTAGCTAGCGCTTTGAAAGCAAACAAGGCCATTGCAGCCAATATGCAAATCAGGCATTGTTTATGACATGGCATTCTGAGCATCGCTAGCGATGTTTGTACACTGTGGCTGCCCTAACATGGGCAGATCCAAGTGCAAGTGGTGGTCCTGGTGCACTAGCTCAATAGCATTAGCCCAGGCTAAGTTTGTGGGCTAATACTTAGCCTTAAAGTGATAGGCTAAGGATTAGCCTAAGGCGAGCTATTTTTGCTATTTTGATCTCTGGGTTAATGCCCATCCTCTCTCCCGTTCTTAGGTGTGCATACATACTCATCTTTTTTGTGGAACCCACGCACATTAGCCCCATTAGCATCCTTCGAAGGGGCTAAGAATTTGAGGAGGGCTAATTCACTTTAGCCCAAAAAGTTTGGATCCATAAGAGTAAATCTAGGGTTAAAAGGCGGGGCAAAAATTATCACATGTATCCGAACACACCCACAGACATCCAAAGTGCAAGTGTGCAACCACTCCACACAAGACGGGTACAGTTGGCCATTAGGCACGCGGCGTGTGGGCCGGCCCGAAGCACGATTTTTTGGCCCGATCCAGGCATGGCACAACACGACCCGTTTAGAGCCGGCTCGAAGCTGCACGGTGGGCTGGCACGAGCCTGATTGGCCCACAAAGGCCCATGACGACCCGGCCCGACAACCCCACCCCTCCCCGATATAACCCCCCCCCCTAACCCAACCCCTAATCTAATCCCCATCCCTGCCCCCGCCCTTATTCCAACACCCCCACCCTCGCCCAACCCTCGCCGCCTGCTCCTCCAGTGTCCAAACACTAGCCCTACCGAGCACCGCCGACCTCGAGCCCGCATCCCTCATTCCTCTGATCCTCTCCTGTCCACCGTAGTCGACTGGACGGATTTACATATCCGGCCGTCGGATCTACACCTCCGGTCACTGGATCCGTTCTCTGCTGCCAGGATGGCCGGATCTGCGCCGTCGTGCCGTGAGTTTGTGGGCCGTCTCGCACTCTCCTTCCTCTCCATCGCTCTCTAGTCTGCAGATCTACATCGCGCACGTCTCCACCTCGACACTTTCCCTTGTCTCTGATCGACGGATCTACGCCGAAACCCTAGCTTGGCGCCATGGTGTTGACCTCTTCGTCTCTATTGGCCGGACTCCGGTGCTCCGGCAGTGCAGGTACGCCGAAACCCTAGATCTCCAACTCG